>NC_053500.1:57024839-57357339 GCF_905171775.1 Rana temporaria | reverse complement strand
TTGCTCAGACATTGAGATAGTCTTACTTATGCTGGCCATACACTATGAAAATTTGGCCGAAATTCGGTCGTTCGAACAGTTAATGGGCACAAAAAAAAAAAAAAAAATAAAAACCCCTTGATAACAGTTCGGACGTTTGAACCCCCAAAAAAAAAAAAAAAAAAAAAAACACAAGTTTGGAAATTTTCCCGTCGAACTTTCGGCACTAGGTATATGTAAAAAAAAAAAACATTTTTTTTTTACTTATGTCCACTGAACGATTCATCGGTGATTACATGATGGCACCATCATTTACGCTCACGACCGAACGTTGGGATTATTTTTTTGTAGAGTATGGCCAGCATTAGTCTTGTCATTTAACCAATCAAAACAATCCCAGCATGACAAATTCCTTTTACTGCTGCAGTAACCACCATGTTGGATGGTTGGAAAAGGATTCCGTTTCAATGCTATTCAATGGGTTGAAGACCAAAGTAGTGCAGGAACCTTTTTCAAAGTCAAACCAGTCAAGACAGCCCTCATAGGGAATCATTGATTTACACACGTCATGCAACATGTGCTCCCAATGTCAGAGCGCATTTCATACCAGTGTGAACCCGGTCTTAGGACCAGTTCCCACCATAAAAGAAATAGTCAAGATGCACTTTTATGCAAGCCCCACCCCCTTTTTCGTCACCTTGACTACAGACATGTGCATATTTCCACATTCCAGGGCAGTGCAGAAGAATGTTCAACTCCCTGGTGTGAATTATGTCATTGGAAAAACATAACCTATCTACGTGTTTGATGCAGAGAAAAAAAACAAAAAAAAAAAAAACCCCTCATGCACTGGTCCATAAAGGGGTTGTAAAGGTACAATTTTTTTTCCTAAATAGCTTCCTTTACCTTAGTGCAGTCCTCCTTCACTTACCTAATTTTTCGATTTTGCTTTTAAATGTCCCAATTTCTTCTGAGAAATCCTCACTTCCTGTTCTTCTGTCTAACGCAACAGTAATGTGAGGCCTTCTCCCTGGTGTGGAGTGTCATGCTTGCCCCCTCCCTTGGACTACAGGGGAGTCAGGACACTCTCTGTTGCAGATGGAGAAAGGAGCTGTGTTTTAGTAGGCGTCCTACTCTCCTCTAGTCCAATGGAGGGGGAGAGCATGACACTCCACACCAGGGAGAAAGCCTTGCATTACTGTGTGGAGTTAGAAGAACAGGAAGTGAGGATTTCTCAGAAGAAATAAGGACATTAAAAAAAAAAAAAAAAAAAAAATTATGAGGCAAGTGAAGGGGGACTGCATGAAGGTAAAGAAAGCCATTTAGGAAAAAACAAATTTAAGCCCTGGTTTACTCTGACTGCAGGCATTAAATCATGCAAGTTCAGCTGTAAGTCGCACAATTTCATTCCCAATTGCAGAGATATCAGTGTGGGTTTCTGCACAGAGGTTAATGGAAATCACCAAAAGTAGTACAAAAAAAAAAAAAAAAAAAAACTTTTGGGAACCGATGCGGCACCACAAATGTGGCTTCAAACCAATTCAAGCGGTGCCATTGCTGCCAATTTGACATGTTAATCGCATCAATGCGAGCCAGGGCTTAATGTCAGTTTCCAGACCATGTGAATGCTCTGGCCCAAGTTGTAAAAGCCAAAAGATACACACAATAATGAATTCT
This sequence comes from Rana temporaria, assembly GCF_905171775.1. NCBI lineage: Eukaryota > Metazoa > Chordata > Amphibia > Anura > Ranidae > Rana > Rana temporaria. The sequence continues at coordinate 57,355,683 of NC_053500.1, read as the reverse complement.
GACACACACACACACACCAGCTTCCAATTGGCCGGATTGAGGATCAGTGTCTCCACAGCAAATATTTGTTTGCTGTTGTAACACCTGGGTGGGATCAAATTGTATCCACTGCAACCTGACCCACCTGATTTTGAAGCCTATTGGAGCCTCTGAAAAGGGGCCAGAGGCATGAATAGGCAGTGGTCATAGCAGCTGTGGATAGATTGATGCCATGTATGAATCTATCCATCACATAGAGGGGGCAGTGCCCAGGCACCCCTAATGGACAGGCCACCACTGCCAATAACCACCATTATTCATGGGCCTTGGATATTACCACCAATCCTATAACCAGCACAACATTTCTGAAGCCAGGCTTGCAGCATTTTATTACAATCCAGCCTGATGCAGACTATTAGTTTGTGTATGTTCTCCAATGCTAAAATCAGTAACACAGAAGGCTGTACAGAGCACACATAACCCATTCACCACAATCAAGGAATTCAGTCCATAAGCACCAATGACCACCATCTTTCTAGAGCCATGCAACATCACATGCAATCTGTTCTCACATTCTACAACTAGTATACCATGGAGATTGGAAAACAAAGACATGACACAAGATAAAGAACGTACCACATCACTGCAGTATACACTCAGTAACACCACACACAGCACAACCCCTTTCATTATGTGACTTCTCTGAGCAGTCCAGAACTAACACCACACCTGAGAAGTCTCTTATATATCATGAATCTGCTTCTCTCATCAGTGGTTTCTAATCACTGAATTATTAGACAATTTACTATCGCAGGCAAGAGGGCCGATTCAGAGCCAGACACTTCTGTGATTAGATTTACACAACAACCTCTTACATCATTTTTTTAGATTTCCACTATGGGCCTATTTACTGGTCGATAACTTTTCATAATTTATTAGAATGATTTATTACACATATTTTTTTTTATAACAAACAAGGATTTCATTTTGGCAACATTGTCTTGCAAAAACTATTTTATTTTCTATGTGATCTATTGGTAAAAATACAAATCACAATACAAAATAAATGTTTTCAATTGTAACCAGTGCTAGTTGTGAAATAAATAGTGGTATATGGTTTATTCAATCATTTGTACCATTTATAATGACACAAAAATGATTTTGTGCTCCAAATCCGGTACTTGCAATTGATAAAAAAAACACAATTTGAAATGTTTTGCACATTTTTGTGACCCTGAGAACAATGAATAAAAACAGGAACAAATAACAGTTTTAAGGCGTTTACTACCACTTTAATGGCAAAAAATGAAAATGAAAAAGCATTGGAAAAATAATACTTAGGCTGCGTACACGCGATCAGTCCATCCGATGAGATGACCGTTGTCATCAGATAACCGATGAAGCTGACTGATGGTCTGATGTGCCTACACACCATAGGTTAAATAACCGATCGTGTCAGAACGCGGTGACGTAAAACACGGCGTGCTGAAAAAAATGAAGTTCAATGCTTCCAAGCATGCGTCGACTTGATTCTGAGCATGCGCGGGTTTTTAACCGATGCTTTTGCATACTAACGATCGTTTTTGACCTATCAGTTAGGTGTCCATCTGTTAAATTTTAAAGCAAGTTCTCATTTTTTTGACCGAAGGTTAACTGACCGATGGGGCCCACACACGATCGGTTTGGACCGATGAAAACGTTCCTTCAGTCCGTTTTCATCGGTTTAGACCGATGGTGTGTACGCGGACATAGGCTAAGTTCACAGTTCTGCGTGTGGCTGCAGGTTTGGGAATCGCATCTCTTCCCGCACCCATAACCACCCGCAGCTAAATCACACTGCTCTTAGGAGACACGTAAGGCTGACATTCATTCTGAATAGCACCCCACACATCTCAGCAAGCAGCGCATTTGTGAGTGCGGGAACCACAGGGAAATCGCATGATCAAAAAGACCATGCGATTTCCCTGCAGCCACTTTTTTGAAACGGTGCATGCTTTTTCTGCAGAAGCACAGGCCCAGCAACCCAGTTGGGACCAGATGCCTGTATAATGGGGGGGCAGCGCCCATGTGACCCTAATGGATGGGCCACCACTGCTTCTACTGCTGTGCCAAAATGCTGGGACTTGCTATGTTTTATATAGTAGGAGAGGTACTTAACATTTTTAGTAATAGTGGCAGCAGGGAAAAAGAGTGGGTCGTAGAACAGGGGTAGGAACCATATGTGTTGAAACTGCAAATCCCATCATTCCTCTGCCTGAAGTCTTGCAGTGCCCCATGGGATTTGTAGCTTCACTTTATCTGGCATGCCTAGATTACCTACCTCTGGTATAGGAGATGCATCCTAATAACTTTGTTACATTTTTTAGGGTGTATCCCCTACACCTTACACCAGTGGCGGTCCGTCCATAGAGGGCGCAGGAGCTCCGCCCCCTCTTGCTCTAACACCGCCACTGAATACAATACATAGATTCATGCATTGCGTGAATCCATGTATTGTCGCTGCTGCCCATTATTCACATCTCCTAGCCCTCTGGTGAGCGCCGGGCATCTGAATAATGGCAGCTGGTTGGCTTTGGAAGTGCCTATCAGAGCCAGAGACTCTGATAGGCTTTCCAATTACAGCCTGAGGGCTGTAATCTGCTTCCAAATAGTTAACCAGGGTTCTGGTTACCGGTAACCTGATTGACTGAAGCATCATCGAGGGCGGAAAAAGACAACGAGGGATGGTGGAAGGAGAGTGGCTGACCCCAGAAAGGTAAGTGATGGGCGGGGGGGAGGGGACAATCTGGCAGCATGTTACAGGGCACAGTGGCGACAATTGATGGCACAGTGGGTGCGTTTTGCATTGGGGCAATCTGGCAACATGTTACAGGGCACAGTGGTGACAATTGATGGCACAGTGGTGACAATTGATGGCACAGTGGCGACAATTGATGGCACAGTGGTAACAATTGATGGCACAGTGGCTGCGTTTGATGGCATGGCACAGTGGCTGCGTTTGGCATGGCACAGTGGCGACAATTGATGACAAAGTGGTGACAATTGATGGCACAGTGGTGACAATTGATGGCACAGTGGCTGCGTTTGATGGTATGGCACAGTGGTGACAATTAATGGGCACAGTGGCGACAATTGATGGCACAGTGACTGCGTTTGATGGCATGGCACAGTGGCAATAAATGATGGCACAGTGGCTGCGTTTGATGGCATGGCACAGTGGCGACAATTGATGGCACAGTGGCGATAATTGATGGCATGGCACAGTGGCGACAATTGATGGCACAGTGGCTGCATTTGATGGCACAGTGTCTGAATTTGATGGGCACAGTGGTTGCATTTGATGGGAACAGTGGCTGCCTTTGATGGGTACAGTGGCTGCAATTGATGGGCACAGTGAGGCTGCAATTGTTTTTATTTATTTTTTTGCGCCCCCCATAAATTTTGAGCACCAGCCGCCACTGCCTTACACCCATGATCCTCAAGTGATTTCTATGAATTTTGCTTTTTTTTTATTTTAATAAATTACATTATGTGCAATAACAATATAAAAAAGTATATTTTAGACAAAAGGGTTGTGGTTTACAAATATGGTATATACTGTAATCATTTACAATTCTATTCATCTTGAGTATAGTAATCATGTCAGTTATCTATTATAGGACAAGCAAAGTTGAGTAAAAAACATTAGAAAACTTTTTCTCTGTAGTGATTGTATTTTTCCTCCAAGAATGTTATTCTGTAAATAAAATGTTTAGACATTTCCCTCTACAGAAGACAGAAGGTTCAGTTTCGAGAAGGAAAAATAGGAAATTAAAAGAGAGAAGTTCAGAAAATAAAAAAGAATGGTACAGTACCGAATATTGGAGATTGTCTGTTTTGGAGGTTAGCACAAGAGGCAGCACAAGAGACACATCACATTGATAGAGAGGATTTTTTTTACTGAATTAAATATACAAAACTAAATACAAAATACAAAAACTAAAAACTAAATGAAACTAAATGAAACTAAAAGTCACTGCAAGCTCTGGGTGACCGTTGCTGGGATTTCTTCCACAGCTTTCCGCTTCTTAAAGCGGTTGTATAGTCCCAGATTTTTTTTGACACCTTTCCTTAGAAAGAGTCATCAATAACTTACCTGGTCCACACCGAGGTAGCTGACATGTTGCCTCGGCGTGTCTTCCGGGTATCGTGGCTCCAGCCAATCACAACGTTGTCACTCCCACGCATGCACGTTGGAGACTTCTTTCTGCCGAGTCCTCAGCCGAGAATCCCCTGTGTGCATACGCTGTTGCAGTCAACGGCTCATTTCGAGGGGAATATCTCGTAAACCGTAAAGATTTATGAGATATATTTTTTTACCTACAAGTAAGCCTTATTATAGGCTTACCTGTAGGTAAAAGTACAAAAAAAGACTATACAACCGTATAAAAGGTCGCATGAGGCAGGTGCATTTTGGGATTCTTTTTTTACATAGCAGCAATGCTGCACTATTTCACTGAATGGTAAGCTTGTTGGCAGGACCTTCTTAATGCATGGAAAACCCTGGGCACTTTCTAGGGGACCCAGGAGTGTTGCCAACCCTCTGTATTTTAATGGACAGTCCGCAAAAATTAGCACTTTTTTCCCCCGTTTGTAAATGTCTGTTATTGCGTGAATGTGCCAGTAAAAATAGCCGAGATCGGTTCGGCTTGGTACTGCGCATGGATATTGGAGGCAGGGGGTGATTGGAGGCAGGGGGTGATGGTGGCTGCGGTGGCACTGCAGAGGGGGATGGAGGCAGGGGGCAATGGAGGCAGGGGGAGATTGGAGGAAGGGGGTGTTAGTGGCAGGGGGTGATTGGAGGCAGGGGGTGTTGGAGGCACTGCAGAGGGGGATGGTGGCACCGCAGTGGGTGGGGGATGGAGACAGGGGTTGTTGGTGGCACCGCAGAGGGGGATGGAGGCAGGGGGTGATGTGACTAAATGATTTGCCCTTATTATATCGAAAAAAATGTTTTACCTTAATATCTACCTTAAATCACATTGCTATTTGCCTAGCGTACTTGTTTGTAGCCTAAATACTGAAATGTGCACCTAAAAATGTAATTTAGTAACTTTTGTGAAATGCCAGTAAAAACGTGGCTGTGCCAGTAAATTTCAATCTGGTAGGTTGACAACACTGGGACCCAGGTATGCCCCCCCCGGACTGGTGACATTGGCACACAGATTTTGTTAGCAGAGCATCTTTGATTTCCCTGTTATTTGGATGAGTTCCCTGGATGGAATCTGGGGGCAGGTGTACTGTGCTGTGCCGATCCTGTTACTTAATATCTCACTCACACCGATCCTGTGAGAGATAATCAGAGAAACAAAAGACTGTCAGTTCCAAGGACGATGTGCTGAATGAGAGGGACAGAGCAGTCTGAATCTGCTTTTGCTTTCTCGCCCATCCCATCCCTACTCTGTCTTTTCTACCGTCCTGCTAGCGCACCGCTCCCTCAGGCTTTCACACTGGAGTGAAAGGAGCAGCTTTTTCAGGGCGCTTTGCAGGCACTATTTTTAGCGCTATAGCGCCTGCAAAGCGCCTCAGTGTGAAAGGGGTCTTACTAACAATTAAAGCGGAGGTTCACCCTAAAAAACATCTATGTACCATTACATGCAGCATACTTGCGTCAGCTACAGATTTGGCTGTTTGTGAACGTAACGAATACGCATTTATGCAAAATTACGAATTATCCGAAATAACGAATGTTGCAGCTAAACAAATGGAATGGAACAAATTAATAATTATTTAATTTGTATTTGTTACGTTCACAAACAGCCAAATTTGAAATTCAATTACAATACCTATAATTTAATAGTAATAGTTAAATTATTATTACTTAGTTATTATTTAAGATTTTTTAATTTTCATATTTCTGAATTTCCAAATTCCAAATTCCAAATTTTTCGTATTATGAATTTCTGAATTTTCGAATAACGAATTTACAAATATCCGAATTTATTATTTTTCAAATTTGTGCTTAGGAAATTTGTAAATTCGGAATCCGTAAATTCTGAATGTTCAAATATTCAAATTAATGAATATTCAGAAAAAAAATTTAAACAGGTTTTCAATAATTCGGATATCTCTGAATTTACAAATTTGTCAAAATTCGTTAAAAAACTAATTTGAAATGAAACGAATTGCAAATGTGTTGCTGAATTGCTGAATGTATAAGGGCTTGCTGTTTATGTGCGTGTGCCAAATTGGATTGGATACAGAGTGCATGAAGTAGCTGTACGTCCTGGCTGGCTGCATCAGAGGGAGTAATTGCAACAGCCAAATGCAACAGTAGGAAAAGCCCCTAGCCACTACCTTGTCAGTTAAAATCCATTCACACCAGCTGCTGCGATATAACATGCTGTGTGGTAACAGCACAATGTAAATGTACCAACTGCAGTGCATTGCACTGTTCCTGTTTTTGTTTTTACTTTATTGAAATGTCACATGGACATGTCATAAAGTTCAATTAGCCACTGCACAGTAAGAGGTGGTAGATTGTCCTTACTGCATTTTGGACCCTGCTCTTTGGTACCGTTACTGGCACACAAGTGTCAGAAGACCACAGGAGCATCCACAAGTAGTAACCTGTCAGTAAATATATATTTAGTGTAAGGGGGCCTAACATTACCCTACAGCTGCCCATTAAGGATGAGCCGAACACCCCCCTGTTCGGTTGACAGCAGAACTCCCGAACAGGGGAAATGTTCTAACCCGAATAGCGAACCCCTTTGAAGTCTATGTGAGCCAAACAGGAAAAATCGAATTTGCCCATAATTGGCCATAAAAGGGTTATGGGGGTCCGGGTACTGCCCTGGGGGACATGTATCAATATTTTTTTCAGGAGCAATGATTTTAATTATGGTTAAAGTGCAACAATAAAAATGAAAAATTCCTTTAAATATAGGGTGCTTTTAATGTGCCTGTAAAGTGGTGCATCTGTAGCATGCATAAAACATGCTGCATCAAAAATTTAATTTCGAAAGAAAAAAAACAAGTCAAATCCCATTTAAAATTACTCACGGTTACAATTTCCGGCACCCACTTATTGAAAAAATTAAGAAAAAAACAATGTGGGGTCCATACCAGTCCCTTTGCCAATTTTTTTTTAAAAACGGCATGGGGTCCCCTTCATACCAGACCATTATCGGGCATGCAGCCTGGCAGGCCAGGAAAGGGGGATGAGTAATCTCCCCCCTCCTGAGCCATACCAGGCCTCATGCTCTCATCATGGGGGGTGGGTGCTTTGGGGCAGGGGTGGCTCTGCCCCCCTGCCCCAAAGCACCTTGTCCCCATGTTGATGTGGACAAGGGCCTCTTCCCGACAACCCTAGGCTGTGGTTGTCAGGGTCTGCAGGTGGGGGACTTATCTGAACCTGGAAGTACAAGTAACAAGGGCTTCCCCATATTTTGCCTCCCCCCATGTAAATGAGTGAATAGTACCTCTGCCCATTTAAAAAAGTGGAAAAAAATTATAAACACAAGAGACAGTTTTTGACAAATCCTTTATTAAAAAATAAAAAATAGTGTCCCTGATGTAAATCCATTGTCAATCACGCTGCCTACCGACCTGAAAATTTAAATTAAAACGCTCCCGCCTTCTGGCTGGACTCCCGCCAAATGCCTGCTCTGCGCAAATTAAAACCCAAAACCCGTTGGCTACTCTTTAGATTGTCCTCTAAGTTTTATTGGAATAAAGTTGTATCTGAACCTCTTAGCATTAGTGCGGCGCTGCAAATTTCATTTTTGTTACATTTTTGTTACATTATACTACAAGCCAAGGAAACCATGGATAACCTCTGGGGTGTAGAAGCTGACTGCCTGGGAACCAGATTATGCTAATCGACATCAGAACTTTAAAATCACAATACCATAAAATAATCTTATGAGTCCAGCAGTACTTTCACACTTTCATCAATTGCAGACTAAAGTCATAGCTAGCTAAACAAATACAGAAATATATTTAATGATAAGCATTACTTTCTTGATTGCGTTTTTATTCTGATAATAGTATAATCTTCCTGTAAGCAGTATAAAGTTTTTTAAAAATAAGTTGCAGAATAGGTTAATAATACACCTCTTGAAGAACTACACCCATTTTTAAAGATTACTCCTCCCTTAAGGTTGCTTGCTGGACACACAGCAAAAATTGATTTCCCTAGAAATGTTGGCAACTATGTCTTGGTAGAGGTAGGACTTTGCTTTGTCATGTCAGCCTCCTGGAAGGAGAACAGTGAGCAGCACAGTAGTGAGAATTGGGAGTGAGACAAATCTAAAACGGTGGCAGCACTGCCTTAGATCCCACACTGCAGATATACTGCTTTGAGGTTAAAGGCACAGAATTTTTACATGTAGTATACATGTAGCACTATCCCCGTAGGAGCTACTAAAAGGTTGCCTAGGGTTCCTTGCCCCAACAGTTTCTCTGCAGCCAGGCACACAGTCAGAGTCTCTCTCCCAGTAGGGATAGGGTTATGGGATTGAGTGGGATAATCTAAAAAAGAACAAAGTGAGAATATTAGACTTTCTTCTGTATAACCGTAAGTAAAGTCCTTGTAAAAGCGTTCAGTGTACTTGGCCTCATAGTAGTAGCCAAAGGCACAATAGCTTCCTCTATTGAGCAATTTGAGCAGAGTCCCTTCACAAAAAAGGACTGAGTTCTTTAGGATACCAGCCATTGTCCCCTTTCTCTCCACATTCACAGTTGGCTCTCTAGCACCAGGGGGATGATAGCAGCCCACAGTCGCTAGGATCTCTCTCACCAGTCTGTTCTCACAAATGTCCTTGGAAAGTTGGTTGCCGCCTTCCAACATTCATGCAACCTTTGATACCAGACTAGATCCTCAGATGACAGCCCCCCAGTCAGCTTTCTGCACATTCTAGCAAAACAGGCCCTCAGGTTGCCCACTTAAGGGCTCTGTACCCTGCAGGCATATGGCAGTATGGTCTGAGGTAGAAAACAGCCCCATTTAGGCTGTGATACCCTTCAGAAGAATAAGACATAGAAGCTCTGTCCCTCAGGGTATTCATACAGACTCCCAGCACCAGGGCCGGACTTACCATTGGCCTTGACTGGGCTCAAGCCCAGGGGCCCCACCCAATAGGGGGCCCCCTTTAAAAAAAAAAAAAAAAAAAAAAAAATTTTTTTTTTTTTTTTTTTTTTTTTTTTTTAGGGGTCCGGAGGCCCCCAGGGCCCCGGACGGCAACCCCCCTTTTTTTTATTTATTTTTTGTAAAAAAAATGTTTTTTTTTATATATTTTTTATTTTTATATATATAATATTATATATATATATATATATATATATATATATATATATATATATATATATATATATATATATATATATATATATATATATATATATATATATATATATATTTTTTTTATTATTATTATTAAAGGGCCCAGGGGTCTCCAGGGCCCCGGATGGCAACCCCCCTTTTTTTTATTTATTTTTTGTAAAAAAATGTTTTTTTTATATATTTTTTATTTTTATATATATAATATTATATATATATATATATATATATATATATATATATATATATATATATATTTTATTATTAAAGGGCCCAAGGGTCTCCAGGGCCCCCGGATGGCAACCCACCTTTTTTATTTTTTTATAAAAAAAATTACATTTTTTTTTATATATATATATATATATTTTTATTAAAGGGCTCAGAGGTCCCCAGGGCCCCATGTGGCAACCCCCCCTTTTTTATTTTTTTTATAAATGTTTATTTTTTTATTTTTTATTAAAAGGCCCAGAGGTTCCCAGGGGCCCAGAGGTCCCCAGGGCCCCCGGGTTTGGCAACCTCCCTTTTTTTATGTATTTTTTATAAATGTTTTTTTTTATTATTATTAAAGGGCCCAGAGGTTTATTTTTTCTTTTTATTAAAAGGCCCAGAGGTCCCCAGGGCCCCGGATGGCTACATATATTTATATATATTTGTTTTCTTCTTTATTTCTTCTTTTTTTTGTAAAGGCCCCTCCGCTTCTCAATTTGCGGCAGCCCCCACGCTTCTCAATTTCAGGCGGCAGCACCCCCACCCCCCCTAGGTTCTCTGCTTCAGGGGGCCCATGCCTTAAGCTGTGCAAGGGGCCCCAAAATTCCTGATGGCGGCCCTGCGCATACCTCCCAACACGCACGGATTCTGTGGGACTTTCCCGCACAGACAGCTTCTTCCCGCAGTCCCGCAAAAGGGTTAATTTTCCCGCACTGCAAGAGGAGGCAGCACGGAAGCAGGAGGAACCGGAGTGGTGTGTGGAGGACTGTGGCTGCTGAAGGGAAGATAGCCGAGAGCCAGGCTAATGACAGTCTGTGGCCCCGGCTGTTGGCACAGGTGAGAGGCACCCCCCCCCTCAACAACTGCAAAATCCTCCCCGCTCAACAACTTTAATGCGCTCCCCCCCCGCTCAACAACTTCAATTCGCCCCCCCCCGCTCAACAACTTCGATCCCCCCCAATTCTCGGCTCCAGGGGGCCTCTTCAACACTCAAGCCCAGGGGCCCCCACCACCCTAAGTCCTGCCCTGCCCAGCACCCATCTGGGCCACCCCCATGGATTAGCCAGGGCTGTATAAATATTCATGCTGCCCACACCTATGTTCCAGAACAATTCTCCAGAAAACAGAGAGAACACTGAAACGTCCAAAATGGAGCACCAGCAGCCACTGATACATAATAATAACCATTGATATTGAAACCCACACTTCTGAAAGTGTGATTTACTAAGGAACAATTGGAGTGGTGATTTTAAAACAACCAATGCAGCAGACCATAAGTTGAATCCTTACTCATGTCCCAAAGCAATTATTTCATAGGAAGGCACAGAAGAAGGTGGGGGCAGTTTCATTATCATAGAAGAACTTGAACTCAGGCCTGCCACCCATGGTCCCCACTAAGCCTCTGCCCGTTACCATAAACCCACTGCAGTAGCAGGCAGTTTCAAAATTCTATACTAAGACATGGAAGGTAGAGAGAGAAGGCTCAAACTCATCTTTGGTTTTTGACATTTGTATTTGCATTATAATATCACCCAAATCATTCACTTTGCTCCTAAGACATCCTGATCTCCAGTTCTCTTTTTACTTCCTCCCATGCTCAATATCAGGACTAGGGATGAGCTTTATGTTTGTGTCGAACAAAAGTTTGACTCGAACATTGGCTGTTCGCCGTTCGCCGAACAGCAAACAATTTGGGGTGTTCGCGGCAAATTCGAAAAGCTGCGGAACACCCTTTAAAAGTCTATAGGAGAAATCAAAAGTGCTAATTTTAAATGTTAATATGCAAGTTATTGTCATAAAAGTGTTTGGGGACCTGGATCCTGCCCCAGGGGAAATGTATTAATGCAAAAAGAGTTTTAAAATGGCTGTTTTTCGGGAGCAGTGATCTTAATAATGTTATAAATATAAATATAAATATTCCTTCAAATTTCGTACCTGGGGGTGTCTATAGTATGCCTGTAAAGTTTCGCATGTTTCCTGTGCTTATAAAAGTCCCTGCACAAAATTACATTTCTAAAGGAAAAGGTAATTTAAAACTATTCGTGGCTATAATGAATTGTCGGGTCCCGGCAATACAGATAAAAGTAATTGAAAAAAAAAACAGCATTGATTCCCCTTTAGTCCATTACCAGGCCCTTTGGGTCTGGTATGAATATTAAAAGGAACCCAGAACCAAAATAAAAAAAAATGTGTGGGGTTCCCCCTGTAACGGAATGGCCCGTAACACCCAGGGACCTTTGAAGGATGTGGGGTACTCCTGTGCCAGCGTCACTAATGACTCTTGGGTCTAGGGTCATCCTGTGCCCCTTTTGGGCATAGGGTGACTGAGAAATGATAATTATAAATTACATTAGATGGGACATTACTAATAATTCATGTATTGCAGGAGATCTGGACATATTACAAGTTGTTCCTTATGAACAGGTCAATAGACTATTGAGATGCTAACTAAGTCTGCTACTGTGGTGATGTGGATTGAAACTGAGAGTCAGCCTGGCTGGCTATTATGGGATGTTAAAGTATCTTGCTGTGATTACATTCTGTGTCCATTGTACTAATTAAAGGGTCACTAAAGGAATTTTTTTTTTAGCTAAATAGCTTCCTTTACCTTACTGCAGTCCTGGTTTCATGTCCTCATTGTTCGTTTTTGCTTTCATGTTGCTGTAAATCCTCTCTGTTCTGGACACTTCCTGGTTGCCTGTTTCCTGATAACCACAGTACTGGGAGATTTCTCACGGTGGTCACTAATCAAGGAGCTGTGTGTAAAACGAAACTGGATTGGTGCTGAGGAGTTTTAGACAAAGTATCACTGCTCTCTATTGGCTGACTGCCCTCTAGTGGCTCTCTGTACATCAGAGAACCAGCAAACAACAGCAAAAACGAAACTACACTGCAGGCACATTATATGATTGTTTTTTATCTATTTTTAATCATTTTTAAAAGGAATCAGTTAACTATTATGTCTCTATGTCCTGTAAACAGTCATTTCAGCTAAAAAAATGTTTTCCTTTAGTGACCCTTTAAGTCTGAAAGGTCAGATGTCTCCTTTCAGGGGTAGGGAATTAGCATGTCAATTATGTTTAGTAAAGGAATGTGTTTTGTGTAACAGGTGAGGGGAACTTGTCGCAGAGACAGACTGTCTGGGTAATGAGTAGTAATTAACTCACCTAAATGTCATTACTAAAAGAATGTGATTGAAGCCCCCATTGTGTGATGTGTGGGTGGAGTGTGTCTTTGTTCCTTTGATTACTGTAACATGCCTGTAACTGCATAAAAAGCTGAGAGTGTACCATTAAAGATTCGTTCATTCATTTTGAAACCAGAAACAGAACGTTTGTCTCGTCTTACTAGGAAATGAAATGGGTCGTGTCTGCTGGCTTGTCGGACTGTCAGATAAGCTGTCGTGGTTGATGGAATGGAAATCGTAAACGGTGGTGACCGTTACAGTGGTGGCAGCAGTGGGATAATTCCATCGCCGGAAGAACAGCTACAAGGACACAGGACAATGGAAACACAGTATGAACAGCTGAAGCTCTCTTCCCTCATGGACTTACTGGAGAGCCGGGGCAGACCGGCCAGCAACCGTAAGAAAAGGGACATTATTGCAGAACTTGTCAAAATGGATAGAGCTGAAAGGCCCAGCGTAACAGACAGGACACCCGAGGAAGAAAGTTTTGATCGGGCTGTTAAACGTGGACTGGCACAGTAAGGTCCTAATCCTCCACCGGAGATCATAGACCTGGTTATATCGGCTGTAGATGCCACTTGGCTACATCAAAGAGGTGCTGCAGCAGAAGTCACAGCAGCACCAACTGAAGAGAGAGGAGAGGTACAGATACCAGTCTCCATGGAAGAGTAATTCCAAAGGAGGTTACAAGAGATGCGGATACAGCACAGAGGACCAGTATCAGAGGAGGCCCTGCTGGGATGGTCGGATGTGATTCGTTGCCAACTCTGGAAGGAAGCACTAGCTCTTGAGCAGCAACACCAGGGGAAGGACCTCCCCTCCATCCATGTAAGGTACTGGCCGCAGTATGACGCACGAATGCCGTTATTGGGGGAACAGCCGAAGCAGGAGTGAACAGCCGAGTTAAGCAGGCTGATCCGGGCAGAGATGCGGTTTGACGAAAGCTACAGAGCCCTCCGGTGGTATGTAGCCCAAGAGTGCCTGTGGTCAGCGGATGACAGCCCCACGGAAGGCTATGACTATGATGGCCTGGGACTATTGTATTGGAGGATGTCCAGTGATCCTGACTTCGGGGATGACCGGGAGTGGCGCTTGGAGGAAATAATGGAGCACAGAGAGCAAAAATTGAATGTCTCGGAAGGGCACTGGTTACAGGAAGATTTGGAGTTTCTGGCCATTCAGGAAAGGGAGCTGGAGATCGCCTACAGACAGCTGCTAGACTCTGCTCAGTAGCAGGGTGGGGCTCCCGTTGCCTGGGACTATGAGGAAATTTTAGATGACAACTGTGAAATCCTGGCTGATGAATCGGCAGTGGAAAATCTGAAGATTGCCATTCCCAAAGCTGAAGCGGATGATATGGAGTTCCAGGGGGCTAGGGCAGTTGGCTCATCTCCCCAGCCACAGGTTACAGAACGTATGGACTTAATGGACCGTCCAGAGGTTGTTACGGTTTATGCATCCCCAGCAGAAGAGCTGGCAACAGAGCAGAGTGCCACGAGCCTCTGCTCTCAACTAGCAGGAGAGGGAGTTCCTGTGGTAGTGGATGCGACTGTGGTCTCCACTCACAGCAACCCAGCAGAAGAGCTGGCAACAGAGCAGAGTGCCACAAGCCTCTGCTCTCAACTAACGGAAGAGGGAGTTCCTGTGGTAGTGGATGGGACTGTGGTCTCCACTCACAGCAACCCAGCAGAAGAGCTGGCAACAGAGCAGAGTGCCACAAGCCTCTGCTCTCAACTAACGGAAGAGGGAGTTCCTGGGGTAGTGGATGGGACTTTGGTCTCCACTCACAGCAACCCAGCAGAAGAGCTGGCAACAGAGCAGAGTGCCACAAGTCTCTGCTCTCAACTAACGGAAGAGGGAGTTCCTGGGGTAGTGGATGGGACTTCAGTCTTCACTGACACAACCCCAGAAAATGGTGCGGCACCGAGACAGGAGGATGTCAGCTTTGCTTTGCAAGCACCGGGGGATGTTCACCTACCACCAGTGTATGGGACTTCAGTCTCCACTGGTATACCCCAGGGATGGGAGGCAGTTGGCCCAGATCCCCTACAGCATGATGGACTGAGCCCAGTCACCCTGTCTTCTCTCCAGCGGCTGAAAGGATTCCAGGGAGAAGGGCCAATCCAGGCCTCTCCCCAGCGGCAGGCATGTTCTCTGAAAGAGGCAGAGGTTGGCTGGGTGAGTAATGCTCTGTTTGCAGCAATTTATTTGGGGTACGGTATGGATACCAGCATTGGAGGACTGGAACTACTGACTAACTTTGGAGTCAACCCGTTTGGGGTTCCCTCCTGTGTCAGTCTCCCACCGAAAGGGGAGAGATGTAACGGAATGGCCCGTGACACCCAGAGACCTTTGAAGGATGTGGGGTACTCCTGTGCCAGCGTCACTAATGACTCTTGGGTCTAGGGTCATCCTGTGCCCCTTTTGGGCATAGGGTGACTGAGAAATGATAATTATAAATTACATTAGATGGGACATTACTAATAATTCATGTATTGCAGGAGATCTGGACATATTACAAGTTGTTCCTTATGAACAGGTCAATAGACTATTGAGGCCTCGTACAGACGAGCAGACATGTCCGATGAAACGGTCGGCGGGACCGTTTTCATCGACATGTCTGCTGGGATCATTTGGTCTGATGTGTGTACACACCATCAGACCAAATTCCCAACGGACAGGATACGCGGTGATGTTGCGGCGACGTGGCGGCGATGAGGACGCGGCGACGTACGCGACCCCGGAAGTTAAATGCTTCCACGCATGCGTCGAATCACTTTGACGCATGCAAGGGATTTCGGCCGAGCGGACATGTCCGATGAGTTGTACTGACCATCGGACATGTCCGACGGACATGGTTCCAGCGGACATGTTTCTTAGCATGCTAAGAAACATTTGTCCGCTGGAAACCTGTCCGGTCGGCCGGAAAATTGTCCGGTCGGCCCTACACACGACCAAACATGTCCGCGGAAACTGGTCCGCGGACCAGTTTCAGCAGACATGTTCGGTCGTGTGTACGAGGCCTAAGATGCTAAGTCTGCTATTGTGGTGATGTGGATTGAAACTGAGAGTCAGCCTGGCTGGCTATTATGGGGTGTTAAAGTATCTTGCTGTGATTACATTCTGTGTCCATTGTACTAATTAAGTCTAAAAGGTCAGATTTCTCCTTTCAGGGGTAGGGAATTAGCATGTCAATTATGTTTAGTAAAGGAATGTGTTTTGTGTAACAGGTGAGGGGAACTTGTCGCAGAGACAGACCGTCTGGGTAATGAGTAGTAATTAACTCACCTGAATGTCATTATCTAAAAGAATGTGATTGAAGCCCCATTGTGTGATTTGTGGGTGGAGTGTGTCTTTGTTCCTTTGATTACTGTAACATGCCTGTAACTGCATAAAAAGCTAAGAGTGTACCATTAAAGATTCGTTCATTCATTTTGAAACCAGAAACAGAGCGTTTGTCTCGTCTTACTTGGAAATGAAATGGGTCGTGTCTGCTGGCTTGTCGGACTGTCGGATAAGCTGTCGTGGTTGATGGAATGGAAATCGTAAACGGTGGTGACCGTTACACCCCCAAATTCCATATCAGGCCCTTCAAGTCTGGTATAGATATTAAGGGGAACCCTGTGCATTTAAAAAAATAATGGCGTGGGGTTCCCCTTAAAAATCCATACCAGACCCTTCAGGTCTGGTATGGATTTTAAGGGGAACCCTGCATCAAAGTAAAAAAAATGGCATGGGGTTCCCCCAAAAATCCATACCACACCCTTATCCGAGCACGCAACCTGGCAGGCCGCAGGAAAAGAGGGGGGACGAGAGATTTCATGAACCTGTCTAATTATTACATGTACCGAACCGGCTCTGTTGACTACACGTTATCTCTAACCCTGACCTTGGCTTGCCTTTACCCTGCTTAACGCCCCCCCTTGCCCCAAGGAGCGGACGCCCATGGTCAGGTATAGGTTTGGCTGGACTACAATGCAGTGGATATATATATTATGCACTGCAGCTCGCTGAGTCACCTGCCTGCCTGAAAGTGTCTTTGAACACGTACACCAGAAATGGCCAACAGTCAGGTATAGGCTTGGCTGGACTACAATGCAGTGGATATATATTTTATGAACTGCAGCTCACTGAGTCGCCTGCCTGAAAGTGTCATTGAACACGTACACCAGGAATGGCCTACATTCAGGGATAGGCTTGGCTGGACTACAATGCAGTGGATATATATTTTATGAACTGCAGCTCACTGAGTCACCTGCCCGCCTGAAAGTGTCTTTGAACACATACACCAGGAATGGCCTACAGTCAGGTTTAGGCTTGGCTGGACTACAATGCAGTGGATATATATTTTATGAACTGCAGCTCACTGAGTCGCCTGCCTGAAAGTGTCATTGAACACGTATACCAGGAATGGCCTACATTCAGGGATAGGCTTGGCTGGACTACAATGCAGTGGATATATATTTTATGAACTGCAGCTCACTGAGTCACCTGCCTGCCTGAAAGTGTCTTTGAACACGTACACCAGGAATGGCCTACAGTCAGGTATAGGCTTGGCTTGACTACAATGCAGTGGATATGTATATTATGCACTGCAATTCACTGAGTCACCTGCCTGCCTAAAAGTGTCTTTGAACACGTACACCAGGAATGGCCTACAGTCAGATATAGGCTTGGCTGGACTACAATGCAGTGGATATATATATTATGAACTGCAGCTCACTGAGTCACCTGCCCGCCTGAAAGTGTATTTGAACACATACACCAGGAATGGCCTACAGTCAGGTATAGGCTTGGCTGGACTACAATGCAGTGGATATATTATTTATGAACTTCAGCTCACTGAGCCACCTGCCTGCCTGCCTGAAAGTGTCTTTGAACACATACACCAGGAATGGCCTACAGTCTGGTATAGGCTTGGCTGGACTACAATGCAGTGGATATATATTTTATGAACTGCAGCTCACTGAGTCGCCTGCCTGAAAGTGTCATTGAACTCGTACACCAGGAATGGCCTACATTCAGGTATAGGCTTGGCTGGACTACAATGCAGTGGATATACAGTATATTTTATGAACTGCAGCTCACTGAGTCACCTGCCTGCCTAAAAGTGTCTTTGAACACCTACACCAGGAATGGCCTAGAGTCAGGTATAGGCTTGGCTGGACTACAATGCAGTGGATATATATTTTATTAACTGCAGCTCACTGAGTCGCCCACCTGAAAGTGTATTTGAACACGTACACCAGGAATGGCCTACAGTCAGATATAGGCTTGGCTGGACTACAATGCAGTGGATATATATTTTATGAACTGCAGCTCACTAAGTCACCTGCCTGCCTGAAAGTGTCTTTGAACACGTACACCAGGAATGGCCTACAGTCAGGTATAGGCTTGGCTAGACCATATTTATACAAGCCTGTGTAGTGGCTTGCTCTTTTTGAGCCAGCGCTATTTTACATTTAGTGGAAAGTCTGAGAGTTAGTTTACGCAGACATTTGTGATTTTGAGCAAATTTGGCTTCTGTTCCAGCCATGGCTGTGCTGTGAGTGACCACTATTGTTTGCCTGGGGTGTAGTTGTTACTCCAGGCCAAGGGTGGCAGCAGCTAGGTCAAGGTGATTTGAGTATTTTCCCTCGGCAGCCAATCAGTGGGGTTGATCGTCCCGCTGTGCATGCTGGGGAGGGGTACTTAAGGGACAGACATCACTGGACTGGGGTCGTCGAGCCTGAGTCTGTCGTCCCACCACCCCTGTGTGTGGCCCTCCTGGCTGGGGGTGCGTGTTCCTGTGATCCTGGCTCCCGGACCACGTCGGTCCGGGGTTGTGATTTTCGGAGTAGGCCCAGTAGGCAGATTGGGCCTACACATGGGAAGGTGATCCTGAGATGTCCGTCCTGAGGGAGGAAGCCGCTTGATGAAGGACCTATCTTGGAGAGGACCGAGCCAGAGGCTGGTGTCTTAAGAGAGGCCTTGAACTTCATCGAAGGATGCACCGTTTACTGAAAGGCTCGATGGTGATTGCCTGTCAGTCGCAAGTTCTACAAGTAGTTACTTTGGAGAGATCCGGGTGCTGAAATACTTTCCAAGAAATATCTCTGACCATTCGCTGCTGAGAGTGCAAATTTCTATTGCACGAGCCATCGGTACTAAATTATGGAAAGTCAATCCCTTTTGGTTTAGTGTTTTTCCGACAGCAGGCCCACTGCCTGCAGAGATTCAAACCTTTCTACACCATAATAGGAGCTCTGCTGAACAGGGAGTGGTCTGGGACACTCTTAAGACGCACATACTCTGACAGATATCTAACATTAAGACATCTACCAGGGAATGGGGAAACTTGGGGGCAGATCTACAAAGCACTTACGACGGCGTATCTCGAGACGCGCCGGCGTAAGTGTAAATATGCGCCGGCGTATCTATGCGCCGTATCCCCAAAACGAGATACGCCTGAAAACTAGGGGGTAGATTCAGGTACGACTTGCGCCCACGCATTCACGATATGCGCCGCGTAAGTACGGAATTGCGTCCACGCAACTATGCGGGTGACCCAGAAAAAGAGCTAAGCCAGAAATTAGGCTTATTCCTACGGACGCAGTTTCTCTGCCCCGGCGCATGTAATGTGCATTTTTGCGAAGGGTGCAACTTGCGCTCTCATTGTTTTCCCTCAGCAAATATGCAAATGAGGAACTAACGCTGATTCAAAAACCTGCGCGTGTGAGGCGCAGTTTGCGCACAAAGCGCGCAAGCTGTTCGGCCAGGGCAAACTTGCACATTATAAAAGCAGGGGCAACTTGGCAACAGACGTCCACAGGTCAGCTGGAGAGCAACTACAGCAGCACCAATACGGACGAGCTGAGCAAGCAGAGCACCCACACTTTCTGGACCTCACATCTGTGTGCCAACATGCCAGGGGCAGCCATGGTTCTAGCAATACTACTGAGTGAACCGATTTGTAGGAGGCCACGGAAGAGGATATACCGAGTGCGCAGGAACATCTTTGACATGGGGGATTCGGAGGTGTATCGCATGTTTAGATTCAGCCCTGAAGTCATCCTGGAATTAGCCACAATCCTGCATGATGACATCACCAGCCAGACACATCGTGCACATGCAGTGGAGCCACTGGTCAAGGTAGTGGCAACCCTGCATTTCCTGGCAAGTGGATCTTTTCAACGCACAGGTGGAATTGTGGCTGGGATGTCACAATCCTCCATGAGCAGATGTGTGCACCAGGTTGTCCCTGCAATCCTGAGACGCATGGCCTACCACTTCATTAAACCCACCCAGGAGGATCTGCGGCAGAAGGCAGTGACAGATTTCTATCAAATTGACAGATTCCCACGCACTATGGGGGCCATTGATTGCACCCATGTGGCACTCCCCCCCCCCCCCCCCGTGACATAGAGCATATGTACTGCAATAGGAAGCATTGGCATTCCATCAATGTCCAGGTGATAGTGGATGCCTATGGCCTCATATGGCATGTCCGTGCCAAACACCCAGGATCCTGTTATGACAGCTTTATATTCCTTCAGAGCAGCATCCCCAACGAATTTGAACAGAACATGTACAGGGACAGCTGGCTGGTTGGTGAGTGACATGGGTGTCAGGTATGACTGTCCTCCCCCATGATGCACACATCACGAGGGGCACATGCATGACTAACATTCTCCTGTCTTTTCTCTTCCAGGTAATGCGGCATATGCACTGGGACCCCATCTTATGACCCCATTCCGGAACCCCCAAACCCCAGGAGAGGAAAGATATAATGAAGCACACGCACGTACCCGTGCAGTGGTGGAACGCACATTTGGCATCCTGAAGTCACGTTTCCGATGCCTGGATAAGTCTGGGGGTACCCTGTTGTATTCCCCAAACTTGTGTGCAAGATCATCGGGGTATGTTGTATTCTGCACAACTTTGCCGAGAGAAAGGGCCTGGAGATTGACATATGTGATGACCTGACCCCCGAACCCCACAATCCCCCCCCAAGAAACTCTACCCGGTCTACTGAGGGAAGAGCAATCAGGAGTGGTCTCGTGGAACGTATCTTTGCACGTTAAACACACATTAATCATGTCACAAGTAGAATGCACGCGTGCACACCACTGTGGTCCCTAGCACACACACCCCACATGCACCCAAAATTGGATTAGACCCAAAGATACCGCATGGTATTAGGGAGCAGCAACGCCGCGCCAAGGCTCCAATTATGTTGCTGTCCATTCATACACCTTTCACATGGCAGAGGGTGACACCCCTTTTCCAGCAGTAGTGACACCCCCCCCCCATTCACACACCAGTCACACTGTAGTATACACTCCTTACCGTGTGTAGGGACTACAAAATAAAAAAAAGCTCAAACTTTGAGCATAAAATAAATAAAAAAAAGCTCATAATCTGAGCATTATACAAAATATAAAAAAAGCTCATAATATGAGCATAAGACAACTAAATATAAAAAGCTCTTAATCTGAGCAGAAATCGTTATAAAAAAAAACAAAAAAAAACGCATGCAAATTATTATTTTTTTCTTTTTGACATCCTGGTGCCAAGGGTGCCCCGGCTCTGGCTCCTCAGTCGGCGTGGTGGACCCTGGGCTGAGGATGGAGCCTGGTGTGGGGATGGAGCATGGGGTGGGGATGAAGGGGGGGAGGAGCAGCATCCCCTACTTCCTCACTCCTGGCAGGTGGTGCCTGCCTGCCCTCCATGGCGTTGGCCAGGCGGGTGAGCACACAATTGGTTTGTGCCAGCATCCGCAGCTGCCGGGTGGTGTTGTGCTGCTGTTGCCGGCGGGTAAGTCTCCCCTCCTCCCGCACAGCGGCAGTGTTGGCCTCAACCGCCCCTGCCAACCTGCTCACCTCCGCTGTCAGCAAAGCGGTGGCGCCCTGCTGCTCCACCATGCAGGTGACCATGGCAAGACAATTGGAGCTGACTTCCTCCAGGCTCTCGGTGTCTCTTTTCCCCAGCTCCGCATGCAGGGTGAGGGCCTGCTGCACTGAGGAGGAGGTGGATGCCAGGCTGTCCGCCACCCGCCTCAAATCTCCCACCATGGC
Organism: Rana temporaria; assembly: GCF_905171775.1. Classification (NCBI taxonomy): domain Eukaryota; kingdom Metazoa; phylum Chordata; class Amphibia; order Anura; family Ranidae; genus Rana; species Rana temporaria. Next base: position 57,333,932 of record NC_053500.1, on the reverse strand, counting down.
CCCTATATGACGGGTCGGCTGGCCCTGTTCCTCCTGCAGCCCTTCTCGTTTTTGAGAGAGCCTTCCTGGGAGGAGAGGCTGGGGCACGGACTGAGGGAGAAGAAGGGGAGGGGGCCACACTGGAGGGGGCCACACTGGAGGGGGGCGACACTGGTGGGAGGGTCACTGGAGGGGGCGACAATGGTGGGAGGGACACTGGAGGGGCTTGCCCTGGAGGGGGAGGACGTGATGGTCGGGGGGGTGGTGGGGAGGTCAGGGATGGTGGGATCCTCCTGGAGGTATATAGAGTCCTCCTGTTGGAGGTCAATCGACTCCTCCAACACTTCCTCCTCCATAGATGGCCTATGGGTGCTCTCCTCCTCCACCAACATGGCCAGGATCTGCATGGGGGTTGACTGGACCCCATGATGTTGTGGGGATGGCGTGGGTCGCCCTGCAGCCGACGACGGCCCAGCTTCATCCTCAACATCTGTGGATGACACAAAAAACACATGTTGCTGGAGCCACACACTTGTCACATGTTCCCTTCTACCCTCTCACATGTTCCCTTCTACCCCCTCCCATGATACACAGCATATATGAGATAAAACACACTTACCTGTCCCCAAGTCCCCAACAGTGGAGTCATAGCCTGGGACTCCCTCCACCTGCTCCATCGATAAACTTTGTGCGATCACCTCCTCCTCCACACTCAATCGCAATGGGCAGGCTGGTCCTCCTCCCGTGCCCCTGATATGTTTCCGGATTATTACCAGTTTATCCCGGACCCTACGCCACATATCATTTAATTTTTTTTGGATCTCGTCCCAGGTCCTCTCCTCATTCCCGAGCGCATTGATGTCCAGCGTTATGGCATCATAGATAGCCCTCCTTTGGGCTACGGTGGTGTGTTTGCGCTGGGCACCATACAGGGCAGCAGTATGTCTAGTGAGTGCCGCCAGCATAATCTCCATCTCAGAGGAATTAAAGTTAGCTTTCCTCTTTTTTTCCCTCTGAGGAGGTGCCATTGCAAAGAAGGGGCAAAATTACCTTGCTCAGGGGGGGTGAAAAAAGCAGGATGTAATTTTGCACAGGACCTGCGCATGTCTGCCCCTATTTATTTGCTCAGTGCAAGCAGGTGGGCCGGCGTAGCCCAGGAAGTAGGACAGGCGCAGTTGCACGCATGCGCACACGGAAGCGTTCGATCTGCGCATGCGCCGTCGAGGATGCGCCGGGCGCAAGCCACTGCTGAACGAGCAGACCATCATTTGCATAGGGGCACACCCACTTTCACTTGCGCAGGCTTGCGCCCTCAAATTTACCTTACGCAGGCGCAAATTTACACACACAGGCATCCTGAATCAGGTGGCAATCTCGCACGATTGCGCCGGCGCAGGGCAATTGAGCTGAGCTGCGCATGTGTAAGAGCAAATCTACCTGAATCTGGGCCACTGGCGCATATTTATGCCACTGTAGCGTATCTCCTTTACGCTACGCCGACGCAGCGCAGAGAGGCAAGCACTGAATTCACAAAGCCAGTGCTTCCAAATCTGCGCTGGGTTTCCAAGGCGTAAGTCGGCGTAAGTGGAAGTGGGCGTGAGCCATGCTAATGAGGCGTGGCCCTATGCAAATGATGGGCCGAGCGCCAGATACATATCGCCAACTGCGCATGCGCCGTCCCATGGGCGCATCTCAGTGCGCATGCTCACAATCACGTCGGAACAACTGCCTAAGATACGTCGGATCACTGCCTACGGCGTGAACGTAACCTACGCCTAGTCATATTCACGTCTTACGTAAACTACGTAAAATACGTCGGCTTGAGTTCCCTGGTGCAGCCCTTTGCATGGATGCTGCTGAGTTACACCTCCTTTATGGGGCATACTTTACGCCGGACGTATGACTTTACGCGCACTGCGTCGGACGGACGTACGTTTGTGAATCGGCGTATCTCCCTCATTTGCATATGTGAATAGAAAATCAATGGGAGCGCCAAACACGTCCAGCGTAAATATGCGCCCACTCTACGCCGGCGTAGGCAAGTTACGTCGGTCGGATGAAGCCTATTTTCTGGCGTATCTTAGTTTTGTGGGCACGGCGCACAGATACGACGGTGCATATTTGCACTTACGCTGCATATTTCGAGATATGTCGGCGCAAGTGCTTTGTGAATCTGGGCCAGTGTCTGTGAATCCGGGCCTATGTGTTCTGTTTATGGGAGACTTAGTCCCCTATTGTACTTATCACTGTTTAGAAAGTGTAGACTCCCTGCAACCAAGTTCATCCTTTATGTAGAGTAAAAAACCTCTGGATTTCTAATAATTGCTTATGTAGTCTATACTTGAATGTATGTAATCTATATTTTCATGTACAATAAAACTTTTTCTGATGGAAAAAAAATTGTCAATATGTTCACTTACTTTTTCCTCCAGCACTGTGACTGACATTTTGCCTTAAACGGTAACTCCACTTTCATGGGGGGGAAACAATTGCAATTAAATAATATAGTGCATATAATTGCAACACTAATCATTTTGTAATTGAATGTTATTAAAAATTAACTGTCCTTTTCCATCTGCAGCCACTGTAATTTTCTGAGAATACATTGCAATATGGCTACCTGGAGTTTTCTGTACACGGAATGTGTACTGACCACTCCCCAGAAACATAATGTCCTGCTTGTGTGATTGGCTCACCAATTTTCCCAGAAGTCTGCCTAAGATACAAATCAAATTACAGGCATCCCTTGCAACAAAAATGACATTTTTTGAGAGATACTTTTAATAGGAACACATCTAAAGGGATGCAGGCCCAGCAGATTTCCTCATTAGTGCCCTGTAGCTCCACACCTGACAGTTAATTATGAAACCACTCCCATTAGACCCACTCAGAACAGAGGCACAGAGAAACACACATGGATTTCTTCAGAATAACAGAAGGTAGGAATCTGAAACAAAGTTTGTTACAATCCTTGCAATGTACATTGATCGCTTAGAGGGGAATGTTTTTTTTTTCTCAACAAAAGTGTAGTTACGTTTTAAGTTTCTAATTTACTTATATTTTAAACTTAATGGGTGGTTTTACAAGGTGAGGGATCACAAATTCTTTAGGTTCAATTACGTGTACTAAATGAAAGAACTTAATTAGGCTATACCATATGATTCAACTCCACCCTATCTCCTTGAAAGAAAGTGAAATGGAGACTCAAACTGGCTTCTCTAAGGTAGCAACACATTTTCTCTATCAAAAAGGCTGTACTCCTATTCTACCACTAGATGTCAATGTTGCATTAGGATTTTTTCTTGTTCTATGTCACAGCTTGGGAATATAAATATCTCATCTTTTCTTTGCATGAAGCATATAGAATTTAAAAATTTTAAAACCCCTCTGATACTTGGCATTTATAGATTCATTAAAATGTAATACAAGGATGTTTTGGAATAAAGCACTGAAGGAGATGTGCTGTTATTATGCCCTAACAAGTATCAGCTGATTACATTTAGTATGCAATGAAAACCAAAGAGGTGAAAGGTCACAAAATCTATTATGAAATCTCACATTTTGTGTCTACTATATGGAAGAGGTTGGAAGTACTCGTGTGGTTATTGTTTTTTTTGAACAATAACCATTCTTGTTAATTTAAAGGTGAACATGACTGCACCATAAGATATAACCACAGCAACACCACACGTTATTAAGCCAAAAATCCTCTTTAACCACTTTCTTACTGGGCACATATACCCCCTTCCTGCCCAGGCGAAATTTCAGTGCGACGTGGCTCCCAAACAAAATCGACGTCCTTTTTTTTTCCCACAAATAGAGCTTTCTTTTGGTGGTATTTGATCACCTCTGCGTTTTTTTTTTTTTTTGTGCTATAAACAAAAAAAGAGCGACAATTTAAAAAAAAATATATATATATTTTTAACTTTTTGCTATAATAAATATCACAATTTAAAAAAAAAAAATTCTCAGTTTAGGCCGATGCGTATATTTTTGGTAAAAAAAAAAAAAAAAAAAATGCAACAAGCGTATAGTGACTGGTTTGCGCAAAAGTTATAGCGCCTACAAAATAGGGGACATAATTATGATTTTTCTTTTACTGGTAATGGCGGCGATTTTTATTGGGACTGCGACATTATGGCGGACACATCAGACACGTTTGACACCTTTTTGGGACCATTCCCATTTATACAGCCATCGGTGCTATAAATATGCACTGATTACTGTATAAATGTGACTGGCAGGAAACGGGTTAACACTAGGGGGCGAGGAAGGGGTTAAATGTGTACCCTGGGAGTGATTCTTACTGTGGGGGAAGGGGACTGACTGGGGGTGGTGACCGATCTGTGTCCCTATGTACAAGGGACACAGCATCAGCCTCCTCTCCCTGACAGGATGTGGATCTCTGTGTTTACACACAGAGATCCACAGTCCTGCTCAGTTACTGGGCAATCGCGGGTGCCTGGCGGCATTCGCGGTCGCCGGGCACGTGCATCGTGTTCCCAGTAATGCTTGTGCGCCCCCTAGTGGCTGTGAAAGACAAGGACATCATATGACGTCCTGTCAGAACAATAGATCTATCGTGCCCCCGTCAATTGACGGCGGCCGTTAGTATAGTGGTTAAAGATTTAAAGAGGAAATATATTAGAGACCTTAGGATCATATTTTAACTTGCCTCACTTTGCTTATGATGAAGCATACAATGAAAAAGTTCCAAAAGGTACACAATGCAAATTAATATTAATATTCTTATATCAATTAATTAAAAGAAGTACATACATGTGTATAAATATATATACACTTCTCAAAAAAATTAAAGGAACAGAACACTTTTGAATCAGAACTCCTGGGATATTGATCTGGTCAGTTAAGTAGCAGGGGGAGAGGGGTGTATACAGAGGGGGTTGTTAATCAGTTTCAGCTGCTTTGCTGTTAATTGAAATTAACAACAGGTGCACTAGATGGGCAACAATGAGACGACATCCAAAACAGGAATGTTTTTTCAGGTGGAGGTGTCTGACATTTTTTTTCTCTACTCGTCTTTTGTGACTGTTTTTCACTAGTTTTGCATTTGGCTAGGGTCAGTGTCACTACTGGTAGCACGAGACGATACTTGGACCCTATAAAGGTTGCACAGGCAGTCCAACTCCTCCAGGATGGCACATCAATATGTGTCATTGCCAGAAGGTTTGCCGTGTCTCCCAGAACAGTCTCAAGAGCATGGAGGAGATTCCAGGAGACAGGCAGTTACTCTAGGAGAGCTGGACAGAGCCATAGAAGATCCTTAACCCATCAGCAGGACCGGTATCTGCTCCTTTGTGCAAGGAGGAACAGAATGAGCACTGCCAGAGCCCTACAAAATGACCTCCAGCAGGGCACTGGTGTGAATGTTTCTGACCAAAAAATCAGAAACAGACTTCATGGGGGTGGCCTGAGGGCCAGATGTGGAGTCCGATTGGCATTTTCCATTGAACACCAGAATTGGCAGGTCCGCCACTGGTGCCCTATGCTTTTCACAGATGAGAGCAGATTCACCCTGAGCATATGTGACAGACGCAAAAGGGTCTGGAGAAGCCGCGGAGAACTTTATGCTGCCTGTAACATCGTTCAGCATGACCGGTTTGGTGGTGGGTCATTGATGGTCTGGGGAGGTATATCCATGGAGGGACGCACAGACCTCTACAGGCTACACAATGGCACCCTGACTGCCATTAGGTATCGGGATAAAATCCTTGGACCCATTGTCAGACCCTACGCTGGTGCAGTGGGTCCTGGTTTCCTCCTGGTGCACAACAATATCCGGCCTCATGTGACGAGAGTCCATCCGGTGCCGCCAGGTTGCACCTCAGTCTGCTCAGGTGCTCAGTGATGCTCTGGTCCAGATCTGGGAGGAAATACCCGTCGTCTTATTAGGAGCATGCCCTGATGTTGTCAGGCATGCATACAGGCACTTGGGGGGCCATACAAACTACTGAGGACCATTTTGAGTTGTTGCAATGAAATTTCAGCAAAATTGACTAGCTTGCTGCATAATTTTTTCACTTTGATTTTCGGAGTGTCTTTGAATTCAGCCCTCTGTAGGTGGATAATTTTCATTTCAATCAAAGGATGTGCCATCCTTTCATTCCTAACACATTACCCAGTCCATATCAGTATAGATATCCAGCATGAGATTTTTGCCCGTTGAGATCTGATATGTTTTCAAAGTGTTCCTTTAATTTTTTTGAGCAGTGTATATATTCTGAAAAAAGCGGGTACACAGCCATACAGCATGTATTGAAGCTGCAATAGGGAAAGGATAGGAAAAGTAGGCAAACTTCATAGGAAAAGATTGTGGTTAGTCAGGATGCTGTACTTTAATTCTGACTTCTAGATCTTTAGGCAGCCCGGCGCTATGCTGTCCCTTTCTACAAGGGGTGGTATTTTGGGTTTTTTATTCTATATTTAGTTTATGTTTGTAGGGCCTTGTTTTAACCGTGGTGTGCTCAAAGCACAGCATTGCAATCTATTTATTCTTGAAGCTGCCTTTTGTTTTCAGCATGCTTCTGCAGAATTTGAAAAAAAGTGCTTTTTAATGTCACGTTAAATAGTTCAAGTTGGCCAAGATGGTCCAGTATAAACTGTATGAATTGTATAAACTGTGTAGTGATCACACTCAGAGGGGCAGTTGAGAATATGCCCGGGACTTCCTCACCTGTTCAGAGGCTGCCAGTCCCAGACACCAGTTTCAGGCACACCAACAAACACTGGCTCAGTTCAGGGGATGTATTTAAAAAAAAAAACAGTGCTTTAAACAAAAGAGAGGGATAAGGGATAAGGGTGTGGGATACTCTTAAGGTATAACAGTTATAGGAGGACGAATTCTTGAGCAAAATCCTCTAAGAGCAATCCTTATTAGAGGCAGAGGGCATAGCCAACTAATCTGAGGTTCGTTATGAGCTGTCCTAGCCCATGTACCTACCTCTGGCATTCACTCCCCTAAAGCAACAGCACACCTTGAGTACTCCTCTTATTGTCCAAGTATTAACCCTATGTGTTTGTGTCTGAGGGTTGCAGCTTCCATGCAACACTCTCCAGTGAGGGAGTAAAGGATCCTTCTGCAGACCAGCCACCACCAGCAAATATCCTTCAACTATTAATGGTACTTTAATACCATGCTTTAAATATTCAAACTTTCTTTAGGCCTTCAGCCAAGCACATGCTAAGGCCCAACTGCATCTTTGTTCAGTAATACATACTGACTGCCTCCAATGGTTAGTAGTCCCCTGTGAAAATTGCACCCTGTGCATAACGCACTGTACTTTGTGCCTAACACTCTCCTGCACTTTGTACTCTGTGTGCGATGCACTCCTGAACCCTACACCTTGTATGTAGCGCATCCCAGAATCCTGCACTCAGTATGTTGCGCACCCCAGAACCCTGCACTCTGTATGTAGCACTCTCATAAACCCTGCACTCTGTGCGCAATGTATTCCAGAACCCTGCACTCTGTGTGTAATGCTCTCCAGAACCCTGTGCAAAACACATTCCAGAACCATTAACTCTGTACCTAGCAACCTCCTGAATCCTACAGTCTGTACGTAACACACTCCAGGACCTTGCACCCTGTGCATAGTGCACTCCAGAACCTTGCCCCCTGTGCGTAACGCATTCCAGAACCCTGAACTCTGTAACTAGCGCTTTTCAAAACCCTGCTTTCTGTACCTAGCGCTCTCTTAAACCCTGCCCTCTGTGCATAATGCACTTAAGAACTCTACACTCTGTACCTAGCCCTCTCCTGAACCCTACAATCTGTACAGAACCATGCACCCTGTGAATAAAGCATTCCAGAACCCTGCACTCTGTGTCTAACGCACTCCAAAACCCTGCACCCAGTATAAAACACACAGAAGAAGAAGAGAAACAGGGAAATGTGTGTCCCCTGGGCATGTGCAACAGGGACTTGCGCAAAAATGAGTTAAAGGACCTGAAGCTTAGCAAGGTAAGTTAAGGGGCACTTAGCTACAAAGATACAAATAATTTATGGTATTGGGACCCTAATTTTATCCTGGAGTTCCTCTTTTGAATTATATCTAAATTTCTCTGCTCCTGGAATGTTAGGGGAATAGCTTTTAAACCGAATCTACACATAACAAACCTTTTTTTAGACCCTAATATTAGACTAACATTCTTTTTTTTACACCGTTGAATATGTTTTCATGAGGACTAAGCTACAGCCTCTGGATAATGAATCAAGCCACAGCATACTAAAGAGCTGAACTCACACAACATGGCTTATTTATTTAAAAAAATGTTGCCTTAACTTCTTGCCTGTGACCAAAACAGGAAGTGAGAGGCAATCTCTTCAAAGTGATGTAATCCTCACCAGGGTTACCAGAATTAGTGTCCTCATTAGAAGATTCCCCCCGCACTCGTGTATCTCCCTTCAATTACTGGTTTGTGATGCCCAACTCACTCGGATTGGATATGGTATGTCTCTGCCCCCCTTGATGGTTTCTGAACCCCGGAACTGACTCATCCCTCCCACACTGACATTTCCATGCAACCATAATCAACCTCTGGCTTCATGTCTACTTTCCGGAATTCCTTGACTTCTTGGTATATCCAGAGACCTGAGTTTAATCCCAGATTTCTCAAAGTTTGACTCTGGGTCTGTTGGTAATGGATAAACCACAGTGAGTGACTTTGGCAGCAGTCCTAATGCTGTGTTTTTTCTTTTTTCTCCTTTTTTTTAAATATATTTTTCCTTTTGTTTCAACGTGCATTCCCCTCCGGGTATGACTTTTTACAACCCCATGCACAATTGTACACTAAAACGTTTTTTCTCTTCCTAATGGCCTGAAGCGTCCGCCGCCGCTAGATTGACCCCACACTTGCGATCAAGGTCAACTGCTGCACCGTTTCTCGATGGTGTATCACCTGATCTTGTTGCAAGATAGGGACATATTTTGTCCTCTGTTTTTTCTTATTTTTATTGTTTGTGTGACAGGTTTCCCCTTGTCCCTATGTTTCTAATTTTCACCTGCATTTTTGATATAACAGTTGCCATTTTTTTTATATGCATGACACCTAATGGTCACGGTTTTTCTGATCTCCTATCGTTCAGAAGTATTCACACTACTCAATTTCTTTGTTGTTTTTTACTCAGGAAATGTGAAAGTCATACATATACTTTATTGTGTAGCGGATCTCTGGCTGTGTTACCGCTCACAGCAACCATGGTTGCGGATCGGAGATATGGTCAGAGACAGTTGGCCTTTACACACTTTATGCTAAATGTAATGTCTGATTTTACTCTGTTGATCCTATTATATTGTTAAATGTGTCTTAAAATAATCTCACACAACACCCAGGGCTTCACCTCACCCCACAAACGTAAAAAAAACATTCCAACACTATAAGGCCCCGTACACACCAGAGGATATGCGCTGGAAACGGTCCGCCGGACTGTTCCCAGCGGATAAATCCTCTGGCGGCTTTGGATCTGATGGCTGTACTCACCATCAGATCGAAATCCGCGCGAAATACATCCGCGGTGACGTGTCGAGCCGTCGCCGCGACGATGACGCGGCGACGTGCGCGACGCTGGAAGGTAATTACTTCCACGCATGCGTCGAATCATTATGACGCATGCGATGGAGGGGAGCGGACTGATCCGGTGAGTCTGTACAGACGACCGGATCAGTCCGCTGGACTGGATACCAGCGGATAAATTTCTTAGCATGCCAAGAAATTTTTATCCGCTGGAAATCTGTCGGCTGGAGAAATCTCCGCCGAAAAATGTCCGCTAGGCCGTACACACGACCGGATTTGTCTGCTGGAACTGATCCGCGGATCAATCCCAGCGGATAGATCCGGTCGTGTGTACGGGGCCTCAGAGACTTGGTGCAGACATTATCCTGCTTCAAGAAACCCATTTTGCTTCCTCCAACCATCCTAATTACTTTAGTAGATCCTACAATCAGGTCCATTATACAACCTTCACTAACAAAACTAGGGGAGTTGCGATATATATTCGCAACTCGATAATATTTCACATACACAACATCTTTAAGGACCCTGAAAGTCGTTTTATCATCCTGAAAGGTACTATAAATAACCGTGCGATTACAATCGCTTCGGTTTACGCCCCAAATTATTCCCAATCTACGTTCTTTACTAAATTCTTTGAGTCCCTGGACAGGTATCACTCCCCCCATATGGTGGTGGGTGGAGATTTCAACCTTGCTGCTCACCCTGCTCTGGACAGAAGCAGAGTCTCCCCTTCCTCCAAGGCCTTCTCCAAAACCATCAACCGCTATATCAATAAACTACAATTGATATATTCTTGGAGAGACCATAATACTGGCATTAAGGCCTATACCCACTACTCCCACCCCCACAATTGCTATGCCAGATTGGAATATATATTCTGTACCCCAATCCTATTGGCCAACTCCTCACAGGCACTGTGAAGGACTTTTTACCTATATGCTTCAGGTTAATCCTCCCTGCTTGTTTAAGGCTGTTAATGGTATTTGCCCTTCTGCAGCCAGTCCTGTTTCAAATGTTAATTGTTCTAGCCCTGTGTTTACTGGTTACTGTGATTAGATAAGTGGCTCAGGTTAATTATGCTGATTGCTTCATTGTGGTAATTATCTCTCTATATGCGGAGCCGAACCGGCTAGATACTGATTAGTTCAAAGAAATATCTTTATTTCAAGGGAGCTGTATTGAAGACCCCCCACTGTGTAAGGGGGGCGGAGATTTGTCATTGTAACAGTTGTAACCACATATAAGCTCTGTTTTTTACTATTAAAAGTCTGTGTTGTTCCAGCCTTAAGCCTTGCCTCATGTATGGATGCTTCTGTGATTTCTTTTATGGGAAGAAGGGACTGTTTGATGGGGATATCATACCAATACCGTCACAAATTGGTTGGCAGCAGCGGGATTTTCCCTTCTACTCTCCCTTACACCAGGATTCCAAGCAGACACTGGGAACAGTGAATGGAAGGCTGCTACACCCTGCTTAAAAGAAATACACTGAAAGAACTACTGGAAGTTCGTGGAAGGATTGCTAGCAACAAAACCAAGCGGGTCATCATAGCAGAATTAATGGAGCTAGACCAGGAGAACGTGATTGCAGCAACGCCAGCAGTACAAGAGATGGAGACACCAGTGATTCAGGAGGAGTCACCAACCAACAAGCTAATGAGAGAGAAGCTAGCGTGGTTCGGCCCGAACCCAACGCCGGATGTGGTGCTGAAAGTGATGGACCTGTTAGCGGAGGAGGCTAAACAAATAAGAGACAAACAAATAAGAGACGCAGAACTACAGGAGGCTAAACAAATAAGAGACGCAGAGCTACAGTTAAAACTGGCAGCAGTCCAACAAGCAGCCGCACATTCTCCAAACAGTGAGTACAGCACAGCAGACGCAAGGAAGATTCCGTTTAGCGCTTTTAAAGCTTTTGATGAAAAGGACTGTGAGATTGATAACTACCTGGCAGATTTTGAGCGACAATGTAACCTGCACCGAATAGCTAGAAGAGAGTGGGTTTCAATATTGTCAGGCAAACTGTCAGGCAAAGCTTCTGATGCTTTCCGGACCGTGCCAGATCAGGATATCCATAGCTACGCCAGGGTTAAAGAAGTGCTCCTGGCTCGTTATGCAGTAACCCCAGAGTCCCACAGACAGAAGTTCAGGGACTCACGCAAAACCACGGAAGACTCTTACGCGGAATGGGCATGCCAGTTGTCCCTGTCGGCCTCTAACTGGGTTAACAGCAGCCAGGCCACCACCGCAGAGGACATTTTGCAACTAATGCTCCTGGAGCAATTTTACAATCACATCCAGACGGATGTCAAAGATTGGGTGAGAGATCGCAGGCCCATGACTCTACCAGAGGCCGCGAAGTTGGCGGATGAATATGCGGATACTCGCAAGACAAACCAGGTCACACCACGGGTACAACCTCCACGACCAACGGCGCCCTCACACCCACCAGCCGCTAGATACCAACCGCCTAACAGATCGATGACATCGAGCCCTCGCTATCCACGCCAGGAGGACAACGAACAACGCTGCTTCCGGTGCAAACAGTTGGGTCACTTCAAGCAGAATTGCCCCCTGAATGACAACACCAGGTCAAATTGGTCTCAACCTGGGTACCGCCCACCAGCAGCAGCCCATTGTGTAGACTCGGCTTGGGATCCCCAGGAGCTGGGTCAGGAAGAACCATTGGGCACCCCTTACGAAGCCCTCATGGTACAATATGTTATTACGGACAACAGGGAACACCATTGTCAGCTGGTCATGGGCGACAGCCATGAGCCGGAGGGGCCTTGGTGGGAGCTGGGCAGAAAGAGGCACCGCCAGCTACCCTCCAAGAAGAAGAGGTCCTGGAAGTCATATAACCAGCGGACCTGGGAGGAGAAGAAGCGACTGGAGGAGATGGAATCGCAGCGGGCGCCCCAGATGCGGGCCGAGATGTTCGCCAAGGGCCCACCGGTGGCCCCTTACACCACCACCCAGTTCCTGATGATGAAGGACCACGTGGAAAGCCTGCAGGACATGAGCAAGCAGGATCTGATCCGTGAGTACATAGAGCTGGAGGAGTGCATAAGCCGCATGGAGGAGGAGAACAACCACCTGAGGTCACAGCGGGCTGACCCCCCCAGGCTCCATGAACTGGAGATGGAGCTGGAGAAGCTCAAAGAGGAGAACCGGCGGCTGCGGAGGGAGCAGGGGGTGGCTGACCTTATGGGGCTCTGAGTCCCCTTCCCCCCCCCGGTCTCTGAGCACCAGTGCTACAGCATTTCAACAAATATAACTTTTCCTTTTTATGAATCTCCTGTGATTGTCACTTCAGAGCCATAACCTGCCCCTCCCATGGCGGGACACCTAGACGGCGGCGCACAGACCCATTCGCCGTCTTCACACTGACTTCTGGTGACTCTGCAGATCGCACAAAGACTTGGGGACTGACCGGCGTGTGATCTGACGACCCGGTGACATACCTAAGTCGGAAGCAGTTGCCAAGGGAGGTCAGTCACGCCAAACGGAGTTAACCTCGGACTAAAAGCTCTGAACCCGTCAACCCTACTGGACCAGGGAAGGTCCAACCGGGTTTGCCGGAGCAGGGAGAAAAAGGGGGGCCATTGTGAAGGACTTTTTACCTATATGCTTCAGGTTAATCCTCCCTGCTTGTTTAAGGCTGTTAATGGTATTTGCCCTTCTGCAGCCAGTCCTGTTTCAAATGTTAATTGTTCTAGCCCTGTGTTTACTGGTTACTGTGATTAGATAAGTGGCTCAGGTTAATTATGCTGATTGCTTCATTGTGGTAATTATCTCTCTATATGCGGAGCCGAACCGGCTAGATACTGATTAGTTCAAAGAAATATCTTTATTTCAAGGGAGCTGTATTGAAGACCCCCCACTGTGTAAGGGGGGGGCAGAGATTTGTCATTGTAACAGTTGTAACCACATATAAGCTCTGTTTTTTACTATTAAAAGTCTGTGTTGTTCCAGCCTTAAGCCTTGCCTCATGTATGGATGCTTCTGTGATTTATTTTATGGGAAGAAGGGACTGTTTGACGGGGATATCATACCAATACCGTCACATTCACATATCCACCCATACCCCTGGTCGGACTTCTTACATTGGCCTCTCCCCTTTACCATACAACTGGCGCCTCAATGACTCCCTCCTGACAGACCCCATAAACAAAAGTGCTATCTCCACTCATAAAGAAAACTACTTTTTGGAGAACACAAATAATGACACCACCCCTACATCTCTCTGGGTGGCCCATAAGTCGGGCCTACGGGGTCACATCATTAATTTGGCAGCAACTAAGAATAGGGAGAGATTGGCTGAAATCAAACGTCTCACCAATGACTTACATCATCTTTATAACAAACTACAGCATTTCCCCACTCAAGATATCACTCAAGAGATTCAGGACAAACGCCAAGCTCTAGACCTCATTCTGTCGGCCAACACAGAGAGATCTCTCAGGTTCTCTAGAGCTAAGTTCTTGCTTCACTGTAATTCCCCCTCGGCAATGTTTGCCAGGAAGCTGAATCAGGATAGCAAACCCACCCATATTTACAAACTCAGGGATAATGGCGGCAACTTAATAACACACACTCAGGAAGTACTGAAGATTTTCACTTCTTTCTATAAAGACCTTATGTCCTGCCCCATAGACCAGCCAAGAGCATCCTCCAAATCCTGGCTGGATGGCCTTCAACTTTCTTCTCTAGACCAACAACATATTGACTCCCTTAATTCCCCCTGTACAGTTGATGAAATTTCCCAAATCATTAAATCCCTTAAAACCTCTACTGCCCCTGGCCCAGATGGTTACACATCCTCCTACTATAAAAATTGTGCCCCCCTCCTGGCCCCGAACCTCATGACACTATTAAATCATATATTAGAAGTTAATTTCCCGGAAGAAATGCTTCTAGCTAATCTCTCCTTGATCCCCAAACCTAAGAAGGATCACACTCTTCCCCAAAATTTCCGCCCCATATCGGTTTTGAATAATGACCTCAAGATCTTTGGTAGGATCCTTTGGTAGACTCGCAAAAGTTATATCTCCCCTAATTCACATTGATCAGTCTGGTTTTATACCAGGCAGGCAAATTACGGATAACATTAGGCTGGTTACCAATATTATTCAAGATGCCAAACTACACTCGCGTCAGGCCTGCCTTCTCAGCCTGGACATCCACAAGGCGTTTGACAGCGTCAGCTGGGCCTATTTAAACAACCTTTTACCCAGGTTTGGGATCTCAGGTAAATTTCTACAGGGTTTTAATGCTCTTTATCAATCTCCTCAGACTCGCATTAGTATTCCCGGTAACAACTCTGAGTTTTTCCCTTTGGGTAGGGGAACAAGACAGGGATGTCCATTATCCCCACTCCTATTTGCACTGGCCATTGAACCCCTAGCGCATGCCATTAGAAACAACTCTGATATTAAGGGGTATAATAAGGATCAGCTTGAATTTAAAGTTAGTCTATATGCAGATTACGCACTGGTTTTTCTTACAGAACCCCCCACATCTATCCCCGTCCTTCTTAAGGAACTTGACATTTTTCACAATATTTCTGGCCTTAAAATTAATTTGAATAAGTGTTCGGCCCTACCTTATACCCTACACCTAAATATGCAAAATCTACCCCAGACCAACTTCCCTTTTGTTTGGAACACACATTCCATTAAAGCCTCTGATGAAGTCACGTGTCGTGACGTAACGCATAAGGTACAAGCTAGACGTGACTGGAAGTGACGCGGAACCCCGTTCGTTCAAACGGAAGTTTTGTATTTGGAGTTTTTTTATTTGAATGCTTGTAATCATATTTTAGTCTATAATAAATCTCTTGGATGTTTTGATATACTTCACGATGGAAGTCCCTTTCCTTTTGCTCTCTTCTTTGTGTCATCATATCTGCATTCCTTGGTGAGTCTCCATATTTCCGAAGACCAGCACTACGCATCCAGCTGAGAGGACGTTGCAGCTTCCACATACTTGATTTGAGGATCTATTCAAAGAGATTGTCCCACATGAGGGGGGTAAGCGTTCTGTGAGCCCAGCGTTTGTGAATACTCATCTTTATCATCTTTTTTTCTCCATTGACGGTGTTTATGGATGGAACTTCTTTATTTATGTCATATTGGACACTTTGTTTTTGAATCAGCTTTAGTTTCACTTTTGCGAGTTGGGTTATTGTATAGGCTCTAGCGTTTGGACATATTAGTTAAGTGGCGTTTTTCCACATTCACTCAGCAATTGATTGCCATCGTTTATATGGTTTATTTGTTTGCACATTTTTTCAGTTTTACTGACATTTATTATTCAGTGCATTTATTGCGCTCATCACCTTCTTATTCATTCCATTAAATACTTGGGAGTCAAAATTACTTCCTCACATAATTGTTTATACAAGGGCAATTACCTCCCCCTTTTTACCCACATTAGCTCACTTCTTAACACTTGGTCCTCATACCACATCTCTTTCCTTGGCAGGATCTGTGCAATTAAAATGAACATAATTCCCAAACTTCTATACTACTTCCGCACCCTCCCCGTCAATGTCTCGAAATCCAAATTAGAATCTCTTCAAAGGATCATCAACAAATTCATCTGGGCAGATAAAAAGCCTAGATACAGTTACACCCTTCTACATAGGCCACAATTCAGGGGCGGGTTTGGGCCTCCCTAGCCTATGGAAATATTTTCTTGCCGCTGGGCTCTCCCAATTGTCCCAATGGTTCTCTCCCTCTCAGGATATTCCCTGAAAGAAATTTGAATCCACATCAGTTTGTCCACTACATCTTCAGGGCATATTGTGGTCCAACTATACCCTATACCATAATCTCCTTAAGCAAAATATTATAGTGGCCCACCTTTTCCAACTCTGGCTCAAGGTAAAAGATACTTTTCTACTGTCCTCGCCCATCTCACCACTCACTTCATTCCTAGGTGACCCCAGGTTTAATTTAGCCTATAATAATAGATCCCTATTTTCCTCTTGGATAAACAATGACCTCACCACCCTAACCTCATTACAATCTAAATGGAAATTCAAACCCTTTACATTACTGCAAAGGGAATATAATCTCCCATCTTCTGAACATGAACGTCATTTACTAATTAGATCCTTTTTCTCCAAACACTTCTCACTATCCAGTCAATCTACCAACACAGTATTTGAGAAGATCTGCCTGACCTCATCTAGAGACAAAGGAATGATATCTCGTATATACCACTATCTCAGTAACCTCACCATACAAGACAAATCCAACCCGATGCTACAATGGAAAGAGGATCTTGGATACTCAGTCCCACCAGATACTTGGAACTCTATGTCAGAGAACCTTCGCAAGTGTAATAGAGCCATTTCATTTAGAGAAACCCCAATGAAACGTTTCTCCAGGTGTTATCTCACCCCTTCCAAAATAATTTTTTTCTATCCCTCTGTATCTCCCAACTGTTTCAGAGGTTGGCCTGATGAGGGCACCCTATTACACACATTTTGGAGCTGCCCACATCTTGACCAGATCTGGGACACAGCGACTGATAGATTTGAGAGATCCTCAAAACACAAATTTACTCTCACCCCTCAGATATGAATTCTATACGCTAAGATACCAGATATCCCTCCCCTTGCACTAGATTATTTCATTCCCTTTGCAGCTCCATCCAATGGATGATAGCACTCAATTGGAGATCTAATACTATACTATGGTCACAGGTATTGGATAGAATGAAGATGCTAAAGATACCAGAGAGAATCTACCATACCCTTAACCCCCCTGGCGGTATTCCCGAGTCTGACTCGGGGTGAGATTTTTTGGCTACGATCGGTAACCCAGAGTCAGACTCGGGCTCGCCTCGCTGAATCCACAGGCTTGGTTTACTTACCTTGTCCCTGGATCCAGCGATGCCACCGCGCTGTGTGAGCAAGCGGGACCTTGCTCGATTCACACAGTACCTCTGTGTGCCGCCGATCTCCATTCCCTACGACGTTACGACGCACAGGGGCAGAGAACGGCGCCAAATTCAAAAAGGTAAACAAACACCTTACATACAGTATACTGTAATCTTATAGATTACAGCACTGTATGTAAAAAATACACCCCCCTTGTCCCTAGTGGACTGCCCAGTGCCCTGCATGTTCTTTTATATAATACAAAAAAATCTTTCTGCCTGCAAACTGTAGATTGTCCAAAAGTGTCCCTTTATGGTTTTAGAGCAGCTAAAAAACAGCGACAATAAGATTATAATCACTTGCAGAATTGTGCGATAGCGATTTGTGGGGAACTTCGTCATAAAAAAAGTGAGTTATTCCTAAGAATTACAGGCCTACAGTATAACGCCAAATTTTTTTTGCAAATAATTGTACCGCTTTCAGCACCTTTTTTCTGAAATAATCATACCGCCAGGGAGGTTAATGACAGCCTCCATCTATTTGACCTCAAGTGGTCATACTGGAACCTCACGCAATAATCCTGCTACCTTTCCACACATCATTCCTCAGTCTGCTTCTCCTTAGCCATCCTACCTCTGTTTCATTAGAGGCTTCATTTCATATTCTCCTTCCTCACACTCTGCTCTATTTTGATTCACACTGTTATTTCGCTCCATGATGTATGACGTGTTCTATATTATCCCGTTTACGTATTATTGAAGATATTGTCATTCTCTGTATGCATTCGTTTTTTAATATCTACAATAAACTTTTGTAAACAAAAAAAGAAGATTCCCCCCGCTTTTACTGTTCTGGTGTCAACCCGAAATTTTAGATTTTTTTTTACTTGAACTTCTATTGATAGCATTAAACAGGACACATTGAGATGCTGAATCTCCCTAACAGGGGCATAGGCAGCAATAAAAAACCGACAGGTGTTCTAATCCCTCTCCACTCTGTCCAAAACTAAGGAAAAAGTTCTAACTTTAGTTACACTTTAGGCTGGGTTCACACTTGTGCGATGTGGGAACCCTGAGAATCCCTGCATCACACCCAACATGCATGGCAGTTCACACTGCCATATGCGAACTGCTGGGGAGTGTCAATACATTGTTAATGACAACCCAATTTCAGCTTGCATATTGCACTGCGAACTGTCAGTCGATTCTGGTGCGGACCAAAAAAGGGTCCTGTGCAGTGGCGGCCCGTCCATAGGGGGTGCCCGGGTATCACCACCCCCCCCCCCTCCTGTAGTCATAAAAAAACGGGCCCTTTAAGGCTTTTAAAAATTAGTTCTGCAGCAGCGCCGCGCAAATAACATACACTCATGCATTGCATGAGTGTATGTTATTGTGGCCAGCCTAGTCAGATAACTGGACATTGGGCGCCGGTTATCTGAATAAGGACAGCTGGTTCGCTGTGCGGAAGTGCCTATCAGAGCCAGCGGCTCTGATAGGCTTTCCTAGTACAGCCCTTCAGCTCCCGGATGTCTTATCCTCGGAACGTAGGGGGCTACGTCCCTTGGATAAGACTGATGGCCGTCTCAGCCAATTAGGTTCACTGATTCTGGTTATCAGTAACCTGATTGGCTGAAACGTCATCGAGGGCGGCAGAAGACATTGAGGGACCGTGGAAGGAGGATGGCGAACCCCAGAAAGGTAAGTCCTGGGCGGGGGGGGGGGGGGATCTGACTGGCAGGCGCTTTATGACCCTCTTTTTATAATAAAGTGGACTGGCTTACCAAAATCCCCCTAACTGTCCATTCTAAGCCCGCTGGCCATAGTTGAATAGCCATGAAGTGTAATGTAGTTTAATAAATGTCTCCCGGGTCAATCTGCTCATAAATTTTGAGAGACACAAATCTCAAACCCATGGTAGCATGGTAACAGCTAAAACCTCATGCCTGTTCTATAAATACCCTTTTAGGCAATTGTGAGTGGCAGCATTTTACAGGGCACAGTGAGGACAATTGATGTGGGGACAATTGATGTGGGCACAGTGGGGACAATTGATGTGGGCACAGTGGGGGACAATTGATGTGGGCACAGTGGCTACAATTGATGTGGGCACAGTGGGGACAATTGATGTGGGCACAGTGGGGACAATTGATGTGGGCACAGTGGGGACAATTGATGTGGGCACAGTGGGGACAATAGATGTGGGCACAGTGGGGGACAATTGATGTGGGCACAGTGGCTACAATTGATGTGGGCACAGTGGGGACAATTGATGTGGGCACAGTGGGGACAATTGATGTGGGCACAGTGGGGACAATTGATGTGGGCACAGTGGGGACAATTGATGTGGTCACAGTGGGGACAATTGATGTGGGCACAGTGGCGACAATTGATGTGGGCACAGTGGAGACAATTGATGTGGGCACAGTGGTAACAATTGATGGCATGGCACAGTGGCTGCGTTTGATGGCACAGTGGCTGCGTTCGGCATGGCACAGTGGTGACAATTGATAGGCACAGTGGTGACAATTGATGGGCACAGTGGTGACGATTGATGGCACAGTGGCTGCGTTTGATGGCACAGTGGCTGCGTTTGATGGCACAGTGGCTGCGTTTGGCATGGCACAGTGGCGACAATTGATGGCACAGTGGCGACAATTGATGGCATAGCACTGTGGCGACAATTGATGGCATGGCACAGTGGCTGCATTTGATGGGCACAGTGGCTGCCTTTGATGGGCACAGTGGCTGCCTTTGATAGGCACAGTGAGGCTGCAATTGTCTTTTTTTTTTTTTTTTTTTTGCGCCCCCCAAAAATTTTGAGCACCAGCCGCCACTGGTCCTGTGCGAGTTTAGTCCGAATGCGATGCAATTTCAGCCATACTATCTGTATGGCTGAAATCGCATTGCACGGACATCTCATGTGATTTGCACTGCAGTGCGGTGTGAATCACATGCGATATCGCACTAGTGTGAACCAGCCCTTAAAGTCCAAGTTTACAAGAGCTCTTTCTAAGGCTGGGTTCACGCTGGGGAACGCAGTGGCTCACAGCAGGAGTCCGGGGGTCTTCTTTCACTGTTTTCAGGTTCGATTTCAGCCTGAATTTGGCCTGAATTCAGGCCTGAAATGGTTTAAGCCTAGGTTCACATTGGAGCAATTTGTCATGCGATTTGAGAGATCAAATCGTATGACAAGTCGCAGCCTATTGGCGGCAATGGCACTGTTCCAATCGGTGCGACACTGATTTTGCGGCGCCGCACCGATTTGCAAAAGTAGTTCCTGCACTACTTTTGCCGATTTCAGGTGCGATTTCTATAGACATCTGTGTATGAAGCCACACAAATGTCTATCAAGTAGCACCTGAAATCGCGCTGACCTTGCTACTTTGAAATCGCGCTACTTCAAGTAAAGTAGCACGATTTCAAAGTAGCATCAGTGTGAACCAGGGCTGAAAGATGCACAGCGCTCCTGTGCAATTTGCACAGGAGCCGTTGCGGAGATATGTGAACCGGCTCTATAGAGAACCGGTCACAATCTCCTGCTATGCCAATTGGATGCAGAGAAACCCACATGCAATTCGCAATAGTGTGAACCCAGCCTTAGAAATAATAATAGAGACACGTGGGAAAAAACACATCTTTGGAAGCTAAAGCGGGGTCCTGGAGGTCAAGGCTGAAGTTCCAGAATTCAAAGCGTCACTACAGAAGAGTGATTTATAAAGCCAATATTCAGGATGTTTGAAAATAAAACTTGCAGGAATTCTCAGAATTAGGAAAATTCTTGCAGTCACTAGAGAACCAGTTAGGCAAAATTGGCTTATGTGGATGCAGCTTGGTGAACTGCATAGGGTCCAATAGGAACTGCATATTTGTGGTTTATGACTTTAGCTTAAGGTTTTTCTACAGTCTGAGTTAAGGCCTCATCTGTTTTGTCAAGCTTTTCATAATGGTTCATGGTCGATTGTTATAATGTAAGGATTGTATTAAGAGTAAGGATGTATTAAGAGAGGTATGGACTCCAGAGACAGAGATATAATTTTGCCCCTGTACAAATCATTAGTAAGACCTCATCTGGAATATGCAGTTCAGTTTTGGGCCCCAGTTCTCAGAAAGGATATCGGGGAACTGGAGAAAGTGCAGAGAAGGGCAACCAAACTGATAAGAGGCATGGAGGAGCTCAGCTATGAGGAAAGATTAGAGGAACTGAACTTATTCACTCTGGAGAAGAGGAGAATAAGGGGGGATATGATCAACATGTACAAATATATAAGAGGTCCATACAGTGAACTTGGTGTTGAGTTATTCACTTTACGGTCAACACTGAGGACAAGGGGGCACTCTTTACGTCTAGAGGAAAAGAGATTTCACCTCCAAATACCGAAAGGTTTTTTCACAGTAAGAGCTGTGAAAATGTGGAACAGACTCCCTCCAGAGGTGGTTCGGGCCAGCTCAGTAGATTGCTTCAAGAAAGGCCTGGATACTTTCCTAAATGTACAGAATATAACTGAGTACTAAGATTTATAGGTAAAGTTGATCCAGGGTAAATCCGATTGCCTCTCGGAGGATCAGGAAGGAATTTTTTCCCCTGCTGTAGCAAATTGGATCATGCTCTGCTGGTTTTTTTTTTGCCTTCCTCTGGATCAACTGTGGGTATGGAGTTGGGTGTATAGGATTGTACTGTGTTTTTTATTTTGTTTTTTTGTTTTTTGTGGTTGAACTGGATGGACTTGTGTCTTTTTTCAACCTGACTAACTATGTAACTATGTAACTATGTAACAAACCCACATACGTGATCCATTCAGTGCCATGGCAAATTGACCTTAGTCATGTGTAATATAAAAAGGTATTAGGATACACTAATAATATTATATGATAATATATGATAATATATGATATATGATAATATTTAGTCCTTTTGTCTACTACAAGAATCCACAATCGCAAGAGGACAACGATGACACTCCTTGATTTCTCTCTCTGATCTTATATATCTCATTTAAGCCTATAGGGTTTGGATCCAGACTATTTACTTCTAACCCGCAAATGTCCAACTTATAATGAGCAACTAATCACTTGCCTGAATAGCTAGTTCAACTTCTACACCCAAGGAAAATAGTTGCAGGTTGACCCCCCCCCCCCCTGTTCTATTCCTTCCTAGTTTTCCCCTCATAACTTAGTATTCTTTAACCACTTAAGGACCACCTAACGCCGATATACGTCGGTAGAATGGCACGGCTGGGCACAGGCACATACAGGTACGTCGCCGCCGGTGTCCCGCGATCGGTCACAGGAGCTGAAGAACGGGGAGAGGTGTGTCCCTTTTTTTCACTGTGGCAATGTCAGTAATCATCTGTTCCCTGATATAGGGAACGACGATCACTGATGTCACACGTCCAGCCCCATCCCCCTACAGTTAGAAACACACATGAGGTCACACGTAACCCCTACAGCGCCCCCTAGTGGTTAACTCCTAAACTGCAATTGTAATTTTCACAGTAATCAGTGCATTTTTATAGCACTTTTCGCTGTGAAAATGACAATGGTCCCAAAAATGTGTAAAAATTGTCCGATGTGTCCGGCATAATGCCACAGTCATGAAAAAAATCACTGATCGCCGCCTACAGTTAGTAGTAAAAAAAATTATTAATAAAAATGCCATAAAACTATCCCCTATTTTGTAAACGCTATAAATTTTGCGCAAACCAATCGATAAACGCTTATTGCGATTTTTTTAACCAAAAATAGGTAGAAGAATATGTATCGGCCTAAACTGAGAAAAAATAATGTTTTTTTATATCTTTTTTTAGGTATATTTATTATAAATGTGAAAAAAGGGAAAAAAAGTGCGCTTACCAATAAATTAAATACAATAGTGAACCAGCTGCTAACTCAAAAATGTTATACTAACATAAAATTTTATATAAAAAATGTGGAGTAGCGCTTAGAAAATAATAGTTGAAGGCCTCCGGTTGACAAAAGGCTGATGTGAAATGTCAATCAAGATATTAAAGTGTATGTGATCAAAGTCAATTAATCAAATAATCAATAGTCCAAGTGAAAGGAAAAAACAGGAAAAAACAGGAGCGTGACGCCCCGGGCGGTGAATAAGATCTGGCTCCAATATGGATAAAATGCAACTTGCTGACCCTTACCACAAACGAAGGTCCCAACGGACCTAGTCAGGCTGGAATCGCTGAGTGTATTGAAGAAAAGGACTAGTCAGTGTAGAAGGTCCCTCCCGAGGTCATAAATCCATAATAAAGCAACCAGAAAAAAAAGAAAACTCATATAGTGTAAATCTGTGTTAAAAATATACACCTAAGTGTATCACCCTGTGACTGGCAACAGACAGTGTGAACGTAAAACCACCACCAGTATACACACTGACCCTTACCAGAGCATAGGATCCATCAGGATCAGTCAAAGCATAGGGAACATACACAGTGAGCAGCAATGGAGTATCTCGGCCGATGTTGGAGCAGAAGATGCAGTAAATCCAAAATATAAGGGGAGGAAAGAGAACTCACATGGCGTGATATCGTACAGATATTTATTAAAAGAAATAGTATCACTTACAGTTGGGTACAGAAATGTCAGCAGAGAGAAAAAGCCGGCCGGCGTAACAAAACAAATCCTCAGTTTGCGGTGACGTCAGCACGTCGCCTCCCAAAGTGCTGACGTCACCGCAAACTGAGGATTTGTTTTGTTACGCCGGCCGGCTTTTTCTCTCTGCTGACATTTCTGTACCCAACTGCAAGTGATACTATTTCTTTTAATAAATATCTGTACGATATCACGCCATGTGAGTTCTCTTTCCTCCCCTTATATTTTGGATTTACTGCATCTTCTGCTCCAACATCGGCCGAGATACTCCATTGCTGCTCACTGTGTATGTTCCCTATGCTTTGACTGATCCTGATGGATCCTATGCTCTGGTAAGGGTCAGTGTGTATACTGGTGGTGGTTTTACGTTCACACTGTCTGTTGCCAGTCACAGGGTGATACACTTAGGTGTATATTTTTAACACAGATTTACACTATATGAGTTTTCTTTTTTTTCTGGTTGCTTTATTATGGATTTATGACCTCGGGAGGGACCTTCTACACTGACTAGTCCTTTTCTTCAATACACTCAGCGATTCCAGCCTGACTAGGTCCGTTGGGACCTTCGTTTGTGGTAAGGGTCAGCAAGTTGCATTTTATCCATATTGGAGCCAGATCTTATTCACCGCCCGGGGCGTCACGCTCCTGTTTTTTCCTGTTTTTTCCTTTCACTTGGACTATTGATTATTTGATTAATTGACTTTGATCACATACACTTTAATATCTTGATTGACATTTCACATCAGCCTTTTGTCAACCGGAGGCCTTCAACTATTATTTTCTAAGCGCTACTCCACATTTTTTATATTTATTATAGCGAAAAGTAAAAAATATTGATTTTTTTTCAAAATTGTCGGTCTATTTTTGTTTATAACGCAAAAAATTAAAACCGCAAAGGTGATCAACTACCACCATAAAAAAGCTCTATTTGTGTGAAAAAAAGGACGCACATTTTGTTTGGGAGTCACATCGCACAACCACGCAATTGTCAGTTAAAGCAACGCAGTGTCGAATCGCAAAAACTGGCCAGGTCTTTTACCTGCATAATGGTCCGGGACTTAAGTGGTTAATAGGAGATCCATCCAGTTCTATATTGTTGTTCTCAGTTAGTATTACGGGATTTATTGCTATACGTAGAAAACTCATTCTCCAATCACTGTACCCTTCCCCACAGGGTACCTGGGTACATTGATTATCCACCCCTCCACTTATCCTTAAAGTGGATGTAAACCCACTCTCATTCTTTCTAAACTACTGCCATAGTGCTGATCTATAAGGATATACATGCCTCCTGCATGTATCCTTACCTGTCAAATGTTTCCCCTCTGTCTGTTATAAGAACTGCAGATTCTGTGGGTGGCTAGTGCATGAGTTATGTAAATAACCTGTCACTCACAGCAAGGGGGCGGAACAGACTAAGGTTTTTCTTTGTAAGTCTGTTTTATTTCACTGAACAATAAAAGAGGATTGCTCGGAGCTGGATTAACTCTGTGTGGCAAGACTGGGCACAGATGATAGGAAATCTTATACTGTACATTGTGACATAAAAAAAAAAATAGGGTTTACATCCACTTTAATTGTATCTATATATTTTCACTTGTATCAGTATTTTATTTTATTTTATCTTGTACTTTATCTCTACTATTCAAATTTAAAATGTGATATTTCAGGCGATGCAGAATTCCTCCTGTCGCTCACACTATATATCTTTGTGACCAGTTCTTCAATACATTCTCAAAAAAAAAGCTCAATTATGGATCCCTATGCATACAACAAAGTCTGCAGTGCTCATAAGAGCCCAGAAAAGTTTCCCACTGCTGGAGAGATAATAAAAAGGACACGTTCCAAAAAGTCACCCTATGCCGGTAAAATTGTCCAACACCTCTGATGCCTTTCTTGGAATCCAATTTCTTAAACAGCTTATGAACCAAAGGAATTTTCCATATCTTACACCTCCTAATACGAAAAAAATAAAATAAAAATAGCCAGTCAAATAACTACAAAACTATAAAACTCAAACAATATGTTGAAAAGACTTAAGCCTCGTACACACGATCGGATATCTGATGGAATCTAGGCCGATGGATTTTTTCGTCGGATATCCGATGAAGCTGATTTTTATCAGTCTTGCCTACACACCATCAGTCAAAAATCTGACCGTGGCAAAACAAGGTGACGTAAAACACTACGACATGCTGAAAAAAATTAAGTTCAATGTTTCTGAGGATGCGTCGACTTGATTCTGAGCATGCATGGATTTTTGAACGATGAACTTCCACACAGACGATCGTTTTTTTATCCATAGGAAAAATTGAAAACATGTTCTATTTTTTTTCACCGATGGAAAACAAATCGGTGGGGCCCACACACGATCGGTTTGTCTGATGAAAACGGTCCATTTTTCTGTTTTCATCGGACAAACCGATCGTGTGTACAGGGCTTTACCCTAAAGATATCCCTCCCGCATTTGCTATCTGATGGAATTTTTTCATATTTACTGGTGCAGGATACAGGCATGTAGACAACTTCTATGAAAAGTAACACTCAGGCCTCGTACTCACGACCAAACATGTCTGCTGAAACTGGTCCGCGGACCAGTTTCAGCGGACATGTTCGTTCGTGTGTAGGCAGTAACGTACAGAATTCCAGCAAACAATCGTCGGCCAGACCGTTTTCCAACGAACAACTGTTTCCTGGTCTTGCTTTAAAACAGTCTGCTGGAATCGTGTCCGTCAGACATGTTCGGTCGTCTGTACACAAAAGCAGCGTACAAAAACCCCGCGCATGCTCAGTCCAAATGAGGAGACGGGAGCGCTCGTTCAGGTAAAACTCGCGTTTCTTTGGGATATGGCACATTCGTCATTAGAAACCTTTTATTCTAGCAAGAGAACAATGTCTTAAAAAGGCGCACTAAACCACATTTTAAAGCCTCGTTTGATTAATTCTTCTCTTGCTAGAATAACCCCGTTCTCTTGCTGATGCAATTTCAATAGAGTTGTCCCATACTGAAATGTCACATTTCTTGCTTGTGATGTAATCCTTTAATAATGTTTTCTATGCCAGACGTGTGTTTTGGTTGGTGGTCCTCCATAATTTAGAGTATTCATTTTTGTAAAGGAATGTGCATTTTTTTAATTTCTTTTTTTGTTTCTAGTTATGTCACCATTTAAACTATTTTTTTTTTACATGTATTTTTAATTTTTTTTTGTTTTTTTTGGTGTTTCATTAGAGAATATTAAACCATGTTGGCACACCAAATGTCCCCCCCCCCCCCAAGGAGTGTGTCCTTTGTAAATTACCCATTGTATATTTATTAAAGGTTTGCTGCCTAATAATCCCCACAGTATATCAAACAATAGACATGTTTTCAAATGAAAGCAAAAGGCCTTTTATTCTGGCAAATGTCATCACAAAAAAATAAAAAGAACGGCAGCACTAGAATAGATAGCAAACTATATGCAAACTTGCATTTCCAACATGGTGAAGGATAAACTTCCAAGCCTCAGGAGCCAAACACAAAAATATTAAGCAGCAGCACACAAACAAAGGAACCCAAACTGTGGTAGTACAAACAAGATGTCCTTTATGTGGAAGGAAATGGAAGGCAGAAAATCAACGTTTCCTCCTCTTTCCAGCCTTCCCTCCAGGCAGCCTTCCAGCGGATCGAACACGGGGTCTTGCAGGTGGGGTTGATGTGGCAGCAGGAGGATGGTGTTCCGCAAGCCGGGCCGGGTCACATAGCCCAGTGTCTGGGGTCAGCAGGCCCCTCTGCATCCACCAAAGTACCTGGTTCATCAGGGCCTTTGCCAGTCTTCTCTGGTCCTCCTCCCCTTCATTTAAATCATGGGCCAATGAGGCACTGAAGGCCTCTGTGGGGTTGAGGGGGGCCCTCATGATGGCGCTTGCCTCCTGGATCATGCGGAGGCTTGCCTCCTCCACAGGCCTCAACTGCCTCCTTCGGCCTGATGGCCTCACCTGGGGGGGAGAAGACTGGCTGGTGGTGGTTCTCCTGGCCGGGTGGACCTGCTGCAGGCCACTGGGCCCAGCCTCCTCCTGGCTGCCACTGACCCCGGCCTCCTCCTGGCTGCCACTGACCCCGGCCTCCTCCTGGCTGCCACTGACCCCGGCCTCCTCCTGGCTGCCACTGACCCCGGCCTCCTCCTGGCTGCCACTGACCCCGGCCTCCTCCTGGCTGACAGACACCTGAGGATCTGCCACCTCCTGGCTGATCTCTTCTTCCTGTGTGTAAAAAAAAGGAATTTTTTTACAATTTCGCTAAATAAAACCACACTCATTTTCATGTTTTTCGTTCAGTATTTTCTGTTCATTATTACTTGAATACACTCTACTTCTGACCCCTGCAGTTGTCATCCCTGACACCTATTTGTCTGTACACCTTTTTGTTTGTTTTTTTCCAGCTTGGTTTTTTTTTTTCAATATCTAATCATTAATCCACCAAGAATTATTTAGGCCATAAATATAGAGGAAACTACTATACCTCCTCATCGAAGGGTGGCAGATCTGCATCTCTGTCAGCCAGGCCCTCTTCCTCCGACTCTGCAGGGCTGTGGTCATCTGGGGAATGTCCGCTGGAAGGTAGCATGGAGGAAAGGTTGGAAGAAAGACTGGACATCGTTTTCCTGCCTTCCATTTCGTCCCGCAAAAAAGCCATCTGTTTATAATACCACAGTTTGGGTTCCTTTGCTTGTCTTGCTGCTGCTCCCGATTTTTTGATTTTATTAGCTTTGTATGCTCTCCTGTATGTGCTTCTGAGGTTGGCAAGTTTATCCTTCACCATGTTGGCAGTGCATCCTGGCACCCAAGTTTGCATATAATTTGCTAGCTCTTCTAGTGCTGCCGCTCGTACCTCTTTATTGCAATATAACGAGTGTTTTGAATTCCACAGGATGGGCGTGTCCTGGTATTTTTGAAGTAAGGCCTCTATAGATTCCTTGCTTTGTAGGAGGTCCATTGCAATTTTTGAAAAATTATATTTCTTTTTGAGTCTAGATTACAAAAACATAAACCACAGAAAAATAAATATTCAAAAGGATCAGCGTTGACCTTGATCTAATATGTGTCTTCAAATTTATTACCTATATCTAATTCCAAACACAGTCTCTCTTGTTTAAACAATGATTGGCAGCTCGGCCGCATTGCTTGTACCAAACATTGATTTGCTAGATGCAGAGCCATTGTTCACATTGCAGTAAATATTTTAAATATATTAAATTAAACAATGCTTACAAATGACAGTTTTCATCTAGGCACTCTTTCATGTGTAAATCTCATACCCCTGACAATGGATGACATAAAAGACACTTCCTAATGACCTCTGTACAACCAACACTTGAACAATACTTTGCCTGATCTGAATACACCATTCAAAAACTTGTCAATGAGGTACAGCATTGTTCACATCTCTATTTTGTGAGGTGTCCAAAAGCATTTGGATACCAAAATAACATTGTGGTACCCCATAGACAGAATAGCTTAAAAAGGGTGCAACCAACAGCCCAAACCCCCATCCCATGTGTCTACATTTTCAAGGCCTCTGCTGATCACATTTTTAAATTCCTTACCTTCCTGTCTCTCGCTCCTCGTTTCTCACGCTCGCCTAATTACCGCGTAAGATGCGTAATCACGGCGTAAACCTTTTTAACACTCCGCGTATTTATGAAACCCCGCCCTCGTCACCTTTGCGAGGCCCCTAATCAATGATTTTAGTAAATATGGCGTTAACTGTGTATGTTCTGGATGCGCTCGAAGATTCTCCGCGTAACGGACGTAAACACGTTGTTTGCATTCTCTACACTCCGCGTATGTATTAAACGCCGCCCTCTTCTCCGCCCATGGCGTAAGAATTCATCTTTTCCACGCCCATAATCTCTGTGGGAAAGGAAAGATGGCGATGTCACACGAGCGGGCACGATGCTCTCATGCCACAAGTGAAGGGACAGAGGCAGGGACGTCCCGATCAAGGAAAAGAAGATATAAAGCCACTAATATGCGGTTCCAGGAAATGGTGGAGTTAGTTTACATCATGCGAAAAAAGGACTATGATGGTGAATTAGGGCCATACAAGACCCCTAACCGCCGAAAGGCACATATTATGGACAAGGTGGCGAGGAGAATGCAGAGGATGTTTGGGATCACCAGGTCCAAGGAACAGCTGAGGAAACGATGGTCAGACTTAAAATTGAGGGAGCCACATCAGATGAAGAAAATACTTAAAATTCTGCGTAAAAGTAAGTAAATATATATTGGGTTTGGGGGGGGGGGGGGTGGTGATTGTCTGCAATAATGTGTTGCCATGTATATTTCACCATCTGCCTCCTTGGCCTGCTTGTAATTTTAAAGACATGTTGTTATTTATTTTTTAGAACATAAATAACTACATATTTACAAACAGTGTTCTTAGTAAACAACGTAACATCACATAGTTTATCAGAAAGGCTCGGTTATTCCAGGAACAACACACCTGGACATGGCTCACTGGCCAAAAACTTTGTTTGTAAACATTGTGTAAAAGCTAGTTCTATAAAAAAAAAGAAGGAGAATGGGAAAGGCAAACAGGATTCATTCTAAAAACAGTGGTAATAAAGCAGATGTTTTCACATCTGCAATGCAGAGCACCTGTGTCTCCCCAAATCAAAAATGGGTTTTGGTAGGGTATCCCAGAAATACAGTTTAGGGGGGACATCCATGTGTGTCACTTTGCTAAAAAGGGGCAGGATCAGAGCTTGCCATATAGAAGTAATTGCAAAATGTAGGTTTGGTGAAAGATAAAAGTAACTAAATGAAAGCATCTTCTAAGCAATGTGTGCGATTTATGCTCTCCAATATCTGTGTGCTGATGAGTCTACATTTTTTTTGGTTTATTTCAGGGGAAAGAAGTCGCCAGCATTTGGAGGAGGCAGAGAGGGCCAGACAAGGCCAAAATCTGCCATCTCAACATGTGGAGGAGGAGGAGGATGTGGAAGGAGAAGAGGATGTGGAAGGAGAGGAGGATGTGGAAGGAGAGGAGGATGTGGAAGGAGAGGAGGATGTGGAAGGAGAGGAGGAAGGAAGAAAGGAGGAAGGAAGAGAGGAGGAAGAAGTAATTTTGGACTTAGAAGTCATAGCAGATGAAGGGCAAGTGGCGGAAGAACAATTTGGCGAATTGAAAGAAGGTGGATTGATGGATGAAGGAGGAGTCCAAGATGATGGGGAAGTGGTGGAAGAAGGAGGAGTGATTGAAGATGATGGGGAGGTGGTGGAAGAAGGAGGAGTGATAGAAGATGTCGAAGAGGTGGAAAGGAGAAGCCCATCAGGTCAGTGTCACCCTAGCTTGATTCCAAAAAACATATGTAGATAGGCCTCATTGAAAAATAATATTGTAAATGCCATTTTTTTTTTGTTGGTTTAGGGGAGGAGGATGGTGTGCCAAGATTTTCACGTGCAAGTGCTGCTATAATTATTCAGCAGGTAATGGAGTGCAGCACTGAAATGCACAATATGCGTGAAAGGATGTTTCTCATGGAACAGAATGTAACAAATGTCCTTTTGGAATGCAGCACGGAAATGGACAATATGCGGCAAAGAATGATGGTAATCGAAGCAAATTTTAAGAACATTATTGACATGATGGGCCGTGTCAAAGACTGAAACACCCCCCGCCCATCCCCCGCCCCCACAAACATTTTAACAGTTTGAATAATGAATACGCCAAAATTTGAAGATACACACACAGTGTGCCAACATGTGCTATCTGCCATCACAGAATATCTAATGTCTGTGCTTTGTGGGTCCAACCCCCTCCTCCATCCTCAAGTAGTTGAGAGGAAGGGTTTGCTCCCACAAAACACAGACATTGATCACCCATGATGTCAGATAGCACATGTGGCCATTTGTCTGTTGAACCAATGACATTTGGCGAGTTTGCACTGAATGTGTGTATCTTCCAATTTTGGCGTGTTCCAGTGTGAAAGCACACCATGACTGACTGCTGTTGTGAGTTTTTATATTTTTTGAATTTGATTTTGTTACTTTTTGACCATGTTGAACATTTTGGGATACTATAAAGTTTAGACCATAAAGAATAAACAACGCCAAAAATTATTTTCAATATATATATAGAATTATAAATCTCTCTAATCACTGAATTTAGTGAAGTAGAGATTTGACTCCAAATTCTCACCCAAAAATTTTGTTTTAGAAAAACACACCAAAAACAAGAAAAATGGTTACAAAATTATTGTTTTTTGTGCCTAAAAAATATGGCCAAAAATAAATTTAAGGCGGTAAACACCCCACCAAATATAATCTATATATATATATATATATGTAAACAATAAATCTAACTATATTTGAGGAAAAAAAAAGTGAACTTGTTAATAAATGTATAATCTGCATAATATTTTTGGTTGAATTACCTGAAAAAAAAAAAAATTTTGTAAAAAATTTTGAAGACTCCTAAGTACAAAAGCAGGGAGTAATGAAAAAAATCAAAAATTTTTTTTGGGGTCATGAACAAGCAAAAATAAAAAAAAATTGACCTCAACATTTACAAATGGAGTTGCTTCTTATTTCTAGACTCAATACCCTGTTTGTAGATGAGTGAATACTGTGCAAAATGTGGTTAGTTACTAAAAGTGGAGAAATCAATTATGCATTACAATTGAAGAAGTTAGTTAGAGAACCAGGAAGACAGAAAAAGAGAAAAAGCATTAATGACAAACAACTGTATAAAGTCCAATGGTCTAATTATTTATTATTTTTTAGAATATTCCTTTCTTTGGGGGCCGAATTAGAAAGAAATATGATCTGGCATAGCAATGGCCCCCCGACCCATGAAGTACTCAACATATTTGTCGCGTACCTCACGAGCTGATTGGGGGGCCAAGCCAGCGCGACCAGTGTCCAGCCCGGGAAGGGGATCTGAGGGTAGTCTTGCCTCAGAACCGATGTCGGGTAGGTACGTCTGGGAGTGCCTGCGTAAAAAGTTGTGCAAAATGCAGCAGGCAAATACAACGGTGTCCAATTTATATTCCGCCAGATGTATCGATGTCCTGAACAGGCGGAACCGGTTGGTGAGTATCCCAAAGGCATTCTCGACTACCCTCCGAGCCCTGGCCAACCGAAAATTAAACACACTCCTCTCTGAGGTGAGGGTCCTCTGGGGAAAAGGCCGCATGAGGTGAGGACCAAGCCCGAAAGCCTCGTCCGCTAGGAACACAAACGGAAGTCCTTCCACATTATCTTCATCTGGTGGCAATGCCAGACCACCAGCTTGGAGACGATCATAGAAATCAGTCCGTGCGAACACTCCCCCATCAGACATCCGGCCATTCTTCCCCACGTCCACATATAGAAACTCATACTGTGCCGACACCACCGCCATCAACACAATACTATGATAACCCTTGTAATTATAATAGTAGGACCCCGAGCGGGGTGGGGGCACAATGCGGACGTGTTTCCCATCTATTGCTCCACCGCAGTTTGGAAAATCACACCGCTGGGCAAATTGGGAAGCCACAGACTGCCATTCCTGTGGTGTGGAGGGTAGCTGTGGGGACAAACAAAATTAGAGATTTAGTACTTTGTAACAAATACATCCTACAAGCATCCTTGTGACAGTTCACAGTATTAAAATTGCATTAGAAAAATGTGCATGGAGAATTTGGAAAATGAAATATATAGGGCCACTTCATTAAGAGACTCCACAGCCCTCTGATGGGGACAATAAAAGTTTGAAGGGGGGGGGGGGGGGGGGAAAAACCCCAAAAAGTCCTGTTTGAAAAAATGGCAAGGTGGGTTTGTCCCTAGGATAGCATGCTGGACAGGTTAATATTGGGTAAGGGACAAATATGCAGGTAGGCCAAGAATAAAACATGTAAAGCTGATATCAACATGCATAGGGAGAAAAGCTAACGTTAGTTAAACACACAGCATATCTGGGAAAATAAAAATAAAGTTAGTTGGCCACATTATTAGAGCCAGGAAACTTACCTTAATATACTCCTCATGCATAACTTTGATGATGGCAGCACACGTGTCCGGTATGATGACCCCAAGCGCCTGCGGAGAGATGCCTGTCGAGAACTTGAGGTCCTGCAGGCTCCTCCCAGTCGCCAGGTACCGCAACGTGGCAATAAGCCTCTGCTCGGCCGTGATGGCTTGGCGCATCACAGTGTCCTGCCTCGTGATATAGGGGGACAGAAGATCCAGCAGACGGTTGAATACGGGGTCCGTCATGCGGAGAAAATTCCTAAAGTCATTAGGATTATTCTCCTGGAGTTCCCTAAGCAGAGGCATATGTGAGAACTGGTCACGCTGGCGCAACCAATTCTTGGTCCAGAAACGCCTCCGCCCCCTGTTACTGGCCAAAGTACTGGACAAATGAACATATCCAGCAGCCATCCCATAAACAGCACCAACTCGCGAAAATTGACGCTGCTGCTCCATCATGGCTTCAAACCGGCCGGCTGGTCAGTCAAGAACACACTGAAACAGAAAGCACTCGCAAATCCAGCACTACCTGCGACAAACGCGCGACAAACAGATACGAGCGCACAGGATGCAACTGCTAAAGCAGAAACAACCTGCTTGCCTATAGCCGAATGACAACTACGTTACCGCAAGCACACGCACTGAACCCGTGAATACACGCTGTCAAAGCCTGGAGACCGAGAAGCGCGAATCAGCTCTAACCAAACCTTCACTAACACGAGCAAACACGTAACTAGCAAAAGAGGAACAGAGGGCGGCGCCATTAACTTTGGTCTTCCCCTTTATAGTGACGTCGTACGTAGTTTACGTGCACGCGTTCCGGTACGACGGGAATTTGGTCCGCTGGTGTGTACACGCCAGCGGAACAAAACACAAATCAGCCTTGTACGCCGGAAACTGTCGGGCAGACAGTTTCCAGCGCACAGATCCGGTCGTGAGTACAAGGCCTGACACTTATGTTCGAAGGAACACACCACCTCCACATTTAGAGAGTTAAAAAGTTTCCTATTGCCAAACATTTATTCTCTTCAGTGAGGTAGTTGACCACAGTGTCAGGCCCCGTACACACCATAGAATCTATCCGCTGAAAACGGTCTGGCGGACCGTTTCCAGCGGACAGATCCGCTGTGTCCGGCTGCCTGATTTCTATCTGATGGTTGTACACACCATCAGACAGAAATCCGCGCGTAAACAATACGCAGGGCTTGGCCGCGCCGTCGTGGGCGGCCTTGTAGTTTAAAGCTTCCACGCATGCGTCGATTCAGTACGACGCATGCGGGGGATGGCGGTCGGTCGGACATGTGTCCGGTGAGTCTGTACAGACGACCGAACACGTCCGACAGATAGATTTACAGCGGACAGATTGGCTAGCATGCTAACCAATTCTGGTCCGCTGGAAACTGTCCGATCCGCCGGACAATTGTCCGCTCGGGCCTACACACGACCGGATCGGTCCGCTGGAACTGGTCCGTCGGACCAGTTCCAGCGGATAGATCCGGTCGTGTGTACGGGGCCTCAGAATAACCTTTGTCTGTCACATGACATTGTCCAGAAACAATATAAATATAAGTAGTATAGACCGATCAGTGGTCTGTCTCTCTGCACCCATGGTTTCAGCACCTCTGTTACAAGGTTAAAGAGCTCATAGATAACTGGGCAGTTTAACATGGTGTCTAGACACGCAAAAACATAACACAGATGTGGAGCAGCTAAATACTGTGGAGCATTGAGAATGCAGGTCACAAAATAAAAAGATGAATATTGCATGTATGCGTTCTTTATTCTTTACGATTTCTCTTTCGAAAAAATGTTCAGACCAGCTGAATTTTTCATGCTCTACAGCAGGGGTCTCCAAAGTACGGCCCGCGGGCCACATCCGGCCCGTTAGGAGGTTTTGTCCGGCCCGCAGGTTCAGTCACCAGACTCACTGCAGGAACGGAGTCTGCTCAAATTGCGGGGCTTGCTTTGCCTTCTGACAGGCATTGAGGGAGTGTCCCAACAAAGCCTGTGTTTCAGTGCAGACCTGCTGCTCCTCCCAGCTCCTCCCCCGGAGTTAGATTAAGTTTCGTTTTTGCTGTAACAGCTTGTCCGTGTAAGAGGGGCGGGACCCGGCAAGTGCAGTGTGTGTCTGCTCTAAACCATCTCTTCAGAGAAGCAGCACAGAACACACTGATCTACGGGGAATAGCAGAAGGTGATGGGGAGAAAAATGTGCTGGAGGAGGCTGGGCTTCACACAAGTTAAGAGGGGGGCTCCGATGGGGATGTAGATGTTCAGGGGGGTGTGGAGGGACACATGTGTGCAGGGACTCTGATGGGGGGGGGCAGACACATGTGTGCAGGGACTCTGATGGGGGGGGGACAGACACATGTGTGCAGGGACTCTGATGGGGGGGGGACAGACACATGTGTGCAGGGACTCTGATGGGGGGGGGGGCAGACACATGTGTGCAGGGACTCTGATGGGGGGGGGGACAGACACATGTGTGCAGGGACTCTGATGGGGGGGGGGCAGACACATGTGTGCAGGGACTCTGATGGGGGGGGGGGCAGACACATGTGTGCAGGGACTCTGATGGGGGGGGGGACAGACACATGTGTGCAGGGACTCTGATGGGGGGGGGCAGACACATGTGTGCAGGGACTCTGATGGGGGGGGGGGCAGACACATGTGTGCAGGGACTCTGATGGGGGGGGCAGACACATGTGTGCAGGGACTCTGATGGGGGGGGGGGCAGACACATGTGTGCAGGGACTCTGATGGGGGGGGGGGGCAGACACATGTGTGCAGGGACTCTGATGGGGGGGGGACAGACACATGTGTGCAGGGACTCTGATGGGGGGGGGGCAGACACATGTGTGCAGGGACTCTGATGGGGGGGGGACAGACACATGTGTGCAGGGACTCTGATGGGGGGGGGGGCAGACACATGTGTGCAGGGACTCTGATGGGGGGGGGGACAGACACATGTGTGCAGGGACTCTGATGGGGGGGGGGCAGACATGTGTGCAGGGACTCTGATGGGGGGGGGACAGACACATGTGTGCAGGGACTCTGATGGGGGGGGGACAGACACATGTGTGCAGGGACTCTGATGGGGGGGGGGGGCAGACACGTGTGCAGGGACTCTGATGGGGGGGGGGCAGACACATGTGTGCAGGGACTCTGATGGGGGGGGCAGACACATGTGTGCAGGGACTCTGATGGGGGGGGGACAGACACATGTGTGCAGGGACTCTGATGGGGGGGGGGACAGACACATGTGTGCAGGGACTCTGATGGGGGGGGGGACAGACACATGTGTGCAGGGACTCTGATGGGGGGGGGGGCAGACACGTGTGCAGGGACTCTGATGGGGGGGGCAGACACACGTGTGCAGGGACTCTGATGGGGGGGGGCAGACACGTGTGCAGGGACTCTGATGGGGGGGGGCAGACACATGTGTGCAGGGACTCTGATGGGGGGGGGGCAGACACGTGTGCAGGGACTCTGATGGGGGGGGGCAGACACATGTGTGCAGGGACTCTGATGGGGGGGGCAGACACATGTGTGCAGGGACTCTGATGAGGGACACATGTGTGAGGGGCTCTGATGAGGGACACGTGTGAGGGGGCTCTGATGAGGGACACATGTGTGAGGGGCTCTGATGAGGGACACATGTGTGAGGGGGCTCTGATGAGGGACACATGTGTGAGGGGCTCTGATGAGGGACACATGTGTGAGGGGGCTCTGATGAGGGACACATGTGTGAGGGGCTCTGATGAGGGACACATGTGTGAGGGGGCTCTGATGAGGGACACATGTGTGAGGGGGCTCTGATGAGGGACACATGTGTGAGGGGGCTCTGATGAGGGACACATGTGTGAGGGGGCTCTGATGAGGGACACGTGTGAGGAGCTCTGATGAGGGACACGTGTGAGGAGCTCTGATGAGGGACACATGTGTGAGGGGCTCTGATGAGGGACACATGTGTGAGGGGGCTCTGATGAGGGACACGTGTGAGGAGCTCTGATGAGGGACACGTGTGAGGAGCTCTGATGAGGGACACGTGTGAGGGGGATCCTTTTTTTAATTCTACTCTATTCCATAGCTGAGGAGTCATTTTTAAATAGCTTCTTTTTTTTTCGGCCCGCGAATATCTGTAAAATATACAATGTGGCCCTCGAAGTAAAAAGTTTGGAGACCCCTGCTCTACAGAATTCCACTTTCCCTTGTTGTTTCACAACTCTTATTTCTGCTGCAAAACTGCTCTATTAGTTGAAAGTGTTACCTTGACTGACCCTGTTTTGAGCTAACACATGCTAAATAGGGAATTTCTGCTAAAATAGAGGCAACAACATAGGCGTGCGCACAGGGTGTGCCAGGTGTGCCCAGATTCCCCCTACTTCCCTGGCTCCCTCCTTCCCCCTGCAGTGCTACCAGCTTCCCTCCTCTCCCGCCAGCTGTTGCTGCAAGGATGTTTTAGGATGAGAGGCGGAAAGGGGCCGGTGAATATGTAATTGACCATCCCCTTCCTTTTCTGAATGCACATCGTGAGTGATCATTAGTGTGTGTTTGAGCTTTGGGGTGCACAAAAACAGTCTCATGTACCTTAAACTCAATTTCAGCACTGTGCTGTGTGAGCAGTGTGGGCTCTGTGTGAAATCCCTCCTCCTCCCTCTTGGCAGTGGACTTAAAGTGATTGTAAAGGTTTGCATTTTATTTTTTCTAAAATAACAAACATGTCATACTTACCTCCACTGTGCAGCTAATTTTGCACAGAGTGGCCCTGAACAGCGTTTTCTGGGGGCCCTCAGCAGCTCTCTCGGCTCCTCCCTACCTCAGATAACCCCCTCTGGGAAGCTCTCTCCCAAAGGGTTTACCTTGCGGGCACACTCCCGAGTCCTGCATTCGGCGTCCATAGCCAGCAAGAGCAGTACTTGGCCCCCAATGTTTGGAAACAGTAAGGCCGCATACACACGATCGGTCCATCCAATGAGAACGGTCCGAAGGACCGTTGTCATCGGTTAACCGATGAAGCTAACTGATGGTCTGATGTGCCTACACACCATCAGTTAAAAAAACGATCGTGTCAGAACGCGGTGACGTAAAACACAACGACGTCCTGAAAAAAACGAAGTTCAATGCTTCCAAGCATGCGTCGACTTGATTCTGAGCATGCGCGGGTTTTTAACCGATGCTTTTGCATACTAACCATCGGTTTTGACCTATTGGTTAGGCGTCCATCGGTTCAATTTTAAAGCAAGTTCTAAATTTTTTGACCGAAGGTTAACTGACCGATGGGGCCCACACATGATTGGTTTGGACCGATGAAAAGGTCCTTCAGTCCGTTTTCATCGGTTTTGACCACGTGTGTACGTGGCCTAAGAGGAGTTCTAGAATATCTTCACTTTCAGTGCAATTTCAAGTGCACTTTGCACGTGTAGTGCAAAGTGGATTTGCCTTTCGTAAATAACCACCCCTATTGGGAGTTATTTACGAAGGGCAATTCCACTTTGCACTACAAGTGCAAACTACAAATTTGGATGTTCCCCAAACGGGGTGAACAGTCAATGTTCAGCCTAAACTCATGCTCGGGCAGAACCATTCGCCCAACAATAAGTTTGCTTTGAATATTAAGTTAAGTTACCATTTGGGACAACTCTGTGGCCAGGGTGAAACTGGAACAGTTACAGCGTCCCAAAGAGGTGGGTGGATTGGCTCTTCCAAATCCATGGCTTTACTATCTGGCCTCGCAACTACAACACATAGCCAGAGTTTTAGGCCCGGATACAGATCCTGTATTGAACTTGGTGGAAACCACTGCGCAGCTTCTTCAGATTACCACTGGGGGAGAGATTGCTGAGGGCCTGGAGGCATTACAGTTTGTCAAATCTAATAAGACCTACCCCACATACAATTTTTTGCTATATGTAGGAGGTGACCTCATATAAGGGGTTTATCTCCTGCAGCTACTCTATGTTACTCAACAAATCCCTCTCGGACTACACCCCTACAGTGATCTCCAGATGGGAAAGAGATGTAGGAACATTTGAGGAAGACCAATGGGATGAGGCTCTGGCAGCAGTTTCACTGTGTTCTTTAAATGTGACCCAAAGGTTATCCCAATTGTACGTGCTTTTGCAGGTCCATTATATGCCGGCTAGACTGGTGAGAATGGGAGTAAGGGAGGATCCAGCTTGCTCAAGATGCATGAGAGATCATGGCGACCTGATCCATATGATGTGGAGATGTCCCAAACTACACATTTATTGGAGGGAGGTAGCAAAGATTCTTAACCGTGTGTTTCAGATCAAGTTAATAGAACACCCTAAACTGTGTTTGCTGGGAATTATAGATGAAATCCCTGCTGAGAAATCATCTAGACTAGCCATAGCTAGGGCTCTTTTCCATGCTAGACTATTAACTTTGAGACACTGGAAGTCAACGGACCCCCCTACGGTGAAGGAGTGGTTGGCGCAAATGTGGGCACTGTGGCTGGCTAGTCCAGGGTTAGCTCCTGTAGACTTAATTATGGATTGTTTACTTATATAATTAGGCGATGGCGGAGGGGGGGGGGTTGACCTCACACACCTGTGGCTTATGGCTTTCTCAGTTAATATGTGACCGAGTGTATGCATTGTTGGTGAAATGTATGTGAATCCAATATGCTTATGTGCCGATGATGAAGTACATCGGCAGCAAGGTGTCTCATTATATTATGTCTTGATATGGATGTCTGTACTGTTTCTCTATTGCTAAATTATCAATAAAGTTTCTTTGGATATAAAAAAGAAGACTCATCAGTTATTAAGAACACCGCGGCGAGCTTCCCAGCCCCACTCCTTATCAACTAGCTTTTACTGCGCCCTGATTGGGCAAAGTTTTGCCCAATCAGGGCGCAGAATTCTCTGCAAATTTGGATGTTCCTGAATGGGTAAACAGCCAATTTTCAGCCTGAACTCATGCTCGGGCAGAACCCTTCGCCCAACAATAATGGATACG
The DNA here is from genome assembly GCF_905171775.1 of Rana temporaria. Taxonomy (NCBI): domain Eukaryota; kingdom Metazoa; phylum Chordata; class Amphibia; order Anura; family Ranidae; genus Rana; species Rana temporaria. The sequence continues at coordinate 57,292,953 of NC_053500.1, read as the reverse complement.
TTTTCTTTGAATATTAAAAAATTATTAAATAGTGTTATTGCTTTGTGGTACTCAGATGCAGTATAGCTCCAATTTAATGAAAGTTACAAAAGCCTTTGAATACATCAGTATCTGAAGAATAGAAGGGGTAATCTGTATTTTCAGATTGATCAATACAGGTAAGAATTTAGAAACACCCTAAAACAGTAAAGCCAGTAATGATACCCCCATTTGGATACATGAATAAGAATGAGCTCAGTGTGAATGAATGAATGAATGAAAAATTTATATAGCGCGGCACATGCGAACTGAATCGCTTCTGGGCGCTAGTTGTTTGTGTCTCATGCCTTCAGAAAAGCAGGGTTTTGATCTGCCTTCTGAAAGACAGGTGGTTTTGCTCCAACCGAATGCTGGTTGGTAAAGCATTCCAAAGCCTGGGGCCCTGGAAAGCAAACCTTCTTTCTCCTTTGGACTTGTATTTGGTTTTAGGAATCTTGACCAGATTTTGGTCGGTGGATCGCAGAATGCGGTTGCAATTGTGCGTTTTGATCTTGTCGCATAGATATCTAGGAGCCTTCCCATGGATGCACTTATGTGTCAGGCAGAGTGCTTTGAATGCAATTCTGTCTTTCACTGGCAACCAGTGAAGGGATCTCAGCGAAGGTGAGATTGATTCCCAAGATTTTTTCCCAGTCACAAGTCTAGCGGCCGTATTCTGTGCGACTTGAAGACGAGCGATTTGGTACTTGGGGAGCCCGAGGTAAAGGGCATTTGCATAGTCCAGTCTGGAATTCACGATTGTTCCCACCACGACTGCTATGTCTTCTTTGGGAATAAATGGAATAAGTCTGCGTAGTAGGCGCATCAAATGGTGCGTCCCGCTGACTACTGACCCTATTTGTGCGTCCATTGTCATGAAGGTGTCAAACGTGACTCCTAGACTTTTGACTTTGGAGCTAGGGGAGATGGTCTAACCCAGGATGGGCGAAGGTGTCCAGTTTGTTGTCGGTTGTCTCTTCCGACTGGCATTGAACATAAAGAGTTCTGTTTTAGCGCTATTGAGTTTGAGATAACTCTTAGTCATCCAGTTTTCTATTGAAGAGAGACATTTCTCTAATCTGAGATGATGATCCTTTTTTTGGCAGATGCGAAAATACAACTGCGTGTCGTCTGCATAAGAGTGATAGAGTAGTTCTTGGCTACTGATAATATCAAAGAGAGGACGAAGATAGATATTAAACAGCACCGGTGATAGGGGGGATCCTTGGGGGACCCCACATGGCACCGTGCGTTTTTCTGACGTGAAAGATCCCAGTTTCACTGTTTGTGAACGGTTTCCGAGAAAAGAGGAGAACCATGGTAAGGCATCTTCTGAGACTCCGGCGACTTCTGTTAGTCGTCTCAGTAGCAATTTATGGTCTACTGTGTCAAAGGCTGCGCTTAGGTCCAGCAGAACCAGGAGACACGATTCTCCTTCGTCTGCGGCCTCGAGCGCATCATCCCATATTTTCAGTAAGGCCGTTTCTGTCCCGTGTCCGGGACGGAACCCGGATTGAAATGGATCGAGTAGGTTGTGGGTATCCAGATGCTGTTGCAGCTGATTTACCACCACTTTCTCCATTATCTTGGACAGAGCATTTAGACCTGTTATGGGACGGCGGTGAGTTGGGTCCATAGGATCCAAATTAGGTTTTTTCAAGATCGGCAGGATTGTGCCCTCTTTCAGCAGGGAAGGCACTATGCCTTCCTTAAATGACTGATTTATAAGCTGTGTGATCGGAGGCGCCAGGATGTCGGCACATTCCTTCAGTAGCTTGGTGGGAATGATGTCATTGGGTGCTGTGCTGTTGCGCAGCGCACCAATGAATTTTTTTGTGGTATCAATGGAGATGGGTTCCAAAGTGAACTTAGTTGATTGTAGAGACGTTCCGTCGGTGTTTTGATTGAAGAGGGGACTGAGTGGAGTATTGTTTTGCCGAATACTTACCCGAATTTTTTCAATTTTGTTGATGAAGAAATCCGATAGTTCATTGCAGAACTCTTGGGTGTCTGAAGTGGGGACTTCAAGACATCCCGGATTCATGGTCTGGGTGACCATCCTGAAGAGTTCACGTGGGCGATTCATTGCGCTGTTAATCACCGTGGAAAAGTGAAGTTTTTTGGCTTTGAAAATTTCCTTGTGATATCGTGTAGTTACTGCTTTGTAGAAGTTGAGGCGGTCTTCTGAAGGACTTCTAATCCAGGCGGCTTCCGCCCTTCTGCGCTCTTGCTTCAATAGCGACAGCTGGTTATTGAACCAGCTGGACTTTTTTGCCCGGCTGCGGACTTTGCGCTTTGGTGCTGCTAAGTCGGCTGACTGTAACAGAGCTGCATTTATGGCATCCAATGTATCTGAGGCTGCTAGCTGAGGAGGAATAGCCCCAATTCGGTTTCCCAGGGTAGATCTGAAGAGTTCCGAGTGGAGCTTCCTCTGAGATCTAGCCCAGTGTATTGTCACCGGCTTGGGTACTTTCATGACTAGTGGAATTCTGGGAATTATGAAGCTAATTGCATGGTGGTCTGTCCATGGCAAAGGTTCAATACCCAGAATGTTTATTTTCAGATTTTGTCTGAAAATTAGGTCGAGAGTGTGACCTGAAGCATGCGTGGGTCCGCATATAAGTTGCTGAAGTCCTAACCCTTCCAGGTGGTCGATGCAGGCCTCCGCGATGGGATCCTGTGAGGAGTTGGCCCACAAATTGAAATCCCCGAGCAGCAAAAGATGATTGCTGTTAAGGGAGTAAGTGGATATGAACTCCGTTAATGCTGAAATCAAATGCGATTTGGGCCCAGGGGGCCTATAGCAGAGGAGAATGTGAACGGTCTCCTGAGAGTGAGCTTGAAGTTGAAGCGTAAGGGTTTCCATAAAAGGTAGAGGATTTTGAAGGACCGGTTTAGCGATTGCAATATGAGACTTATGAATCACCGCCAGGCCTCCTCCTCTTTGCCCTATTCTATTTTCCGTTAGGATACGATAATTTGCTGGTACCAGTTCTCCGAGAATGGTGTTGCAATCGTCTGACAGCCAACTTTCTGTAATGAAGAGGCAGTCTAGATCGTTTTGTAGTAAGAAATCATGGATTTCTGATCGGTGTTTAACTGCTGATCTAGTGTTAAGCAACGCACATGATATGTGCTTGAGCTGTGTTGAATGGTTGAAATTTTTGATGATCGATCGTCGATCGATTCTCAAAAGTTGATCTGATTTTAAGGCTTTTTTGGTGACGGCAGGTAATATTGTTGCGAATTGTCTCAGACCCCAAATGGTTTCCGCAGAGTATCGCAATTTAACCATTGTTGCCAGTCACCGTGGGCGGGGGTGCGGGTGTTCGGTGAGAGAGGATTCGCAGAATCCTCGCTCTCAGCAATCCTTGGTCCAGAGGAAGGCAAAAAAAGCCCTGGGCAAGCTGGCCAATGTGCTGCGGCAGGGAAAAAAAATTCCTTCCTGATCCCTAAAGGCGATCGGCTCAAGCCCTGGATCAAAGACTGCTGAACTTAATGAGGGGAAAAAAGGGGGGGGGGATGCTGGGTGTCACTGTTGCTGGGGTGCACCAAGATGGCCGCCAGGCAAAGACACAGGACCCAGGCTGGGGGGGCAACCAGGTTGGTAAGAAAATGAATCCACCGATCTGGTTGCTAAGCAGGGGGGTGGAGGGGACCTCTGGGGGTGCAGGGGCTATAATCAGAAAGACCTGCACTATTGGTGGCAGGCGCAGGGAGAAAACGGTCGGAGCGCCGGTAGGCCGCGGCTGAAGCCGCGGACTTTCCTGAGGCGCGGCGGCCGCGGAAAGTGGCAGGCTGGCGCGGGCGTGTAAAAAAACGCCGAAAAGCGCCGAAAATACACCCAGGTGGGGTGTTTAGGGGCCACCACAATCGTGGGTGGCCGTGCGAGTGGGGATGCCGAGCCCAAGAGGGGAATAGAGAGCCGCAGTGAGGGGTCTGAGTGACGGCTGCCCTGAGAAGGACGGCCGTCAGTGGTTCCCCACGATGGTAGGCCCTGAGAGGCAGGGTCTTACCTGCGGCGAATGAAGGAGTCCACGAGGAGAGAAGAGAGCTGGATTCCTGGTTCCTAGTAGTTCCTAGTAGCTGTTCCCTGTGCAGGACAGGTAATGGTAGTCTGCCTAGTAGCTGACTGCCAGGTCTGGGTGGGAGCAGGCTCGTAACGGAAGGTCCGAAGCACCCTACTCCACCTCTGACACTGACTGACTGACTGACTGACTGACTGACTGACTGCCTGAGAACAATGCACTGTCTGGGCTTTCACCAAATGCCAAACCTTTGGGGCGTTTGGTGTAGATGAACATAACAGCTTCCAGCTGTCAATGGTTGCTGCTGAAGTAGTGGGGAGGACAGCACCGTGACCTGAGACAGGTAAGTGCCGGGTGGGCGGGGGATGCACACTGGCAGCAGTTGATGGGGCATAGTAGCGGCAATTGACGGGGCACACTAGCAGTAATTGATGGGCACAGTGGCAGCAATTGATGGGCACAGTGGCGGCAATTGATGGGCACAGTGGCAGCAATTGATGGGCACAGTGGCGGCAATTGATGGGCACACAGGCAGCAATTGATGGGTACAGTAGCTGTGTTTGATGGCACAGTGGGGGCAATTTATGGGTACAGTGGCTGCGCTTGATGGGCACAGTGGCTGCGTTTGATGGGCACAGTGGCTGCAATTGATGTTTTTTTTTCAGTTTGTTTGCGCCCCCCAAAAATTTGGAGCACCAGCCGCCACTGACTGGATCCTAAATGTCTGGTATGGATTTCCTTGGGGGCTCCCCGTGCCTTTTTTGGTTTATTTTTTGTGTGAGGTAGCCCTTTAAAATCCATAATTGAAAGGCAAAAGGGATATGAGCATGGCCCCATAGTGAGCAGAGACCTGTCACAAGGAGCATCCATCATCATTCATTGGACAACTCATCTCTGAGGTCAAGAGTCCCTTCCACACCATATGGCTGGTCACCTTAGCAGCTGTGTCTTTTTGCCCCATATTGGCACTCTATGTCTGTTAACCACTTGCCGACTGCTGCACGCAGATGTACGTTGACAACATGGCACGGGCAGGCAAATGGACGTACCTGTACGTCCCTTTAAATTTGCCGCCTCGTGAGTGTGCTCGTGGGTCCCGGGAAATCAATGTTCCCGGGCAGCCGCGATTGCAGTCGGCAAAGGCAGAACAGGGGGATGCCTTTGTAGACAAGGCATTCCCCTATTCTGCCTAGTGACATGTCACTGTTGGCTGTTCCCCTGTGATCAGGAACGGTCATCAGTGACGTGTCACTCATAGCCACGCCCCCTAACCGTAAGAATCACTTCCTAGTACTGACTTAACCCCTTCAGTACCACTGAGTGGTTAACCCCTCCACTGCCATTCATTTTTTACAGTAATCAGTGCATTTTTATAGCACTGTTCGCTGTAAAAATGACAATGGTCCCAAAAATGTTTCAAAAGTGTCTGATGTGTCTGACATAAAGTTGCAGTCACAATAAAAATTGCAGATCGCTGCCATTACTAGTAAAAAATAATATTAATAAAAATGGCATAAAACTATCCCCTATTTTGTAGACCCTATGGCCCGGATTCAGGTAGATCGGCGCATATTTGTGGCGGCGTAGCGCATCTCATATGCGCTACGCTGACGTAACTCTGAGAGGCAAGAGCAGTATTCACAAAGCACTCGCTCCCTACGTTGCGCCAGCGTAACGTAAATTGGCCGGCGTAAGCCCGCCTGATTCAAAGTAGGAAGGTAGTGGTTGTGATACATTTAAATTAACCGTGACCCCATGCAAATGAAGGGCCGAACGAACGGCGCATGCGCGCGCATGCTCAGAATCACGTCAAATTTACTCCCTAAGATACGACGGCTCAATGCCTACGACGTGAACGTAACCTACGCCCAGCCCCATTTACGTACGACTTATGTAAACAACGTAAAATCCGACGGCTGTTCTGTCGTCCATACCTTTGCATTGGATGCGCCTCCTATAGGTGGAATAACTTTACGCCGGACGTATGCCTTATGTAAACGGCGTATACTACTGCGACGGGCGCAAGTACGTTCGTGAATCGGCGTATCTTGCTCATTTACATATTCGATGCGTAAATCAATGGAAGCGCCCCTTGCGGCCAGCATAAATATGCGCCCAAGATACGACGGCGTAGGAGACTTACGTCGGTCGGATGAGGCCAAAATTCAGGCGTATCTTCTATTAAGAATTAGGCGCAGAGATACGACGGCGCATCCGTGCACTTACGCGGCGTATCAGAAGATATGTCGGCATAAGTGCTTTCTGAATCCGGCTATATAACTTTTGCTATAGCTATAACTTTTGCGCAAACCAATCAATAAACGATTATTGCAATTTTTTTTACCAGAAATATGTAGAAGAATACGTATCAGCCTAAACTGAAGGGGGAAAAAATATTTTTTGGGGATATTTATTATAGCAAAAAGTAAAAATATTGAATTTTTTTCAAAAGTGTTGCTCTATTTTTGTTTATAGAGCAAAAATAAAAACCGCAGAGGTGATCAAATACCACCAAAAGAAAGCTCTAAAAATTACGTCAATTTTATTTGTGTACAGCGTCGCACGACCGCGCAATTGTCAGTTAAAGCGACGCAGTGCCGAATCGCAAAAAGTGGCCTGGTCTTTGGCCAGCGAAATGGTCTGGGGCTGAAGCGGTTAACATATGCCATGAGCAGGTAAGTATTAGACATGTGCACAGAATTTTTTTTCGGTTTTTTTTGTTCTGTTTCGTATCGTTCCATAGGTTCGTTCCCGTTCGTTTTTCGTAAGACGCCCGTTTTCCTGTTCGTTCCCGTTCGTTTTTCGTACGACGCAATTTTTTCGTATTCCGATCGTTTCGTATTTTGGTTACCGTTTTATTTTCGTACATGCGGGATGGTTCGTTATTCTGTTTAATTCATGTTCGTTACTTGTTAGACAATAATTTTCGTGAATTTTCGTCATTTTGTACTTTCGTAAATATATTGCGGGATTCGCGGCACTTTCAACACGCGGCTCATCCATATTAACTATTGTTAAGCCCCATACACTTGGTCAGACTTTTTTTAACAACAAACATAAAAACGATCGTTTTACCGAACGTTCGTTCGTTTTTAAACTCCATCAGAAAACCATTTTTGGGTTCCAGGTTCAAAAGTCTGGCCAACTGATCTCCCTTCAGACGAAAATCCACAGAAAAGTTTATTGTACTACTGTACTCAGCACAAAAGAGAAGCTGCTTCACTAACTACACTCACTGCCCATTCAAAAAAACGAAAATGACATCTATAACAAAAGATTTGCATTCTGTATTTTGAAACCAAATTACGAACAGAAAAAAGGAATTCAGAATACAGAATACAAATCTTTTGTTATAAGATGTCATATGAACATACAAACAGAAAAAGGATTCAAATAAAATACAGAATGAAAATCTTTTGTTAGATGTCATATGAACATACGACTGAAAATCAAAATACAAACAGAACAAGGATTCAAACAAAATAAAGAATGCAAGTCTTTTGTTATAGATGTCATATTCGTTCTTTTGCCGTTTTCGTTTTGTCGTATTTTCGTCGGATCGTTCATTCGTATTTGCGGTTGTTCGTTATGCGACTCATTCGTAATCCCGTCGTTTTCGTATTTTGGTGCTTACATTTTTTCGTATGTACACATTATTCTGCGGGTACGAAAATGAACATTTTCGTACGAAAATAACATTCGTACGAACGGGAATGCACATATCTAGTAAGTATTTATTTTGCATAGTGAAGTAGATACTGGCCAGGGAATCATTACTTTGGTACAGCTGGCCAGCTTGAACACGTACTTTATGTGAACTAAAATCCCTACTTTTATGCAAACATTTGCTATAAATTGGAGTGCATAGCAGTGTGCAAAGGGTTAATTCAGATTTTTCAACATATTATAACAGGAGCTGCCATTGCTCAACCATGCTACAGTTCTACTTTTATTAATATTCCTGGCACTTTTAAAGTTAAAATTCTAGTCTCTGGGCCAGATTCACATAGAGATACGACGGTGTATCTCCTGATACACCGTCATATCTCAGAGTTGCGTCGGTCGTATCTATGCGACTGATTCATAGAATCAGTTACGCATAGATATGCCTAAGATCCGACAGGTGTAACTGTGTTACACCGTCGGATCTTAACTGCAATTTTAAAATGGCCGCTGGGGGCGTTCTCGCTGATTTACGCAGAGAATATGTAAATCAGCGAGATACGCCAATTCACGAACGTACGCGGGCCCAACGCAGTCACTTTACGCCATTTACGTAAGGGTTTTCCCGGCGTATAGTTACCCCTGCTTCTATGAGGCGCAGCCTATGTTAAGTATGGCCGTCGTTCCCGCGACGAAATTTGAATTTTTTACGTCGTTTGAGTAAGTCGATCGCGAATACGGATGGACGTAATTTACGTAAACGTCGAAACCAATGACGTCCTTGCGACGTCATTTGGAGCAATGCACGCTGGGAAAATTTTCGGACGGCGTATGCGCTATTCGATCTGCGCGGGGACGCGCCTGATTTGAATAGTACACTCCCCCTAGCCACGGAATTTGAATTCCGCCTGGGGATTTACGATACGCCGCCGCAAGTTTTGAGGTAAGTGTTTTGTGAATTACCCACTTGCCTCAAAAACTTGCGGCGGCGGATCTTAAATCACATCGGTTACGCGGATCTAAAGATCCGCTAACCTATGTGAAACCTCTATGTTGTAGGTAAATCAGTTAACATGTATGCAGTGGTGAGAGCTGACAAGCTTTTAATATAGAATATAAGCACGTTAATAGTTATAAAGAAAAGTGTAGCTGAGTGTTACATTTGTGATATGAAATATTAAAAAGAACATCCATAATTTAAAGGAACTGACCTTTAATGGGCTCAAATGTAAATACCGTATGGTAAAATTCTTGAACTTGTTTAGGGAAAATATTAGAGACTCAGTGAACATTGCTCATTAGTCCAAGTTTTGTTTGTACAGGGTAATGGAAAGTAAAAGGCAAATCTCAGATAAAGTTTTCCTACTTTTTTTTCCCTCTGTTTCATTACCTTCATGTTTTTTTGGAGATCCAGATGACCTGAAATTTTCTTGGTGCTTTGAACTGATGTAAAGGATAAAGGGCACTTTTAATCAGCTGATAACATGCCAGCATATTTAATAGATTATATTTACTTCATTTGCAGCCCTTGACAGATCTTTATAGTGGGGTTTCCCCAGACTACACATAGCAGGATAATTTCAAAATGTTAATTCTGGCTAAGTGGTACTCTGAAAAATGTACCTGCTTTTTGAAATTCATCCTGAAAAATAAATAGCAGGTTACTTGCTGGTATGCAAAGGTGCCTAGGCACTTTTGTGTGTACAATCTCCTATCTGTTTACCTGTGGTGTAATATCTAAAGCCCTGTACACACGGCCCAGAATCTCGTTGTTTTTCCTGATGAGATTCTTGGCAAGAATCTCTTGCCGGCCGAGTGTACAGACACTCCATTCAAATGAACCGCCGTTCTTTTGAATGGCATGAACGTGGTGACGTCATCGACTATGACGAGCATGCGCTTTGTCACATTCAATGCCGACGCTGCCATCTTGCTACACCCTACCTATGCCTTGGAAGCTACCGCGCATGCGTCAAAGTAATTTCGAGCATTCACGGGTTTCCACGGCAGTATACACACTCTCGGGTTTCTCGGCAGGAAAACACAGCCAAGAATCACGTCGAGAAAATAGAGAGCAGGTTCTCTATTTTTCTCGTCTAGATACTGGGCAGTTTTCTTGACGAGAAACCTCAACGCCTCATACACACGCATGGTTTACTCGGCAAGAAAGCTCTGCCAGCACTTTTCTTGCTAGTTCTTGCCTAGAAAACCATGCGTGTGTACGAGGATTAAGGTAATACTGCCTCTTATTGTTAGTCTCAGGAGAATTGGAGTGAGATTTGATTATATCACTACTATTCTCTTTGCTGGAAGCTTTGATATGAGCAAGGCCGTGCCTCTGCCAAGATGGCTGCTGTAATACAGATACATGGTGTAGGAGTTAGTTATCGGAATATTCAGCTGCAGGAAGCCCACTCCATATCAGAAACTAGTTCTTGTTTTCTACCTGACTTTTTCTTTGGCATAGTTCCCAGTTCTTAATTATGGAAATGCAGAGATAGAACAGACCGAACACTGGCTGTTTAGAGATTTGTTTGATCGCCAAATATTTAGGGCGCTCAGCATTAGGGATGAGCTACGCGTTCGATTCGAACGTATGTTCGGCTCGAACATCGTCTGTTCGACCGTTCGTCGAAATACGAACAAAACGGGTCGTTCGCGCCAAATTCGAGTGACGCGCCACAGCCCATAATTCACTACGGCATTACGCGCTGATGATTGGCCAAGCATGCACTATTAACCACATGCTTGGCCAATCACAGCGCGCAAAAAACGGAGAGCCAGAATTGGCCAAAACCAGGGTGGCTTTGGCCAATTATGGCTCAGGGCTTTAGTACACGCCCCACACTATAAAAGGCTGCCTGCAGGGCGGCCTTGTGTAGTGTGTTGCGGCGGTGTTAGTGAAAAGATCAGTCCTAGAGAGAGAGAGACAGTGGGGTAGATTCAGGTAGGACTTACGCCGACGTATCTCAAGATACGCCGCGTAAGTGTAAATGTGCGCCATCGTATCTATGCGCCGTAACTACAGAACTAGATACACCTGAAAATAGGCTTCTCCCGACCGACGTAACTTTTCTCTGCCGGCGGAGTGCCGGGGCATATTTACGCCGAACGTATCTGGCGCACCCATTGATTTTGTATGCAAATGAGGGATATCCGCCGATTCACGAACATACGCACGACCGGCGCAGGCTACGCGTGGTGCGCATAAGTTGTACGCCTGGCATAAAGAACCCCTCATAAAGCAGGGGTAACTTTGCACTAGACTTGCTCAAGTCAGCTGGAGAGCAGTTCAGCAGCACCATTACGGACGAGCTGAGCAACCACACTTGCAGGACAACACATGGCAGCCGTGGTCCTAGCACTACTAATGGGTCCACCGCCACGTAGGAGGGCACGGGAGAGGATATACCGAACGCGCATGAACATTTTTGGCATGGGGGAATCAGAGGTGTATCGCATCTTCAGATTCAGCCCTGATGCCATCCAGGAAATAGCCAGAGCCCTGCATGATGACATCACCAGCAAGACATACCGCTCACATGCAGTGCAGCCACTAGTCAAGGTACTGGCAACACTGCATTTCCTCGCCAGTGGATCTTTTCAGCGTACAAGTGGAGTCGTGGCTGGGATGTCACAATCCACCATGAGCAGATGCGTGCACAAGGTTGTCCCCGCAATCCTCAGACGCATGTCCCACCACATCATCAAACCCACCCAGGAGCATCAGCGGCATAAGGCAATGGCGGATTTCTTCAGAATTGCAGGATTCCCACGCACCGTGGGGGCCATTGATTGCATACATGTGGCACCACGGCCCCCAGTGACACAGAGCACATATACCGCAATCGTAAGCAGTGGCATTCCATCAACGTACATGTGATAGCCGAGGCCCAATGCCTCATATGGCACGTCCGTGCCAAACACCCTGGGTCCAGCCACGACAGCTACATATACCGTCAAAGCACCATCCCAACAGAATTTGAACAGAACGTGTACGGGAACAGCTGACTGGTTGGTGAGTGACATGGGTGTCAGGCATGTCTGTCCGCCCCCATGATGCAGACATCACGAGGGGCACATGCACGACTAACATCCTCCTGTCTTTTGCCTTCCAGGTGACGCGGCATATGCACTTGGGCCCCATCTCATGACTCCATTCCGGAATCCTGAAACCCCAGGAGAGCAAAGCTACAATGATGCACACACACACGTACCCGTGCAGTGGTGGAACGCACATTTGGCCTCCTGAAGTCCCGTTTCCGATGCCTGGATAAGTCCGGGGGGACCCTGTTGTATTCCCCAAACTTTGTGTGCCAGATCATTGGTGCATGTTGCATTCTGCACAACTACGCCATGAGAAAGGGCCTGGAGATTGACATAAGTGATGACTTGACCCCCGAACCACACAGTCCCCCCCTAACCCAGGCTACCCCATCTCTTCAGGGAAGAGCAGTCAGGAGATGCCTCGTGGTAGGCATGTTTGCACGTTAAACACACACATTCATCATGGCACAAGGAGAATGCACGCATGCATACCACTGTGGTCCCTAGCACACACCCCACATCCTCATCAAATTGGATTAGCCCAAAGTCCACCATGCAGGACTTGGGAGCAGCAACGCCACGCCAAGGCTCCAATTATGTTGCTGTACATTCATACACCATTCACACGGGTCGTGGGGATAAATTCTCCCCAACGACCGAGGGTGACACCCCTTACTGTCAGGAGTGTCACCCCCCACATTCACACACCAGTCACACTGTAGCCTGCACTACTGACCGTGTGCAGTATAAAAATAAAAATAAATCTCCTCACCGGAGATAAAAAATAAAGAAAACTCCTCACCGAAGATAAAAAAAAAAAAAAAAAATAATCAATTGCCCCGTCGTGGGCTCTGCCTGGTGCCCCGTCTTTGCCTCCTCACTTGCCTGGGGGCAACTTCAGGTGGGGGTGGGGCATCATCTGGAGACTCCTCCTGACGTCTCCCACTCCTGGCAGGTTCTGGCTGCCTGCCCTCCAACGCCACCGGGTGAGCACCACGGTGGTCTCGGCATGAATCTGCAGCTGGTGGGTATTGTTCACGTTTTCCAGCCGCCTCAGGTGCCTCACCTCTGCCGTATTGGCCTTAACCGCCACTTTGAGGCTCTTGACCTCAGCCACCAGGCGGGAGGTCGTCGCCTGCAGCTCCCCAACACAGGTTGCCACTGCTGCGGAATTGGCGCTGATATCCCCCAAAGACTCAGCGATCTGGGTCGAGGAGGCCAGGCTGTCTGAGACCCGCTTAATGTCCCTTGCAACAGCACCCACATGCTGGGTCTGACGGGCCTGATCCCTCGCAAGGATTTCCTGGATGGCCTCAGGAACCCCTTGTGTTTTTTTGGTGGCCTTCATGGGGGCAGGAGAGGCTTGTGGCCGTGCATAGGGGGAGGCCCGTGTGGAGCTTCTCCTGATAGTGGAGGAGAGTTGGGAGGGTTCACTGATGGGGGAGGAGGGTTGTGAGGGTCCCATGATGGGGGAGGAGGGTTGTGAGGGTCCCATGATGGGATGGGGGAGGAGGGTTGAGAGGGTTCAGGGATGCTGGGATTTTCATCCAGAATAAAAAAAGCATCCTCCAGGTCCCCACGCTCCTCCTCTACTTCCTCCAGGGGAGAGGTATGGGCACTCTCAACCCTGGATGGCGTGGGTCACCCTGCAGCCGACGACGGCCCCGCTCCCTCCTGCACATCTGTGGATGACACAAAACATTCACATGTTGGTGGACCCACACACTTGTCACATGTTCCCTTCCACCCCCTCACATGCTACACACCGTATAGGAGATAAAACACACTTACCTGTCCTCAAGGCCTGGTGTCCGGAGTTGTACCCCTCCATGCCCTCCACCTGCTCACGCTGCAGGCACTGTGCAATTAACTCGTCCTCCGGGGTCAACCTCACAGTACAGGGTGGTCCTCCTCCCGTGCCCCTGGCATGACGTGCAATAGCACCCAGCTTTTCCCGGACCTTCTTTTTAAGATCATCTTTTTTTGAATGTCCAGGGTGCTCCTGGTGGCATTGCCCACGGCACTGACCTGCAGGCTCAGCTCCGTCAGGATCTCCTTTTTACGGGCCTTACTTGTCTGGTGACTGAGGGCACCATGGAGATACTTGTCATTTTCAACAATCCAAGCAACAATAATTGCCCTCTCCTCCGGGCAAAAGTTCCTCTTCCTCCGATCCGTCCTCTTCCTCTGGGTATTTGCACCAGCCGACATTGCCTCGCAAAAGTACTTTCCCTATAGGGGGGGGGGGGGGGGAATCAGGATGTACTTTTGCGCCGGACGGGCGCATGTCTGGGCGTATTTATAGGCTCGGCCTATCCCGGGAAGTTGGGCTGGCGTAGTTGTGAGCATGCGCACAGGGGAGCGATCAGCAATGGTGTAGCTCAATTCGTCGGCACCCCAATCAGGGCGGGTAAAGTGCCCCCGGACAGGCAGTTATCTCAGGCCTGGCAGCCGGAGCGTCACTTACAAATCACTGGGAGGAAACAGACCTCTGCCACAGGCCTGACTCAAGGCCTCTGCCACAGGCTGAACAATTTAGGATTTGTGATAAAACAGTTTGAGCAAATCCTCCCAGTCAGTTCAATTAATGTCACCCACTGACAGCTTGAGCATACCTGTCATACGGTGTGGTGACCGGATCCCCGATGGTTCTTCTGGGCCTCCTGGACAACCTCTAGTTCTAGGTTCTCCCGGGCCAATCCCCCATCGCACAGCTCCCAGCCTAGGATCCTCTCAGCAGAAGACAGGGACCCAGCAAGTCGCTGGGGCCCCTTTCGATAGTAGGAGGAGGCTCCGCATGGTACAAGGCCTGGGCATGGCAGGACATGGTGGCGGGGCCCATGGATGCGCGTACCCTGAAGGTGGGTACCGCACCTGGAACTCGGGCCCCACAAGCAGAACCCGCCAAAAGCGGCTGCCCCAGATATACCCCCCCAGCATGCCCAACGAGGGAAGACCTCCTCTGATTGGCTGCTAGGAGCAGGTGGGTCTGCCAGAATCCCTCTAGCGCCAACTGCCGCCCAGGGTGTTAACGTACCCCTGGAGCGCAGACTGACCTACGGGACAAATTCTGGAATTGACAGCAGCTTGAATTTCCATAATTTGTGAATGGGAGTTAAACTAAGCCTCCCATTCCCCACTAACTTTTGTGTAGCGCCCGTACTGAAAGTAGGGGGGGGGGTGCTACATATACATCCCAGGTGATGTACATATATTTATACACTGTATAGTTTAGCTAGATCAATTCTTCCTATCCTAATTTACTGTCTATCAGTTGATTGTGCTAGCTGCAGTATTCTCACGTGGTGTATTGCCCGTGTGCTCTGTAGTTTGCACCTAAAGTTACTTTGTGTGTACTAGTACTGCACTTGTGCTCTGTAGTTTTGCACCTAAAGTTACTTTGTGTGTACCAGTACTGCACTTTTGCTCTGTAGTTTGCACCTAAAGTTACTTTGGCCCGGATACAGGTAGAATTGCCATAATTTACGGAGGCGCAGGGCAACGTTTTTGCCCTGCGCCCCCGCAAATTTGCTCCGCTGCCCTTGATTCACGGAGCAGAAGCTCCATAAATTGCGCGGGCGCGCCGGCAAAATGCCCGGCGCAAGAGCACGCAATTTAAATGATCCCGTAGGGAGCGGGAATCATTTAAATTAGGCGCGTCCCCGCGCCGATCGTAGAGCGCATGCTCCGTCGGGAAACTTTCCCGACCTGCATTGCGGCAAATGACGTCGCACGGACGTCATTTGCTTCAAAGTGAACGTGAATGGCGTCCAGCGCCATTCACAATTCACTTACGCAAACTACGTAAAATTAAAATTTCGCGACGCGGGAACGACGGGTATACGTAACATGGGGCAGCCTTGCGCGAAAACTGCTGTACGTAAACAACGTAAATTGCGTACGCAGGGCTCGCGCAACGTTGTGAATCGGTGTTAGTATGCAATTTGCATACTATACACTGAGCACAACGGGAACGCCACCTAGCGGCCACCGCAAGAATGCAGCCTAAGATATGCGGGCATAAGAGCCTTATGCCGCGCAGATCTTAGGCTGCAGTTGGCGTAACAAGGTTCCTATATCAGGAGCACTCGTTACGCCGGGGCAAGTAAGCAATTGCGCTGTGTAACCTATGGTTACACAGGCGCAATTGCTTCTTGAATCTACCCCTTTGTGTGTACCAGTACTGCACTTGTGCTCTGTAGTTTGCACCTAAAGTTACTTTGTGTGTACCAGTACTGCACTTGTGCTCTGTAGTTTTGCACCTAAAGTTACTTTGTGTGTACCAGTACTGCAAAAAATGGCCAGAAGATTATTAAGCAGGATCAAAATGTATTTAACCACTTAAGCCCCGGACCAATATGCTGGCTAAAGACCAAAGGGGTTTTTACAGTTCGGGACTGCGTCGCTTTAACAGACAATTGCACGGTCGTGCGACGTGGCTCCCAAACAAAATTGGCGTCCTTTTTTCCCCACAAATAGAGCTTTCTTTTGGTGATATTTGATCACCTCTGCGGTTTTTATTTTTTGCGCTATAAACAAAAATAGAGCGACAATTTTGAAAAAAATGCAATATTTTTACTTTTTGCTGTAATAAATATCCCTCAAAAACATATATAAAAAAAATGTTTTTCCTCAGTTTAGGCCGATACGTATTCTTCTACCTATTTTTGGTAAAAAAAATCGCAATAATCGTTTATCGGTTGGTTTGCGCAAAATTTATAGGGCCATATTCTTGTACATCTAAGGCGGCGGAACGTATACTCCGCCGCAAGTTTAAGTGGCAAGTGCCTGATTCACGAACCACTTACCTGTAAACTTGTGGCGGCGTCGCGTAAAGTCCACCCGCGTAAGCCATCCTAATTCAAATGATCCTGGCAGGGGGCGTGGATCATTTAAATTAGGCGCGCTCCCGCGCCGATCGTAATGCGCATGCTCCGTCGGGTAAATTACCCGACGTGCATTGCGCTAAATGACGTCTCACGGACATCATTTGTTTTGACTGTAACGTAAATGGCATCCAGCGCCATTCACGGACGACTTACGCAAACGACGTTAAATTTTGAAATTTCGACGCGGGATCGACGGCCATACTTAACATTGAGTACGCCACCTAGGGGGCATCTTTATCTTTACGCCGCGTTATCGCTTACGGAAACGACGTTAAAACACTACGGCGGGCAAGCGTACGTTAGAGAATCGGCGTGACTAGTCATTTGCATATTCTACGCTGACCGCCACCTAGCGGTCAGCGTAAATATTGCAGCCTAAGATACAACGGCGCAAGCCGCCGTATCTTAGGCATGTTTAAGTGTATCTCAGTTTGAGAATACACTTAAACATAGGAAACGGACTTACGTAGGCGTATCTGCTGATACGCCTACGTAACTTGTTTAAGAATATGGCCCAGAGCGTTTACAAAATAGGGGATAGTTTTTTTGCTTTTTTATTTTTTTTACTAGTAATGGCGGGCGATCAGCGATTTTTTTCGTGACTGCGACATTATGGCGGACACTTCGGACAATTTTGACACATTTTTGGGACCATTGTCATTTTCACACCAAAAAATGCATTTAAATTGCATTGTTTATTGTGAAAATGACAGTTGCAGTTTGGGAGTTAAACACAGGGGGTGCTGTAACATTTAGGGATCACTGTGTATGTGTTTACTAGTGTAGGGGGGTGTGGCTGTAGGACTGACATCATCGATCGAGTCTCCCTAATAAAAGGGATCACTCGATCGATGCGCCGCCACAGTGAAGCACGGGGAAGCCGTGTTTACACATGGCTCTCCCCGTTCTTCAGCTCCGGGGAGCGATCGCGACGGAGCGGCTATAAACAAATAGTCGCGCCGTCGTCCCGTTTCGCTCCCCGAACGGACCCGACCTCCGCATGTACCGGGGGGGGTCCCAATCGGACCCCCCACCCACGTCTAGGCAGGCACGTACAGGTACGTTGATGTGCCTGTCCGTGCCATTCTGCGACGTAAATGTACATGAGGAGGTCGGGAAGTGGTTAATGTATTTTCTGTACTTAAAGAAGATGTACTTAGATTGAGCAAAAAACAAAACAAACAAAAAAAAAAAACAAATGCTGCCATCTTATCTAAAAATAGGTACTGTATTTTTCACACCATAAGACGCACTTTCCACCCCCCAAAAAATGAGGGAAAATGTCTTATGGTGCGAATATATGACAGGCACCGCCCCCCCGACGCTGCTGGCACCGCATCGCCTCCCACCGCCACCGGAAGAGAGGCAGACATCCAAACCC
The DNA here is from genome assembly GCF_905171775.1 of Rana temporaria. Taxonomy (NCBI): domain Eukaryota; kingdom Metazoa; phylum Chordata; class Amphibia; order Anura; family Ranidae; genus Rana; species Rana temporaria. The sequence continues at coordinate 57,274,927 of NC_053500.1, read as the reverse complement.
CCCTGTGGGCGCCGGGCGATCTTCCGGCTGGGCTGCTCTGTCTTCTGTTAGGCGGAAGGGATAACATCAGGTAAGGCTGCATTTCTATAGCAATGGTCATTCTGCATTTTCTATGGCAATGGTCACTCTGCATTTTCTATGGCAATGGTTACTCTGCATTTTCTATGGCAATGGTCACTGCATTTTCCATGGCACTGGTCACTCTGCATTTTCCATGGCACTGGTCACTCTGCATTTTCCATGGCACTGGTCACTCTGCATTTTCCATGGCACTGGTCACTCTGCATTTTCCATGGCACTGGTCATCTGCATTTTCTACGGCAATGGTCAATCTGGCATTTTCTACGGCAAGGTCAATCTGCATTTTCTATGGCAATGGTCAATCTGCATTTTCTATGGCAATGGTCAAGCTGCATTTTATGGGCACTGGAAAATATTTTAGTACACCATTTGGTTCAGAATTTGGTTGAGACTTATGTCACGTACACACCATCACATTATGAAAAAAAACTTAATTTTTTGTGAAGTAAAAAAACAACGTTTTTGAAACTTCATTTTCAAAAACGACGTTGCCTACACACCATCGTTTTTTCAAAATGCTCTAGCAAAGCGTGGTTACGTTCAACACTTTTTTCCATTGAAGCTTGCTTCATAACTAGCTTCTGAGCATGCGCGGGTATAAAAACGTTGTTTTAAACGTCGTTTTAGCTACACACGGTCATTTTTTTGTGAAACAAAAAACGACACAAAAAATTGAAGCATGCTTCAATTTTTTTTTTTGTCGTTTTTCACAAGACATAAAACAACGTTTTCCCCACACATGGTCATTTTAATTGAAGTTTTTAAAAAACATCATTTTTTTTCATCACATAAAGTGATGGTGTGTACGCGGCATTAGGGTTAGAATTGAGACTAAGGCCCCGTACACACGACCGAACATGTCTGCTGAAACTGGTCCGCGGACAGTTTCAGCAGACATGTTCGGTCGTGTGTAGGCCCGAGCGGACAGGATTCCAGCGTACATTTGCACCGCCGGGCTTTTTCCAGCGGCAAATATTTCCAAACTTGTTTAGAAACAGCCCGCTGGAATCTGTCCGCTCGGACATGTTCGGTCGTCTGTACAGGACCTACTGTACATGTCCGAGCGCTGCGCCATCCCTCGCATGCGTTGATGACTTTGACGCATGCGGGAAGCATTGAACTGGCAGGGCGCCCACGTCGCCGCGTCATCGTCGCGGCGACGGTGCGGCCACGCCCCGCGTATTGTTTACACGCGGATTTCTGTATGACGGTGAGGTACAGCATCATACAGAAATCCCTGGGCAGCACATGTACTGTGAAAACGGCCGGCGAACCAGTTTCATCGTACATGTTTGCTCGTCTGTACAAGGCCTTAGGCCCCATACACACGATAGAATCCATCCGCTGGAAATTTAAAACGTACACCACTAGCGCCAAAAAATCCGGGCGAACCAGAACGTATGCAACGTAAACCACGGAAGACGTCACTATAAAGGGGAAGACCAAAGTCAACGGCGCCGCCCTCTGTTCCGCTTTTGCTAGTTCCGTGTTACCGCGTGCTAGTGAAGGTTTGGTTAGAGCCGATTTGTGCTTTTCAGTCTCCGTGTTTTGACAGTAGGTATTCTCTGGTTCAGTGCGTTTGCTTGCGGGTTCGCAGTTGGCATTCGGGCACAGGCTTTCAGCACGTTTCTGCGTACTGTGCGCTCGTATCTGTGTTGTCGTGCGTTCTTAGCAGGTTGTGCTGGATTTGGGGGTGCTTTCTGTTGGAGTGTGTTCTTGACTGACCAGGCCGGCCGGTTTGAAGCCATGATGGAGCAAGCAGCGTCGATTCTCGCGAATTGGTGCTGGTTAAGGGATTGCTTATGGCCATGTCCAGCCGAACCAGTTGTTTGGCAGGAACAGTGGGAGGAGGCGTTCTGGGCCAAGAATTGGTTGCGCCAGCGGGACCAGTTTTTCTCATATGCCTCTGCTTAGGGAACTCCAGGAGAATAATCCTAATGACTTTAGGAATTTTCTCCGCATGACGGACCCCGTATTCAACCGTCTGCTGATCTTCTGTCCCCTATATCACGAGGCAGGACACTGTGATGCGCCAAGCCATCACGGCCGAGCAGAGGCTTATTGCCACGTTGCGGTACTGGCGACTGGGAGGAGCCTGCAGGAACTCAAGTTCTCGACAGGCATCTTTCCCCAGTCGCTTGGGGTCATCATACCGAGACATGTACTGCCATCATACGTGTTCTGAAGGAGAAGTATTTAAGGTAAGTTCCTCATTTTAACCTCACAATGTTTTTTTTTTTTAAATGTGTGAGAAAGCTAATTTTTTTTTATTCCCTAATAACCCATGAGATTGTAATCTGCTGTGTGTTGGATGTTCCTTTTCTCCCCATGCATGTGTTAACCTTTACATGTTTGTTTTGGGCCCTACCTGCATATTTGTCCTTACCCACATAAACCTGTCCAGCATGCTATCCTAGGCCCAAACCCACCTAGCCAATTTTTTGGTGATTTTTTGGCTAATCCATTGTAGCTCTGACCCCCCCCCCCCCTCCTCCCCCCCGAAAATTGTTTATTGCTCTATCATCAGAGGGATGTGGAGTCAGATAATTAAGTGGGCCTATATTTTTTAAAAGAAATACTCACTTCACAATGCTTGTAGGAAATGTGAATCCTGTTGTTGATGTTGCACAATGATGGTTTTTGTATTTTGTTTGCAATGTTTATGTGCCAAAGTACTAAATCTCTTTTTTTGTTTGTCCCCCACAGCTACCCTCCACACCACAGGAATGGCAGTCTGTGGCTTCCCAATTTGCCCAGCGGTGGGATTTCCCGAACTGCGGTGGAGCAATAGATGGGAAACACGTCCGCATAGTGCCCCCACCCCACTCGGGGTCCTACTATTATAACTACAAGGGTTACATAGTATTGGTGTTGATGGCGGTGGTGTCGGCACAGTATGAGTTTCTCTATGTGGACGTGGGGAAGAACGGCCGGCTGTCAGATGGGGAGTGTTCTCACGGACTGAATTCTACGATCGTCTATAAACTGGTGGTCTGGCATTGCCACCAGATGAAGATAATGTGGAAGGACTTCCGTTTGTGTTCCTAGCGGACAAAGCTTTCGGGCTTGGACCTCACCTAATGCGGCCTTTTCCCCCAGAGGACCCTCACCTCAGAGAGGAGGTGTTTAATTATCGGTTGGCCAGGGCTCGGAGGGTAGTCGAGAATGCCTTTGGGATCCTCTCCAACCGGTTCCGCCTTTTCCTGACAGCGATACACTTGGCGGAATATAAATTGAACACCGTTGTATTTGCCTGCTGCATTTTGCACAACTTTTTACGCAGGCACTCCCAGACGTACCTACCCGACAGCGTTTCTGAGGCAAGACACTCTTCAGATCCTCTCCCTGGGCTGGACACTGGTCGCGCTGGCTTTGCCACCCAATCAGCTCTCGTGAGGTACGCGGACAAATATGTTGAGTACTTCATGGGTCGGGGGGCCATTGCTATGCCAGATCATATTTCTTTCTAATTCGGCCCCCAAAAGAAAGAAATATTCACAGAACTAATAATATTAGACCATTGGACTTTATACAGTTGTTTGTCATTACTGCTTTTTCTCTTTTTATCTGTCTTCCTGGTTCTCACCAAAAATAGTGCACTTCTAGTGCCAAATGTATGGTTCAGGTTTTAGTAAATAAACACAATTGCACATTATTCACTCATCTCCAAACTGGGTATTCAGCATATAAAAGAATAAAGCCACTAATTTTTAGGATTTTGGAAAAGCTTTTTTTATTTTCAGCTTTTTCATTTTCCTTGTTTTTTCAGAAGATTTTTAGTAATAAACATGCCAACATTTTTAGTTTGCAAGGCTTTTAATTTTTTTTTTTGTGTTTTTTTCTAATATTTTTTGATTTTTGTCCAAACAATGTTTTTTAAATTTTTTGGTGTTCACAAACAATGTAGTACAATTGTACCATTTTTCACACAAATATTCTATTTACCAAGTGTAAACTTAACCAAATGTTTATTTTTATTTTTTTCCCAAAATATGTTTGAGATTTTTGATCTCTTTATTTTTTTTTTTTTTATTTTTTTTTTTTTTTTTTTTTGCCACTTCAGACTTCACCACAGCGAGAGACTTGCTCATGATTTTATTCATAATTCCGTCTCTACATCAGGTTTAGCATCATTTGTGGTGCATTTCTTTTGCATATTTTTATACTTGTTTATTTTTATTTTATTTATTTGTTTATTTTTATATTTTCATCTTTTTTTTTTATTTTTTTATTTTTTTTTCACCGTTTAGAACTCACTCTTTTATAGTAAGTACGGAATTTTTAAAAGGTTTTATCTGCGTGACAAAGAAATACCCAGCACCCCATCTCCCCCTCCCCAACTAAATCCCCCCTCCCCCACGACTCCACTGTAAGAATTCCTTCCCTTAATTGAAAAATGCGTTCCTATTCCTCTCTCAGGTTTTCTGCGAACCTCCAGGACTTTTTAAATTCCATCCAGGGTACCCATATATCCTTTTTCCCAACCTCGTGTTTATAGCTCCCGTATTTTAATTTCTCTCTCCTATAAGTGTCCTCTACGGAGTCGATCCACTCCCACATTTGCGGACTTTTCGCGTCTCTCCATTTTAAGGGGAATCAATCGTTTCGCTGCGTTCAATAAATGAGGGATCAGTGAACCCTTGTACTCCTTCTCTGGAATCTCCCCCCCATGAAAGAGAACTACCCATGGGTTATCTTCCACTTCTTTTTTTTGTTATTACCTTTATCAGGGCCAAGATTTTTTTCCAATAAGCTTTAATTTTCAGGCAGTCCCACCATAGGTGTGCCATTGTTCCCCTTGACTCACAACCTCTCCAACATTTCTCTGACTCTCCCCCTCTGAATTTTGCCATTTTATCTGGAGTGGCATACCACCTCGTCAAACATTTGAAGTTCATCTCGGCAGTTCTTACATCTACTGCCGAGGTGTGGGTCATTTTCAGGATTCTTCCTATGGTCGTTTTCCCCCCTTGGGACCCCTAAGTCCGTTTCCCAATTTTGGATGTATTTTAGCGTGTCCCAACTCTTCCGTTTTCTGCAAGTAATTATAGATTTTAGATATATTTCCCTTTGAGCTTTCGATGCTACACAATTGTTCCAATAAGGTGTAATCCTCTTGTGACCTCAAAGGGTGTGGTAGGCGCTTGACGAATGACACTAACTGCAAGTATCTCCACTCGTCGAGCGCCCTAATTCCAATCCTATATTTAATATCGTGAAGTGTCCTAATTTTGCCATCTAGTGTTATATCTTTTAACTGTGTTCTATTTGTGATCCAATTTCCCCCTACTTCTTTTGTCCCTGGAATAAAATATTCGTTTTCTTTTAAATCAATAAAGGGTGAGTTGAATTCCTGTTTTTAATTGTTTGTGAAGTCTATCCCAGATCCTCCATGCATTATGAGTAATTGTGTGTGTTGAAGTGTGTAAGGATCTGTGTTGTGGTGGATTCCAAATTAATCTCCCTAACTGTGCCCTTGCTAATGTGCATTCAATATTTATCCATCTTTTATCCTGGGATTCTTTAGCCCATTCTATAACCCGTGAGAGAACCGAAGCATTATAATACAATCTGATGTCGGGTACAGCTAAGCCTCCCTTTTTCTTGGCCCGTTTTAGAATTTGAGCCGACACCCTGTGTTTTTTATTATTCCAAATATAGTTCATTATGAGGGAGTTAATTATTTTAATGAATGACGGTGGTAGGTATATTGGGACCATTTGAAACTTGTATAGGATTTTTGGGATGAGAACCATTTTTACTACATTTATCCTCCCGAACCACGAAATAGGTCTATTGAATATGTTTTTAATTTCCCTTTTTATTTCGTTGAGCAGGGGGATAAAATTTATTCTATATATTTTCTTGATGGTATTTGCCAGTTTTATTCCCAAGTATTTTATTTCTTTTTGCCATTAAAATTATATTTCTTCCGCAGATATTGTTCTTCTTCTTAAGAATATTGATATTTAAAATCTCCGTCTTTTCTGTATTCATTTTGAAGTTTGACACCTCACCATATTGTTTAAAGTAGCTATTAACTTCGGGAGAGTGACTCTTGGACTACTTATATAAAATAAAATGTCGTCTGCGAAGGCGGATAATTTGTGCTCATCTCTCCAACCTCTATTCCATATATTTCGGATTTTGTCGAACCATTGCCAGCAGGGGTTCCAGTGATAAGACAAAAAGAAGAGGGGACAGGGGACAGCCCTGCTGGTTCCATTTCTCATCTCGAAGGGTGCGTATAAAGATCCGTTGATCTTGATCCTAGCGCAAGGGTGGAAATAGAGCGTTTTGATCCATTTGATCATCCTTGGGCCAATTCCTATACATTCTAGTGTTTGTATCAGGAACCCCAGTCTACCCTGTCAAACGCTTTCTCAGCGTCTACTGACAGGAATAGACCGGGGGTCCCTCTTTCTTTGATCTGCTCCATGAGAAGAAGTGCCCCTGACCCCATTGTCCTTTCCCTCCCTCCCAGGTATGAAACCAACCTGGTCTGGGTGGACAATGGTAGTCATCACCCCCTTCATTCGTTCAGCCAAAATTTTTGCATACAGTTTGGTATCTGCATTCAGGAGTGAGATGGGTCGGAACCCTGACAATTCGTATTGTCCTTTCCCTCTTTTTTAATGACAGTGATCGTAGCTGTTAATGCCTCTCTGCTCATCTCGTAGTCTCGCCCCAGCCCATTGAATATTGACATAGTCTAGGGACAAGATAGTACTAAACCTTTGTATGTAGGCCGACGTTGAAGCCGTCTGGTCCCGGGCTTTTCCCATTGGGAGTATTTTTAAGACCTCATTATCTCCTGTTCAGTATACGTTCCTCCATTCTTTCTATCTCAAACTCTTCTATCTTCGGTAGATTAGTTTGCCGTAATACTTCCCTGATCTTATCCTGTTTTTCGGGCAGGTCCCTGGTCTTCTGTTGGACATTGTATAGGTTTTCGTAATAGCTTCTGAAAGATTCTGCTATTTTATTTGTCGCGTATACTAAGTCCCCATCCCCATTCCTGATTTTTTTCGATAAAATTCCTGGTTTTCTTTTTTCTTATCATTCTGGCCAAGTTTTGCTAGGTTTATTTCCCCAGACATATCTTTCACTCTCTATCCTGTCTATGAAATTCTTGGTTTCTTGCCCGGCAAGGGCTTTATATTCATCCCTTGTTAAGGTTAACTTACGGAGTGTTTCCCTCTTTTGGCCCTGTAATTTATGTTCCGTTCCAGCCTATATATCTCCTCTTTTAGTGTTTTTAATTTACTCATTCTTATTTTATTTTCTTTGCCCTTCTGCAATAAATATCCCTCTTATTACGCTTTGTGGGCGTCCCACAGGGTTGCTCCTGTGATTCCCTCCTTGTCATTCCTCCGAAAATACCATTCCAATCTTTCTGTACTCTCTCGACCACAACCTCGTCTCTCACAGACCTTCATCCAATCTCCATTCAGGTGGAATGCATTTTTGTATGGATGTGCTTATTTTCATGGTTATAGGGGCGTGGTCTGATAGCGTTATGATCTCACAACTTGCTCGACCACCCTCTCCAAAGTCTATGGTCTTACGAGGAACGTAGTCGATCCTCGAGTACGTCCCATGCACAGGGGAAAAAAACGTATAATCTCGTGTCTTGGGTTAAGCATTCGCCAGACATCCACCATTTGGTTTTGTATCATTTGTTTTTCAGTAGCTATAGGTGCTCACCGTTATTCCCCTGAGCATGGGACGTACTATCGAGGCTCGGGCACATACAGAAGTTAAAGTCCCCCATCAACACCACATGTCCCTCTTCAAAATTTTTAATTTTCTGAGGATTTTACTAATATATTTAGCCGAATTCACATTGGGTGCATACACATTTGCCAGAGTGTAGTCCTCCTCTCCTAGTTTTATTTTCAAGAACAAGAATCTCCCTCCGGATCATTCAATCTGTCCCACCAGTGTGTATCTAACTCCTCTTGCAAATCCTATGGCAACCCCCCGAGATCTCGATGAGACTGTATCTCCATAATACCAGACGGGATATTCAGATGACAACAGCTTTATATTGGACTCTAAGGTAATGTGGGTCTCTTGTAGGTAGGCAATGTCTACTTTATACTGCGTAAGTTCAGCAAGAATTTTATGTCTCTTAATATGGGAGTTTAATCCTTTTACATTATATGATAAGAACTTAATATCTGTCATTTATCTCTCTTTTTTTTTTTTTTTTTTTTTGAGTTTGAAAAGAATTCTTGTGGAGTCGTTCAGATGGTCTGTGGAGTCGTTCAGATGGTCCCCCTCCCCTTACCCTCCCTCCCCCCCCCCCCCTTTTCCCCCCCTCCCAATTCCCCATCCTCCCCTCCCTCCCCCCCCCCTCCCTGGCCCACTATTGGCCTGGGAGCCGCTGGTAGAAGACTCATCATCTTCATCCTCGGCTCCTCTTTCGTGGTGGTGCTCAATGCACTCCATTGACTCCTCCTCCCTCTCCCCCCCCCCCCCAATCAGCCCCCTGATATTCTAGGCTAACCCAAGCCCCACTAGCCCACCCACTCCGGTAAATCTGGAACGGTCAAGTCCATTTTTGAACAGAAATCTTTGAGTTCTTCCGGAAACCTAAGTCGTGCAGTTTTACCCCCCTTTATGCCTATAAGGCACGCAGGAAAACCCCAATGATATTTTATATTTTGTGCCCGCATCAGCTCTAAAAGGGGTTTCAGGTGTCTTCTCCTTTCTAGCGTTTCTTTCGACAAATCAGAAAATATCTGTAGTTCAGTCTCTCTATATTTCAGGGGGGGTTTCCCCCTAAGCCGTCCCCAAATTTCTGCTCTATCGATATAGTTCCTGAAACGTACCACTACATCCCTAGGACCGGATCTTTCTGTCTGTTGGGGGTTCCCCACTCTGTGAACTCTATCGATCTTAAGGGGCTTGGATTCTACTGATCTCTCCAGTAGGGGATTAAAAATTGTGTTCATGATATCTCTGAGATCTTCATCCCTATCTTCTACCACCGATCTGATTCTGAGGTTCTGTCGCCTGTTGCGGTTCTCCTGGTCTTCGATCCTATATGCAGTCAATCGCTGATTTTCGGTCAGGGTCTTAACTTGCTTTTTCAGGGAGTTAATTTCCTGGTCCTGTTCTTCTATTCTCCTTTCCGTTTCGACCACTCTTTCACGCAGCCCACCAAGATCTATTCTTACCTTGTTAATTTCTGTCTTTATAATATTTTCCATGACGTTTTCCATCCTCTGCAACATTGCGTTCATCTCTACCTTTGTAGGGGGATGTGTATCTTGGGCTAGCTCCTCAGCATTTGTTTGCTCTTGTTCACTTTCTAGTGTCGTTTCGCTTCTAGAGCTCTCCGCACTATCTACCCCTTTCTTTTTATCGCTCTTCTTCTTTTCAGTCTTCTTTGCGAGACCTGGACTTTTAAGGGTCCCTTCTTGAGTCATATATTGCTGAATGGAGCTATTCCCCGAATTATTCTTAGTTGGTTTAGTAGTACCGCCTCTCGTAGCTCTATTCATTTTATTGGAGGGTCTGATTCTCTTCCCCAGTTTGGAAACAGCAACTAGGGAGAGGTCCGTGAAGAGGGGTCAATGGAAGGGGGGACCCCAGGACGAGGGTGTCTCCACTGCCAGTCTACCCCTTTTCCCATTCAGGTTTTATCTGTACCAATCACTCAATACCTATTATGGTCGGGCCTGCCGTATCTTCCCGCTTATCCGCTTATCCTCTTATGCTGGGTATGCCAGCGGTGTAGTTTAGGGGTATTTTTCCTCCTTACTCAGGAGTATCCGCCCAACCAAGTGGTAGACTGCTATAGGCCAGCCACCTTTGAGTCCTACTCCAGGTGTATCCTGTAGGGTTGTATAGTTATAACCGCTAAACCGTTGTTACTTCGGGGACAGTATATAACATGTTCTCCCGTGAATCTCGTAAGTCCCAGCCCAGAGTCTCTATAATGGGAAATGCTCCACAAATGTCCTGTGTGATTTAATACTGTGACTGCACCCTGTATGAGGGTATTACACTCCTTAATCAGTAAAGGCTTGCTAGGTTTAATACCGGTGATACCGGTTTATCTCTCTTCCTCTTTAGTCGCAGCACATCATAGTCAGGACTTACTTATCAGAGCTCCCAAGATCGAGGTAATTATTTTATCGGTACTCCCAAAATCAGAGGGGCTCACTGCATTCCATCACAATCACAATTCAACCTTTTCCCTCTTTCCTTTTTCTCTCCCTCTCCCCTTTCTCAGTGTTCCCAAAGTCCAGGCAAGTATTACTCTATATCACCGACCAGATTTACTTATCCGTTCGCCCCAAGTCAGGACCGGTACTATATATATTACAGGGGAGACTCAAAAAAAAAAAACAAGAGAAAAAAAACAAAAAAGAAGAGACGAAAAAACAGGGAGTTCTTAATATTTCAGTTTCTCCTTCCCCAGTAGCTTTTATGCCCTTTATGTAGCAATCTTCAATACAGGTACTAGATTCAATGCCTATCTCAGCTGATCCTTCATTACCACATGCAAGTTTAATATCCTGACCAATTACCACCTGTTTCTGTCAGTCCAACCAGGGTTTTTTTTTTTTTTTTTTTTCTAATAGGGGTTTGACCTAGTGCTGTGTCTTTAAATCATACCCGACTGGTTTATGCAGTGGGGGGGGGGGCGAGGATGTCCCCGGGGGAGAGGGGGGGGATCGGGACGGCACCCGACCCTGCTCGGCTCTACTGAGCGTCTCACCCAACCGGAGGACCCACGCTTTCTGCCCGCCTGACAGATCCGGCTTCCTCCGCTGCTCTCCTCCTCCTCATATGCAGCTGCTGTGTTCCAAGCCGCGCTCGCCTCTTCACACATCCGGGTGCGTCCTGGGTCTCGGCTGAGCAAAGGGTCGTGTTGCGCCGAGCCGAGCTAGATCTGCAGCTCCAGTTTTCCGGATGTCAGCCTCTCACGCTGTCATCCTCCGGTCCTCCGGTCAGCTGCTGGTGTCCTCGGATCCCCGCCGCTCGCAACCTCGAGCCATGGAGCGCGCGGCACCTCCCACCCACGCACTCGTCACGTCCGCATCCGCATCCCCCGGCCGTGACAGAGTGGAACTTGATGGTGAAAAAGATCTCTTTATTTTTAAATAAAAATTTTGGGGTAATTATTCTCTAAAATATTGCTAACATTTTTTGAATATATTTGTTAACCAAATTTTTTTTTTTTTTTTTTTTTTATATTGTTGTCCTAAAATTTGAATTACATTTTGAATAATTATTTATTATTTTTTTTGTTTTTTATTGTAAAAAAAAAAAAGATTGGTAACATTTTTTGGATAGATTTGTTACCCAATTTTTTCTTTTTTAACTAATTTGTTTTTAAAAATATATTTTTTAAATTTTTTATGATTTTTCAGGCTTGTTGATTGGAAGCCATTTTTTTGCTACAAAAAATATAACATGTCCAAAAACTTTAAAAGACAAATGTGTCACTTTTACATTCACAATAACAGTCATGGTGTGATTTCACACCGGAACACGCCAAAATTTGAAGATGCACACATTCAGTGCAATTCGCCAAATGTCAGTTCTACAACATAGAAACACAGACAAAGGGCGACATGTGCTATCTGCCATCATGGGTGAACAATGTCTGTGTTTTGTGGGAGCAAACCCTTCCTCGAAAACTAATTGAGAATCGAGGAGGGGGTTGTACCCACAAAGCACAGATATTCAATATTCTGTGATGGCAGATAGCACATGTTGACACACTGTGTGTGCATCTTCAAATTTTGGCGTGTTGCTGAGTAAAAAATTAAAACAGGTTGGGGGATGGGCGGGGGGGGGGGGGGTTTCAGTCTTTGACACGGCCCATCATGTCAATGATGTTTTTATAGTTTTGTTCTATAAGCAGCATTCTTTGCCGCATAGTGTCCAGCTCGGTGCAGCACTCCACAATTACATTTCTCACATTCTGCTCCATGAGAACCATCTGTTGCCGCATATTCTCCATTTCACTGCTGCACTCCATCACTTGCTGGATAATTATTCCCGCACTTGCGCGAGAAAAATGCGGAAACAGCATCTTCATCCCCTACAAAATGAGTCAAAAATATAAAATTAACAATTTTACCGGCCTATCTACATCTAGGGTTGCCACCTCATCCCTTTAAACCAGAACACATATTAGTTACACAGGTTCTGTGGCTGATTAAAAGGTCTGCATTACATTAGCCACAGAACATGTGTAATCCATATGTGTTCGGGATTAAAGGGATGAGGTGGCAACCCTATCTACATCTGTTTTGCCCTATAAAGCTGGGGTGACACTGACCTGATGGTGTGCGAATTTCCTCCTCCTCCACCACTTCTCCATCTTCAATAACTCCTCCTTCTTGAACCACTTCCCCCTCATCCTCCACGACTCCTCCTTCTTCTTCTTCCACCAATCCACCATCTTCAAATTCAGCAAAATCATCTTCTTCAATTTCATCTTCATCCTCCACAACTACCAAATTTAAAATTACTCCATCCTCCTCTCTTCCTTCCTCCTCTCTTCCTTCCTCCTCCTCCTCCACATCCTCATCTCTTCCTTCCTCCTCCTCCTCCACATCCTCCTCTCTTCCTTCCTCCTCTCTTCCTTCCACCTCCTCTCTTCCTTCCTCCTCCTCCTCCACATCCTCATCTCTTCTTTCCTCCTCCTCCTCCACATCCTCCTCCTCCACATCCTCCTCTCTTCCTTCCTCCTCCTCCACATGGCCAGATTCCGGGCGTGTCAGGCCCTCTCTGCCTCCTCGAAATGCTGGCGTCTTCTTTCCCCTATAAATAACACAAAAACAAAAGGTATACTCATCAGCACACAGATATTGTAGAGCAGAAATCGCACACATTGCATAGAAGTTTAGAGGCTTTATTTTTTTTTTTGGGTGTCTTATCACCCCAAACCTACATTTTTGGATGACTTCTAGGCCAAGCTCTGATTCAGTCCCTTTTTAGCGAAGTGACACACATGGATGTCCCCCCCTTAAAATTTGGAGCTGAGACCATACAAATTTCAGTGTAATATTTTGGGGGAGACACAGGTGCTCTGGATTACAGATATGAAAACACCTGCTTAGTAGCACTGTTTGCATTTCCCATTCTAGGATTCTAATTTTCTAAAAATATATTTTTACACAATGTTTACAAACAATGTTTTTGGCCAGAGAGGCATGTCCAGGTGTGTTGTTCCTGTGCCAACATCGTATTTGTGAGAAGCAATCTGATGTGAATGAGGTTTCCTATTAACACTCGTTGGCCAAGCAAATTATATTTTTAAAAAAAATAATATTTCAACATGTGTTCAGAAGTACAACCAGGCCAAGGATACAGATGTAGAAATGTACCTGACCAAACATTAAACTAATAAAATGGTCCCCCCCCCCACAAACAAAAAAAGAACTTACTTTTTTTGATAATTTTTTTTATTTTCTTCAATTGATGTGGCTCACGGAGTTTCAAGTCGGACCACCGCTTCCGTAGCTGCTCCTTGGACCTGGTGATCCCAAACATCCTCTGCATTTTCCTTGCCACCTTCTCCATAATTTTCCCCTTCCTGCGGTTTGGGGTCTTGTATGGCCCATATTGCCCATCATAGTCCTTCCTCCGCATTATTTCTACCAGCTCCACCATTTCGTCGAAAGACATATTAGTGGCCTTATATCGTTTTGGCCGGGATCGCGACGTTCCTGCCTCTGTCACTTCACTTGCGGCCTGAGAGCTCCGTGCATGCTTGTGTGACATCGCCATCTTTCCTTCCCACAGAGATTAGGGGCGTGGAAAACAGGAAATGCCCCGTCATGGGCGGGGACGAGGGCGGCGGTTCATGCATACGCGGAGTGTAGAGAATGAATAAGACGTGATTACGTAGGTTACGCGGAGATTATTCGCCCGTTTCACAGAAGTAACATAGTTCACGCCATATTTTTTGAGTTAACATTGATTAGGGGGCATGGCAATGGTGACGAAGGCGGTGTGTCACGCACACGCGGAGTCTATTAAAGGGAACCTACGTGATTACGTAGCTTACGCGGAGATTAGTAGAACATTTGACAGAAGTAACATAGTTCACGCCATATTTTTGGAGTTAACATTGATTAGGGGGCATGGCAATGGTGACGAAGGTGGTGTGTCACGCACACGTGGAGTCTATTAAAGGGAACCTACGTGATTACGTAGCTTACGCGGAGATTAGTAGAACATTTGACAGAAGTTACACAGTTAACGCCATATTTTTTGAGTTAACATTGATTAGGGGGCATGGCAATGGTGACGAAGGCGGTGTGTCATGCACACGCGGAGTCTATTAAAGGGAACCTACGTGATTACGTAGCTTACGCGGAGATTAGTAGAACATTTGACAGAAGTTACACAGTTAACGCCATATTTTTTGAGTTAACATTGATTAGGGGGCATGGCAATGGTGACGAAGGCGGTGTGTCACGCACACGCGGAGTCTATTAAAGGGAACCTACTTGATTACGTAGCTTACGCGGAGATTATTAGAACATTTGACAGAAGTTACACAGTTAACGCCATATTTTTTGAGTTAACATTGATTAGGGGGCATGGCAAAGGTCACGAAGGCGGTGTGTCACGCACACGTGGAGTGTATAAAAGGGAACCGACGTGATTACGTAGGTTACGCGGAGATTATTTCATTGAGCTTCACGAGGAGCTAGAGATAATAAGGTAAGAAATTACAACATGGGATCAGCAGAGGCCTAGAAACTTGAGAGCCATGGGATTGGGGTTTTGTCTGTTGTTTGCACCCTTTTAACACTACTTATGTTTCCTGTGTCCCCAAAACGGTATTTACTTCTCACAATGCTTTCCCACATCACTTAAATCTAGATGTGAAGAATGCTCTACCTATTTGTGCTTTTTGCCAGGTGTATTGTGATCATGCAAGTATTGTTCTGTGTTGGTTGGCCAGAGGTTATTAGGAAGTGTATTTATATGTCAGGAATGATGAGGGGCATGCTAGGTACACATGAAATAGTGCCTTGAGGAATGGTCAAAATATTTAAAATTGTGGATGGTTCTAGATTACACGTATTTAGCAAACTTATTTCAAAAAGGGTCTGCATGTGAACTCATTTTTGGTCACAACAATGGGGCAGAGCTGGCCAGCATTTTAGCTGCAGGAGACACTGTGTTTGCATAGTACTTGATAAATCTGGGGCCACATATTAATACAATGTGAATGCTGTGCATTTTTTAATGCTTATTTATTTTTGTTTTAACAGTGTTAAGCTTGAAAATTGCCCAAGACAATTCAAATAAAACCATGGAACAGATCGTGGGTAAAGAAACGATTGGTCGCTTCATCGAAAAATTTAGGGAAATGCCCCTACTTTGGGATACAAAACATCCCCAGTATTCGAAGCGGGACCGACAAACGGCAGCACTTAATGAGATAGCTACATATATGCAGACATGGGTTCCCGGCTGCACAGGCGAGATGGTCAAGAAGAAAATGAACAACCTGAGGGCCGCATACCGAAGCAAAAGAAAAGAACTACGGGAACAAAGATCAGGAGCAACAGCAAGCGAGTCCACAGAGCCCAGTCTGTGGTACTACCAAGAGATGGAGTTTTTGGGGGATCAAATGGAGGGCCGGCGATCAATGTCAAGCCTTCCTTCCAGCCGGCATCGCAGCAGACCTTCCACGGATCACCACAGCCAGGAAGAGTACAGTGAGAGGCTGGCTGGCATGCATGAAAATCTGCGACTCTCCACTTCTGATGAGGTAGAGTATTTTTTTGGGCTGCTAATTCTTGTTTGTTTATTGAGTTGATATTGTAATTCCAAAAGAAAAAATGGCCTAGAAAAGTCATGGGCATAAAAATAGGGGTCATGGATGCCAAGTGCAGGGATCAGAAGGAGAGTCTATTCAAGTTTTAAGTAAGATAAAACAAACCAGTCTAGAGCATGAAAATGTGTGTGATTTGCTTGTGCCAAATTGTAAAACATGTCCCTTTTTTGGCCACAGGAAGAAGTGAGCAGCCATGATATATTGGCTACTGATGTCGGAGATGCATGCCAGCCAGGAGGAAGGGGTCAGTGGCAGCCAGGAGGAGGAGGCCGGGCCCAGCACCAGTCAGCAGGGCCCCAGGCCCAGGGTCAGCACCACCAGGCAAGCCCCTCCCCGCCCGGTCAGGCAAGCAGGCCTAATGAGGCGCAGGAGGCAAGTGGAGGATGAGATCCTCGAGATGATACGGGAGGCTAGCGCCTTAATGAGGGCCCCCCTCAACCCCACTGAGGCCTACAGTGCCTACGTGGCACACGAAATGTCACAAGCAGGGGAGGCCGATCAGAGGCGTGCCAAGGACCTGTTTAACCAGGTCCTTTTATGGATGCACCAGGGCTGGCTGACCAATGACACTGAGCTGAGTGACCCGGCCCATCCTGCCCAACACCTGCTAACTCCTCCTGCTGCCACATCATCCCGACCTGCAAGGGGCCGTGGACGGGTCCGTGGAAGATCTGCTGCAATGCAGGCTGCAAGGAGGGTTACAAGGAACAGGAGAAGATGATTCCCGGCCTTCCATTTGATCCCCCAAAAACTTTGGTCTTTTTGGACTACCACAGCCTGAGCTCCATTGGCTCACTTGCTGCTGCTCCTGGTTTTTGTTTTTGTGGTTGTTCTTTTTAGTTCTCGGTATGTGGTCCTCAAGGTTTGCCATTTTCTCCTTGACTATGTTGCCTGTGCAGTCTGGAACACAAGTCTGCATGTATGTTGCTATCTCATCAAGTGCTGCCGTTCTAGGTAATTTATTTTTGTTTATGGCCAAAATAAATGGTTATTTGATTTACTGAAATACCTTGTCTATTGTGTTTTAATACTGTGGTGATTAGGCATGAAACATTTTAGCAAATAATATATGTCATTTAGAAAGGACACCAACTCCTTGGGGGGGGGGGTACATTTGGCGTACCAACTTGGGAAAACAAAAAAGGAAAAACACACGCCAAAATAAAATGGTGACATAACTTTACAAAAAATAAAATAAAAAAAATGTGCAAGAAAAAACAATGGTGACATAAATTGCACCAAAAAAAAAAAGATAAAAAAATGCAAGAAAAAACAATGGTGACATAAATTGCACCAAAAAAAAAAGAAAAAAAAATTGTGCAAGAAAAAACAATGGTGACATAAATTGCACAACAAAAAAATACAAAAAAAAATGTGCAAGAAAAAACAATGGTGACATAACTTGCACCAAAAAAATAAAGAAAAAAAATGCAAGAAAAAACAATGGTGACATAAATTGCACAAAAAAAAAAAGAAAAAAAAATTGTGCAAGAAAAAACAATGGTGACATAAATTGAACAACAAAAAAATACAAAAAAAAAATGTGCAAGAAAAAACAATGGTGACATAACTTGCACCAAAAAAATAAAGAAAAAAAATGCAAGAAAAAAGAATGGTGACATAAATTGCACAAAAAAGAAAAAAAAGGAAAAAAAAGAAACAACATTAAATTAAAAACCAAAAAAAAAAAAAAACATAGACATGTGGAGGACAAAAAGAAATTTCCAACATCTGGATAGATAGCATCAGCAAGAGAACGGGTTTATTCTAGCAAGAGAACGCCAAAAAAACAAGAGGCAATAAACGACACACTAGATATTTAAAAGGACGAATGTGCCATATCACAAACAAACGAGAGTTTTACCTGAACGAGTGCTCCCATCCCCTTATTTTGTCTGAGCATGCGCGTGGTTCTTATCCGCGGATATTGTGTACTAACCAACGGATCTGTCCGTCGGATAGATTCGCAGCGGATAGATTTGTTTAGCATGTCAGCAAATATTCGATCTGCTGAAAAGCGAGTCGACGGAGAAATATCCGCGGAAACAGATCCACTGCAGTGTACACACCATAGGATCTATCCGCTGAAACCCATTCGCTGGGATTTATCCGCGGATGGATTCTATCGTGTGTACGGGGCCTTAGGGTTTGGGTTAGGGTTAGGGTAGGGTTAGGGTTTTCCCTTAAAGAATAGGCTAGGACTCAGGAATTGGAACAGGGACCTCCCCCAGAGGTCAAAGGTCAGAAGGTGGGTTCCCAGTGGTCAAAGGTCACGGGCCAGGCTGACCCACCCCCACCAAAGTGTACCGCCTACCCCAACCAAGTCAGGGAATGAACAAGTCGGGGAAAGCGGCTTGTTTTCCTCCTCTAAAACCTAAGTGCGTTTTATGGTCAGTTGTGTCTTATGGAGCGAAAAATACTGTAAGTTGTGAGGCTTTACTCACTGTGCCCACGATTGTAGCCTCTGCTCACCTGTGCAGAGGATAGCCCCAGGGGAAGAGGAGCTGGGAGTGGGGGGGGGAGCAGCTCGCGGTTACACACAGCCCCGCCTCCTTACCCCGTGCCTGTATCAGATTGACAGAATGCCAGTCCAATGCTGGGACGTGTTTTGTCTATATGATACAGGCACGGGGTCAGGAGGCGGGGCTGTGTGTAACCGCGAGCAGAGCGGAGGGAGCTGCAATGTAAAGTCAGCTGTAACAGCAGGTTGTCAGCTATGTAATTCCGCGGCTTTTCTCTTCCCCGGGGTGATCGATGGGAGAACGGCTCCCGATTAATCCCCGCATGCCAGCGGTACCTGCGCTCCCCCTACTCCCAGCTCCTCGCCAGTAACGATTTTGCACTCGCAAAATGCGAGTAGGTGAGGGGAAATTTTGAGGGCTTTGTTACGGCATTTGGTGTCACTTGTGACTGTTATAAGTGTTAGGGCAATTAATGGTAGGCCCCGTTAGGCCTAGGGTACCCCCCTAACCCCCTCTAATAAAGGTTTAACCCCTTGACCCTTTAACCCTTTTACCCCCTGTCACCGGTGTCACTAATCGATCTTTTATTCAGATCGCAGTATTGCTGTCACGGGTGACGCTAGTTAGCCAGTTATTTATTTCGATTCACTGTAAGGTTTTTAAAGCGTCAGGTACCACATACTACCTAATAAAGGTTTTAACCCCCTGATTTTGCCCTAGTTAACCCTTTCACCTCTGTCACCAGTGATCACTGTATAAGTGTCACGGGTGATGTTAGTTAGTTTGTTATTTAGGTTCACCGTCGGGTAATATATGGAGGTACCTGACGCTATAAAAACCTAACTACCTTCGACTCTGGTATGGATTTTAAGGGGAACCCCGTGCCAAAATTCTGTCAGGCCCCAGGAAAGGGGGGGGGGGAGTGCCCCCTCCTGAACCATACCAGGCCACATGCCCTCAACATGGGCAGGGTGCTTGGGGTCCCCCCAAAGCTCATTGTCCCCATGTTGATGGTGATAAGGGCCTCAGCCCCACAACCCTTGCGTACAAATGACAGCAGGCCGTTTTTGACAATTCCTTAATTTAAAAAAATAAAAGCGTAATGTAAATCCATCGTCAATCACTGGACCTCAAAGCACCCTCCCCATATTGAGTACATGTGGCCTGGTATGGTTCAGGAGGTGGGGCGGTCTCTCGTCCCCCATTTTCCTGCTGCCTGCCAGGTTGCATGCTCTAATAAGTGTCTGGTATGGATTGTGGGAGGACCCCCACGCCATTTTGTTTTTAAGTTTTGCCGCAGAGTTTCCCTTAAAATCTATTCCAGACCTGAAGGGCCATGTATGGATTTGGGGGGGACCCCCACACCATTTAAAAAAAATAATAAATTGGCGCAGGGTTCTCCTAACCACTTCAAGACACTGGGGGGTTATTTATGAAAGGCAAATCCACTCTGCACTACAAGTGCAAAGTGCACTTGAAATTGCACTGAAAGTGCACTTGGAAGTTCAGTCGTTTTAAATCTGAGGGTTAGATCTGAAATGAGGGGAAGCTCTGCTGATTTTATTATACAATCATGTGCAAGCTCAAATGCTGTTTTTTATTTTTCTTGCATGTCCCCCTCGGATCTACAGTGACTGCACTTCCAAGTGCACTTTCAGTGAAATTTCAAGTGCACTTTGCACTTGTAGTGCAAATTGGATTTGCCTTTAGTAAGTAACCCCCAATGTCTCAGTTCACCACTCTTCTTTTTCACAAAGAAGAAGCCAGCACCGGCAGGAGACTAGGACTTGTGGATGAACCCTTAAGAAAGTGAATCGGCAACATAGGCCTCCATGGCTTTATCCTCCGAGAATGACAAAGGGTAGACCCGGCCATGAGGGGGTATGGCACCAGGTTTAAGGTCAATTGCGCAATCATACGACCAGTGTGGAGATAAACTACCGGCTTGACCTTTTTCTAAGACATTGCTAAATTTTCAGTACTCCTCTGGCAAGGAAGAGAGTGAAGAGGTGCACAAAGACCTTAACCACTTTCTGAAAAAAATGTTTAATACATTGTGGCGACCAGTAAAGAACCTCAGCACAATGCCAATCAAAAGAGGTGTTCTGCCTCTGTAACCAAGGATAACCAATGACCACCAGGTAATGAGGTGAGAAAATTACTTGAAATTGGATTAACTCATGATGAAGAGCCCCTACGGCCATGGTCAATGGAGTAGTCTCATGAGTCACATGGCAAGTGGAGTGGCACGAATCTGCGGTGGAATCGAGTGCTTAAATACAAAAGCACTACCTATGAACAGGTCTGCAACCCCAGAGTTGTTTAGAGCCTGTGTATCGATGGACGACTCAGACAAAGAAAGGGTAATCGGAAATAGAGGCTTCTCCTTCAGGATAACTGGGGATGCAACAATGCTATCTAAGGCTTGCCCCTTACAGGACCCCAGGTGCGGGCATTTTCCAGACGGGTAGGACAAGACTTCAAAAAGTTACCTGCCTGTCCACAATAAAGGTACAACCTCTCCCTCTTTCTAAAGGCCCTCTCCTCTGCAGTGAGACATGTGAAGCCCAACTGCATAGGTTCTACTTCACTGGTGGATTTGGTACCAGGAGGCATGGGAAGTGAGGGAGGTGTGGGTGGGAATGCAAAGCTCGGAGCCAAAAGTACAATAGGTTTCCGCAAGCGCTTATTAAAGGAAGGTCTCTCTCAGAGTCTGGAGTCAATGAGAATGAAAAACATGATTAACTTCTCAAGATCTGTAGGTATGTCTCGGGCTGCGATCTCATCTTTAATGTTATCCGAGAGACCATGAGAAAAATCAGCAACAGTCCTCGTATTCTGATGGACATGAGGTGCAAATTGGAACGTCAAAAGGAAGCCACGAACTCAGAGTAACTCATGACAATGGGTTTTTGCATTTAGCATAGAAGCCTACTTTTTTCTGTCAGTGGGGAATGCCTGGGGAAGCATCTCAAAGTATATCCCAACCTGGTTGAGAAACCCTCTGCATTGAACTGGATCACCCCCAAATTGCTGGGGAAGCAGAGCCGAACCAGACATACCTCTTACAGAGGTAATATTGAAGGTGGGTACCGTGCAGCCACCCCCTTGTGATGAAATCGGATGTGACGAAATGCGTTGGAAATGGCTACACAGTGACCATAGGAAACACCACAACAGAGACAATGGCCATTTCACTGGTGGTGGGATGCAACACAGATGCGATTTTAAATCAACACGCATTAATTGTTTTTAACAAACGTGAGCAGCTGTTTAGTATTAAAATAGCATTTTGGTGGTTTGGTTACTGTACCATTGGAAGTTTTCCTTTCTTACCTTTTTCCCACATGATATCTGCTATATTGTGCGCTATACGGAGGCATTATTTGACATCTGCACTGGAGTTGCTGGTTTAAACGTATAATGCTGTTTTGCCAACCTTGAGAATGGGAGGCATATGAAGTCGTGATTTTTTTATCTGAAAGCGAGAGGGATCACCGTTGCACGTGAGGAAGTGTTTCAAGGTTGCAGATATAAGTATGAAGGAGGACTGCACACATTTTATGTCAAATTGCAGCAGGACATCGGTGTATTATCACAATTAGTAACATTGGATTCTAACGCACTGGACTTTGCTTTGAATTTTTGGATTTGTTTTCTTTTTTGGTTATATTATCACAACGCTACTTTTTAAAGTGAATCACGGAGACTCTATATTACATTTTTTTGTTCTTTGAATGAGATACTCTTTAAGCTACAATTTCTTTTTGTCTTTAAAGCACAAAGCTTTTGAGTAGGCGGTGAAGCAGAAATAATGTTTTTTCTCTTTGTATAGAACTTCTTTGATTGTTTCATTATCTAGTAGATATTGGCAATTGACCTTTGTCTCCTTCATCTCTTCTAAAACCAACCTATACATGTCCATAAATATTGCTTAATCCAAATCTTCCATGCTGCTAATTTTCCCCATAGACATTTCCATAATTCAACGTGTTCCTTTTCTTTTTTCCAAAAAATTTATAAAAAAGATTGAAGCTTAATGTGCTTGTATATTTGGTACAATAAAGATTCTCGGTTGTGCATTTGGAAAAATTGAAAAGAATAAAAAATGACATAGTGTAAAATGCAATCTGGGATGACTGTATACAGGGCCGCTGATAGGGCAGTACAACCAGCCCTGGATAGGAACGCAGTGGGGTGACTATTTTTTTTTTTTCGGGCACATGTACATCATTCTGCCCACTATTCTGATAGTCCCGGCTGGCGGAGTGATACTGCAATTCTCCGCTCGGCTCCCGGCTGCAATCCTCACAAGATGTGAAGAAGTTGAGCGGCTGACAGAGAAGAGCAGGAGGACAGCGTGGCTGCACTGTACACAGTGAGTGGGGATTAGAGGATAGAATACTTACTGTGTCCTATTATGTATCTCACACCACAGCAGGTTATCGGCAGGGCCGCTGATAAGGCAGTACAGCCAGCCCTGTTGTACCGGGCCCCGGCCTTATAAACTCCACAGGGGGGCCCGGTTAACGCTAAAATGTATTTCTAGCAAAAAAAAAAAAATAGGACTTTATAACCCACACCCACTTTATTGCCAGGGAATATAGTCATTTCCTGGGCCCCCTCAGGTTAACAGAGGGGCCCAGGAGGTGAGAGCAGAGGAGGGACTATTTCTCCATTTTCGGGCGCAGGCACACAATTCCCACTACATGCTGCTCTTAACCTGTGCACCTACACAGATTATAGTTCCGGCCATTCACTGTGTGCCTTCCCTGGCAGATGGGTTCTATTGTGAAGTGGCTGTCCTGCATCAGAGTCCCGTTGCTGAAGCCCGAGGGAGAGAGCAATCACTGTGACTATGGCTCAGAGTTCAGCAGGAGAACTTGCGGCAGTGATACACAGGCAAGCAGTCCCCTTCAGATGACACACAGGCTACTCAGGCAAGTGCAGTCCTCAGACTCCCTGCTGTGTGCTAATGATGATGATAGAGATTACAGCACAGCAGGTTCTTTGTGGTTCTCTCAGTGTCACATGGCTATTGGATGCTGACATTGCTATGTGCTGTGTTATAGTCCCACAGTACAGCCATAAGTTAACAATGTCAGCACCCAACAGCCATGTGACACTGAGAGAGCCACATAGAACCTGCTGTGCTATCATTATCCTCATCAAAAAACACACAGATGCTACTTTACACTTTTGTTTGGGGGGGGGTAAAAACACACAGCTGAGCTGCATTTTGCCACCCCCCCAAATCACTCCCCTTTAAGAACCTTTTACCCCAGGTTTCCAATTAGATCCGCCTGTTAGTTTTTCCTTTGAACCTGCTTGATACCTCCATGTACGTCTAGGGAGTCCAGATGTAAATTGCCTTGTGCCCATTTACACCCACCTACCTCCATGTCCATTCAGGTCCAAAACAAAATGGAAAAGGACTGTATCTCAAATGTGGCAGATCAGAGTTAGCCTGATGTAAATGGACCCAAGTCCATTTACATCTGGCCACCCATATAGCCACCACAAGTCTGTGATGTATGTGGACACATACTGAATGGGCATGGACATCAAAACACTGACATCTGTCACATTCAGCTTCAATTTTGATTGGTGGGGCGCTGTGACAGCTTCCTAGCAGGATAGCTAAGGTGGTTTCAGACTAGAGTCCGAACACACCCGAGCTCATCCCATCAAATTAGTTGTGAAAAAAGTTATAAAATAAGACATCTGTACTGTTTTATAATATGTGTAATATATTTAGAATGTTAATGGTTACTAAAGAATAAGTTCACCTTTTGGAACATGTTACATGTTTCACCAGTTTTTAGGGTGAAATATGTAACATGCTCCTGCCACCAGTTTCCCCGATCCCCCCCCCCCTCTTGACAGCATGGGATCAGGGGTGGGGTCGAGTGCGGGATCGGGAGGGGCCCTGTCAGGTAGGCTGTACAGGGCCCCATGATTTCTAACAACGGCCCTGGTTATCGGCATTGCAATTTTCACACAGGTAGCAGTAGCACTGTAATCAGGTGCTCTATCATGGCTCTCTGTCACATTGCTTTTGGGTGCTGACTTTGTTATGGCTGTTACATACAGTAAGTACAGCAATAAGTTAACAAAGTCAGCACCCAAAAGCAATGTAACAGAGACATGATAGAGCACCTGATTACAGTGCTACTGCTACCTGTGTGAACATAATAAGAAACAGTTCGATTCTAATTTATACTTTATTTTAACTGTTTCCCATCCAGCGACGTATCAGTACTTCGCTGGATTGGAAGGGTGATATCTTGGTCATCACTACAGCAATTATCAAAATATCATTTTTTTAACACCAGCAATTCTGCACAAAGTAAAAGTAATCCTAGTGGCTAAGAAGCCCCTGGATTACTTTTACAGGCAGTGGAAGGGGGTTCCACCACCACCTTTACTGCTTTTAAGATGTGACCAGTAGCATCCGGTTACTGGGACACAGTGAGAAGGATGGATGTCGTTCCTCCCACGTGTGATGTCCGAAACTGGAAGTGATGAGCATTTTATCACTTTCGGTTTCGGGCTCATTTTAAAAAGCCATTACCGGCTTGAACAAGTATCTGATCAAACTGATCTTGGTTTGATCTTGTGCTTTGGAGGCCAGAGGACAGATATGGGTCTAAAAGACCTCAGATCTCTCCATAAAGAGGACATGTCATGGCCCATGCTATCATGAAAGCAAAAATGAAAGATACAGTGTAAGATTTGTTTTTCTATGTGTAATAAAATAAATAAAATACAATTTAAAGGAAATTTAAGCAGCCCCCACTCCTTCATGTTTATTAATTGCAAATGCATGCGGTGGCTCCGCACACATATGTAAATCGCTTTAAGCCGGGGTCAGGGGCGGGGCCAGGGGTGGGGTCAAGGGCGTGGTTGAATGTGGCCCTGTCAGGTAGGCTGTATGGGGCCCCATGATTTCTAACAGCGGCCCTGACTGTTTATTTAATTTGTTATATCCCATTTGAATAGAGATCAGAATAGCTAAAAGCACTTTTAGTTTTATTGCCATCTGTGTCTTAGTTGACAAGTTTCCTTTCACCTCCTGTCCAGTAGACACAACTGGAATAAGAAGAAATCTCTCCAAAGTGAGAGGCATGAACTTCATAGAAAGTTGTCATCCAGTACCCAAGGTATAGATGCCATGCACACTAGAAAGTGTTTATTGTGATTATATTCTGTCCTCCTATATTAAAAAAGTGAAGGTGATCTAGAAGAGATTGATCCTGCCTGAAGAAGTTGTGCCGGGGATATTACAGAAATGTGTTATAATACATAAAGTAATTTTCCTTTCCTGGATCCTCCTCCTGTCAGCCTACTACAGGTCAGCTCCACCCCTTTGACCCCTCCAGGACCACCCATAAATAGCCCATTGAGGAGAAAAACTTAAAGTCTGAAAACAACAGTGTTCCTGGACCACCTTACATCAGCCTACTCAGGGGTGTAATTAGCAATAGTAATAACATATTTGGAGGGATTAAAGTGGTTGTAAACCCTTTTTAACAACTTTATACTACAGGTAAGCCTATATTAAGGCTTACCTGTAGCTACCCAGGATATTTCCTAAACCTGCAAGGTTTAGAAGATATCCCCCTGTGTCTACATGTGCCGAACTCATAGGCACATGCGCACTATGGCAAAATGAAGCAATGGCACCTATGTGCCGTTGCTTCAGTCTTCGTGCCGTTACCGGCAGCTCCTGAACGCATGCGGGAGCTGCCGGTATCGGCTCCGGCCATCATTGCGGCTTCCGGCCAATCACAGCACCGGAGCCGCTATACCCGGAAGTCACTCTGGGACAACATGTTGGCGGCCGGGGGGGGGGGAAAGACATGGACCGCTGCGGGGGCTTCGATCTGAGGTAAGTAATACATAATGGGTGTGGGTCGTCGGGACCATATTACACCTTCTCTGAAAGCCCTGCATTGGCTACCGGTGGCTGAGCGGGTCTTGTTCAAAGTGGGTTGTATCGTCCATAAAGCCATCCATAAGATAGGCCCAGGGTATCTGCAAGAAAAATTTACCTGTTACGTTCCCAACAGATCACTGAGATCTGCTGATCAGGCAAATCTGACTGTCCCTAAATTTAGAAGAACTAAATGTGGAGGGAGGACGTTGGATGCGCAGGGCTCAATATTCTGGAATTCTCTACCTCTATATATAAGACGTGAGAAGGATTTACTAAAATTCAGGAAATTTTTAAAAACGTTCCTATTTGTTCAAGTGTATGGCTCTAATTAGGGTAAGATATTAGTATTGGTATGGTATTTTAGCTTTTTTAAATGTTATTATGTATTTTATATTGTTATCTTATAGTATGAGAGATGTGTTCTGTATTTTTTCATATGTTGGTTCTATGAGCGCATCGAGGCCTGCTGGTAATGACTGCGCTCTCAATAAGCATTTTAAATAAATAAATAAATAAATAATGAGCTAGTTTGCTATGCATACTAGCTCATTATGCCTTTGTCTTGCAGGTTTTTTTGAGGGGGATTTTTAGACAAGGGTTTACTTCCTCTTTAAGTGAGATTGAGACCACAAAAAAGGTACTGCACAAAAAGGGATCTTTAAAGCAGAAGTAGGACCAAAGCTTTTTTGTCCCTACTTCTCCTGAGAATCACAGAAGTGCACTTCGTTCTGCACTTCTGTGACCCATAATTATCTGACAGTGGGCTAAAGCCTGCTGTTGGCTTACATCACTCAGCTAATCCAGGCTTTGTGGAAATCCCAACTTTAATGTTAGGATCCACCCAGATGCCTGGACCTACAGCTGACTCAGCCTCTCAGCTTGCTGCTGAGAGCTTGAACCAGCCACTCCTGCCCCCTGCACAGCCTGGCACTCTAGTGAACTGGAGGGGCAGAGCAGAGCCATCAGTTCTCTGCTCACAGAAGACCAAGAAATGAGCAATCAGCTGTATTTGATCACTAAGTGTTTGATCTAGGGGCTGCGGGGGACAGAAGCAGCATTGGACCAATGCTGCATCCATCTAGGTTAGTATGATTTTTTTTTCTAATCCTTAACTTCTCTTTTAATGCTTAACAACTGAAGAAATTACTGTTGCTCCAAAATGATCAGAAACCCCAGTGAAGCATCCACTCTGTAATAGCACATGAAAATATTTATTGTATGCCTATATGCCAACTTGCAAACAGTCTCAGCTGCAGTTTTTTGTGTAAGGAGCCCATAAAGCTGGCATACCTCTGATGGAATGAGCCCACATTTCTTCTTGAGCAGGAAGGCTTTATGTGATGTAAGTTGAAAGCACTATTTAAAGGGGTTGTAAAAGTTTGTGCTTTTTCACCTGGCAATGACGGTGAAAAAACACCTGACAATGACGGCCCCCCCAGCCCCTCAATTACTTACCTGAGCCCGTTCACCTGCTGTGCGGGTCCCCCGGCGTCCTGTTCTCCACAGAGTCTGGCTGTTGATTGGATAGATTGGATAGATTGATAGCAGCGCAGCCATTGGCTCCTGCTTCTGTCAATCACATCCAATGACGCGGCCCCCGGGGGGGGGGACCAAGTCATACACACTGTGTCTATGGACAAAAGCTATGTGTGGCAGAAAACGAACACCGCACATCACCCTAAACACACCACCCTAAATTAATATTCCTGGCTATGCTCTCTTTCGGAAAGACAGGGTAAAAAGGAAAAGTGGAGGGAGAAGTGACCTCAAAGCAAGCATGAAAGAGAACCTGGTTGATGGAGAGTGTGATGAGGCTGAAGCATTATGGGTGGAACTGCATACAGATGTGCGTAGTTCAAAATTAATCATTGGAGTTTGTTATAAACCACCCGATATTAATGAGGAGGTGTAGACTCAGCTCCTTGCACAGATGGAAAGGGCTGCAAGGGCTGGGACGGTGATAATAATGGGGGATTTTAACTACCCAGAAATTGACTGGATTAATGGCACTTCTGGGACAGTTAAAGGACAAAAATTTAAAAACCTATTGCAGGACAATTTTATGGTGCAGTTTATTGAGGCCCCAACTAGGAATGATGCTCTGTTGGACCTGATAATCTCAAACCATGCAGAGCTTATTACTAATGTTCAGATAAAGGAACACCTGGGTAGCAGTGATCATAACATGATTTTATTTAATGTTAACTATAAGCAAGAAATACATACAGGAAATATTAAAACACTAAATTTTAAGAGAGCAAATTTTCCAAGGATGAGGGCTGCTCTCCAGGACTTGGACTGGGAGGGACTATTGGCACCGATGAACACAGAACAGAAATGGGATCTCTTCAAAAAGACTGTGTGGAACCTCACTGCAAAGTATGTTCCCATGGGCAATAAGGTTAAAAGGCTAAAAATAAAACCTACGTGGCTCACGGTCAAAGTTAAAAAAGCTATAAACAATAAGAAAGTAGCTTTTAAAAAATATAAACATGAAGGAACACTAGTGTTGTTTAAATGTTACAAAGAATATAACAGGATATGTAAAAAGGAAATCAAGGATGCAAAAATTCAAAATGAACGACAGATTGCAAAAGATAGTAGGACAAACCCCCAAAAAATCTTTAAATATATTAATAGTAAAAAGGTGAAGTCCGAGCATGTAGGCCCCTTACAAAATAATCTAGAGTGGGTGACTGGGGACAAAGACAAGGCAAATTTATTAAATGCTTTCTTCAGCTCTGTGTATACAAATCCAAATCCACAATGGCTCAAAAGTGATATGTTCCAGAAATATTTAGACAGAATAAAGGTGGATAAAGCACCTGGACCAGATGGCATCCACCCACGGATCCTAGGTGAGTTGAGTTCTGTCATTTCAAAGCCACTGTATTTAATATTTATGGACTCATTAATGACAGGAATAGTACCACTGGATTGGCGCAGGGCCAATGTGGTGCCCATATTTAAAAAGGGAACAAATTCTTTACCAAGTAACTATAGACCTGTTAGTCTAACTTCTATAGTTGGGAAGATACTGGAACGTTTAATAAAAGACCACATGGATCAGTTCTTGCTGGAAAAAAGCTATCTAAGCAGCAGACAACATGGATTCATGAAAGACAGAAGTTGTCAGACAAACCTGATTTCCTTTTATGAAGAGGTAAGTAAAACCCTGGACAGAGGCGTGGCTGTGGACGTGATATATTTGGATTTTGCAAAATCGTTCGATACAGTTCCGCACACACGGCTCATTTGTAAGGTAAGGTCTACAGGATTGGATATATCAGTTTGTAAATGGATAGAAAACTGTCTGAAAGACAGAATTCAGAGAGTCGTGGTTAATGATTCTTACTCTGAATGGTCCAATGTTATGAGTGGAGTACCCCAAGGTTCAGTGCTGGGACCCTTACTTTTCAATATATATATAAATGATATTGGGTCTGAGATCAAAAGTAACATTTCTGTCTTTGCAGATGACACCAAGCTATGCAGTGGAATAACGTCCTTACAGGATGTCTCCAATTTACAAGCCGACCTCAGTGCTCTGTCTAATTGGGCGACTGAGTGGCAGATGAGGTTTAATGTTGATAAATGTAAAGTTATGCACTTAGGGAATAAGAATATGCATGCATCATACATGCTAGGGGGAGTACAACTGGGGGGGATCTGTAGTGGAGAAGGATCTGGGGGTCTTGGTAGATCATAAGCTCAATAATAACATGCAATGCCAAGCTGCGGTTTCCAAAGCGAGCAAAGTCCTTTCTTGTATTAAGAGAGGTATGGACTCCAGAGACAGAGATATAATTTTGCCCCTGTACAAATCATTAGTAAGACCTCATCTGGAATATGCAGTTCAGTTTTGGGCACCAGTTCTCAAAAAGGATATCGCAGAACTAGAGAAAGTGCAGAGAAGGGCAACCAAACTGATAAGAGGCATGGAGGAGCTCAGCTATGAGGAAAGATTAGAGGAACTGAATTTATTCACTCTTGAGAAGAGGAGAATTAGGGGGGATATGATCAACATGTACAAATATATAAGAGGTCCATACAGTGGACTTGGTGTTGAGTTATTCACTTTACGGTCAACACTGAGGACAAGGGGGCACTCTTTACGTCTAGAGGAAAAGAGATTTCACCTCCAAATACGGAAAGGTTTTTTCACAGTAAGAGCTGTGAAAATGTGGAACAGACTCCCTCCAGAGGTGGTTCTGGCCAGCTTAGTAGATTGCTTTAAGAAAGGCCTGGATACTTTCCTAAATGTACATAAAATAACTGAGTACTAAGTTTTGTAGGTAAAGTTGATCCAGGGTAAATCCGATTGCCTCTCGGGGGATCAGGAAGGATTTTTTTCCCCTGCTGTAGCAAATTGGATCATGCTCTGCTGGGGTTTTTTGCCTTCCTCTGGATCAACTGTGGGTATGGAGTTGGGTGTATGGGATTGTACTGTGTTTTTTATTTTGTTTGTTTATTTTTTGTGGTTGAACTGGATGGACTTGTGTCTTTTTTCAACCTGACTAACTATGTAACTATGTAACTATGTAACCCCACCATGAAACATGATGGTGGCAGCATGATGTTGTGGGGATGCTTTTCATCAGCAGAGATAGGGAAGCTGGTCAGAGTTGATGGGAAGATGGATGGAGCCAAATGCAGGGCAGTTTTAGAAGAAAACCTGTTATGCCTCGTACACACGACCGGTTTTCCCGTCGGATAAAAAACTATGGTTTTCCCGACTGAATTCCGCTCAAGCCTGCCTTGCATACACATGGTCACACAAAAGTCAGGTGAACTTTTGACTGCCAAGAACTCGGTGACAAAAAAGACTACGGCAAGCCGACAAAATGAAGTTCTATGCTTCAGAGCATGCGTCAAATTGTTTCCAAGCATGTGCGGTTTTTCCCCTTAAAAAAGCAAACCGACAAACGGTTTTCCCGCTAGGGAAAAATTAGATCCTGCTCTCTTTTTTTCCCAGCAGTTTTCTCATCAGAAAAACTGCGATGAATCATACACACGGCCGGGATTCCCACCGAAAAGCTCTCATCGCAGTTTTTCCCAACAGGAAAACCGGTCGTGTGTACAGGGCATTAGGCCTCGTACACACGACCGAACATGTCCGCTGAAACTGGTCCGCGGACCAGTTTTTTCCGCTGACATGTCCGACCGTGTGTAGGGCCGACCGGACAGTTTTCCGGCCTAGCGGACAGGTTTCCAGCGGACAAAAATTTCTTAGTATGCTGTCCGTCGGACATGTCCGATGGTTAGTACACCTAACCATCAGACCGAAATCCCCCGCATGCGTCGAAGTGATTCAACGCATGCGTGGA
Source organism: Rana temporaria (assembly GCF_905171775.1). Taxonomy (NCBI): domain Eukaryota; kingdom Metazoa; phylum Chordata; class Amphibia; order Anura; family Ranidae; genus Rana; species Rana temporaria. The sequence goes on along the minus strand of NC_053500.1, from coordinate 57,243,289 downwards.
AGCATTGAACTTCCTGGTTCGCGCACGTCGCCGCGTCATCGTCCCCGCCACGTCGCCGCCACGTCACCGCGTTTTCTGTCCGCGGGGATTTTGGTCTGATGGTGTGTACAGACCAAAATCTCCCAGCAGACATGTCCGATGAAAACGGTCCGCGGACCGTTTTCATCGGACATGTCTGGTCGTGTGTACAAGGCCTTAGAGTCTGCAAAAGACTTGAGACTGGGGTGGAGGTTCGCCTTCCAGCAGGACAACAACCCTAAACATACAGCCAGAGCTGCAATAGAATAATAGACTTGAAAATTGCTGTTCACAGATGCTCCAATACAATCCATCCATTCAATCTGACAGAGCTTAAGCTATTTTGTAAAGAAGAATGGTCAAAACTGTCACTCTCTAGATGTCCAAAGCTGGTAAAGACGTCCCCAAAAAGACTTGCAAATGTAATTGCAGCGAAAGGTGGTTCTACAAAGTATTGACTCAGGCGGGCTGAATACAAATGCACGCCACACTTTGCAGATATTTATTTGTAAAAAAAATTGAAAACCATTTATCATTTTTCTTCCACTTCACAATTATGTGCCACTTTGTGTTGATCTATCACATAAAATTCCAATAAAACACATTTACGTTGTTGGTTGTAACATGACACAATGTGTAAAATTTAAAAGGGAATGAATACTTCATAGTGCTTATCGCACTCCCATTCAATTATATCGCTGGGGTAGGAGGGACTCTTCCGTGTGTCCAAATGCAACAGGGAGGAATGCTCTTTAATCCATCAGATTTGGCGATGCCCCAAACTGCACCAGTATTGGGGGGAAATAACTGAAGCCATCTCTACTGTATTCCATGTTGAGGTCCCGTTGGACCCCTAATCTGTGTGTTGGGAGCTATTGATGAAGAAAAATATATACCCCTACTAATATAGCAGTGATTAGACTACTCTATATAGCTGTAAGTTAGTGGCTAGATTCTGGCTTTACCCAAGTGTGCTGACTAAGAAACAATGGGTAGACCAAGTTAATTACATCCTAATCAGGGAACAGTTGACATATCAGCATAGAAATGCAAATTGTAAATTACACTCCATATGGCAAGCCTGGCTGGGAACTCACGGGCTGGCCCCCCCACAATTGGTCTTGTATCGGTTGCTACAGGCATGAGCAGTTTGAATACTCAGGGGGAAAAGGGTAACGCTAACTCTCAAGAAGGTTAACAGGTTGAATCCCACAGTTGCTCAATATTTTATTTATTAAACATACTCTATGGGAGCACTTGAAGAGGAAACTTCTTTGGGCCAGATCCACGTACATCGGCGCATATATAGCCCGGCGTAGCGCATCTAATTTCCGCTACGCCGGCTCAATTTAGAGAGGCAAGCACCGTATCCTCAGAGCATTTTCTTCCAACCTTGCGCCGGCGCAATGTAAATTCGTAGGCGTAAGCCGGCGTAATTCAAAGTAGGAAGAAAGTGGGCGTGTTCCATTTAAATGAACCGTGACCCCATGCAAATGAAGGGCCGAACGAACGGCGCATGCACCGTGACGTGGACGTCTGTCCCGCTCCCCTCTGTGCATGCTCACAACTCGGCCCGGCGTAGCCCCTGAGATACGCCCAGGGCTTAAATACGCCCAGACATGCGCCCGTCGAGCGCAAAAGTACATCCGCTTGTTTCCCCCCCCTGAAGCAAGGTACTTTTTGCTCTTTGGTTTTGAGCCATGTCTTCTCCAGCTTCTGGGAAGAAGAGGAGGAAGCTTAACTTTTCGGACCAGGAGAAGGATGTGATCATCAGGGCCATGTCCCGGTATGATGTGTACCTCCATGGTGCAGAGAGTGGCAACACCACTAAGGCCAGGAAGGCGGAGTTCCTGATGCAGATTGTGACAGAGGTCAATTCCCCAGGGACATGAGGTCAGGTCCTCCAACGACATCCTGAAAAAAATAAATGACCTGCGTCGCCTGGTCCGAGGTAAGGTGGCCAAGATCAGGACTCATGCCAGTGGCACTGGAGGGGGACCAGCCACTACTCAGACGCTCACTCCTAATGAGCAGGTGGTTGCCCAATGTCTCCACAGGCATCAAGTGGAGGGAGTGGAGGGCTTTGACTCCATTGAGGATGCCTTGAGGACAGGTAAGTGTGTTTTATCTCCTATCTGGTGTGTAGCATGTGTGGGGGTGGAAGGGAACATGTGACAAGTGTGTGGCTCCACCAACATGTGAATGTTTTGTGTCATCCACAGATGTGCAGGAGGGAGCTGGGCCATCTGATGCCGGTGGCCATTCCACACCATCCCCTGAGCATCAGTCTGAGTCTGACCCCCTGGGAAGCCGTGAGTCATCGGTGGAGGGGAGTGGCCACACCTCTCCTCAGGAGGAGGTTGAGGAGGAGACGGTGACCAGTGACAATGTGGTTTCCCTCTACTTGGAGGAGTCTCCCCCTTTGGCCGGGACCACTCAGACCTCCACCTCCATCAGGGGTAGCCCCTCTGGGTCCTCCCCCAACAGGTCTACCCCCTCAAGGGTCTCCCCTTCTAGATGGCCCCAAGCCTCTCCTGGCCCCAGGAAGGCTACAAGGAAGACTAGGGGGATGCCTGAGTTCCTCCCGGAACAGCTCAAGAGGGAACAGGCCCGCCAGACCCGCCATCTGGGTGAGGTTGCCATCCAGATGCGGCCAGTGGCAGACAGCATGGCCTCCTCTGCCGTCATTAATGAGAGTGTCCAGGATGTTAACGCCAACTGTGCTGCTGTGGTCACCTGCCTGGGGGATCTGCAGGCCACCACAGCAGGCCTCGTGGAAGAGGTCCACACCCTGGCAGAGGCCGTACGGGAAAACACTGCTGCCGTCCAGGCGGAGGGGAGGCAGTCAAGGCTGCTGCAGGCCGAGACCAATGCGGTCCTCACCCGCATCGCCCTGGCGTTGGAGGGCAGGCAGCCAGCCATGGAGAGACCAGGGGATGTGGCACCAGGCGTGGGCCACGACAGCGCAGATGAGTGGTTTTTTTTTTGTTTACTGAGTTTTTTTGGTTTTGTAGACCCAGCACACGGTCAGTAGTGCAGGCTACAGTTTGACTGGTGTGTGAATGTGGGGGTGACACTCCTGCCAGTAAGGGGTGTCACCCTGGCTCGTCGGGGAGAATTTATCCCCACGGCCGTGTGAATGTGGTATGAATGGACAGCGACATAATTGGAGCCTTGGCGTGGCGTTGCTGCTCCCAAGTCCTGCATGGTGGACTTGGGCTAATCCAATGTGATGTGGATGTGGTGTGTGTGAGCTAGGGACCACAGTGGTGTGCATGCGTGCATTCTCCTTGTGCCATGATGAATGTGTGTGTTTAACGTGCAAAGATGCCTACTGTGAGGCATCTCCTGACTGCTGTTCCCTCAGCAGACGGGGTAGCCTCGGTTAGGGGGGGACTGTGTGGTTCGGGGCTCAGGTCCTCATGTATGTCAATCTCCAGGCTCTTTCTCTTGGCGAAGTTGTGCAGCATGCAACATGCACCGATGATCTGGCACACAAAGTTTGGGTAATACAACAGGGTCCCCCCGGACTTATCCAGGCATCGGAAACGGGACTTCAGGATGCCAAATGTGTGCTCCACCACTGCACGGGTATGTATGTGTGCAGCATTGTATTTTCTCTCTCCTCTGGTTTGGGGATTCCGGAATGGAGTCATGAGATGGGGCCCAAGTGCATATGCAGAGTCAACTGAAAGGGAAAAGACAGGAGGATGTTAGTCGTGCCGTGCATGTGCCCACCGTGATGTCTGCATCATGGGGTCTGACAGTCATGCCTGACACCCATGTCACTCACCAACCAGCCAGCTGTTCCCGTACACGTTCTGTTCAAATTATGTTGGAATGTTGCTTTGACGGTATATGTAGCTGTCGTGGCTGGCCCCGGGGTGTTTGGCACGGACGTGCCATATGAGGCATTGGGCATCGGCTATCACCTGTACGTTGATGAAATGCCAATGCTTACGATTACTGTATATGTGCTCTGTGTCACGGGGGGGCCGTAGTGGCACATGTGTGCAATCAATGGCCCCCACGGTGCGTGGGAATCCTGCAATTCTGAAGAAATCCGCCATTGCCTTCAGCCGCAGATGCTCCTGGGTGGGCCTGATGATGTGGTGGGACATGCATCTGAGGATTGCGGGGACAACCTGGTGCACACATCTGCTCATGGAGGATTGTGCCATCCCAGACACAACTCCACTTGTACGCTGGAACGAGCCACTGGCAAGGAAATGGAGTGTTGCCAGTACCTTGACCAGTGGCTCCACAGCTTGTGAGCGATCTGTCTGGCTGGCGATGTCATCTTGCAGGGCTGTGGCTATTTCCAGGATGGCATCAGGGCTGAATCTGAAGATGCGATACACCTCCGATTCCCCCATGCCAAAGACGTTTAGGCGCGGTCGGTATATCCTCTCCCGTGCACCCCTCCTATGCGGCTGTGAAGCCAGTAGTATAGCTATGACCATGGATGCCACTGGCATGTTGGCATACAGATTGTTGTCCTGCAAGTGTGGATGCTCAGCTCTTCCGTAACGGTGCTGCTGCAGCTGCTCTCCGGCTTTCCTGTGCATGTCTGCTGCTGACTTACCCCTGCTTTATGAGGGGTAACTTTAGGCCGGACGTACAACTTACGCGCGGCGCACGTAGCCCGCATCGGGCGCACGTACGTTCGTGGTTTGCCGTATCTCCCTCATTTGCATATTTGAATAGGAAATCAATGGGAGTGCCAGATGCATTCAGCGTATATATGCGCCCACGCTGCGCTGGTGTAGGAAAGTTACGTCGGTCGGAAGAAGCCTATTTTCAGGCGTATCTAGTTCTGTGGATACGGCGCATAGTTACGCCGGTGCATATATACACTTACGCCGCGCATCTTTGTGGATCCGGGCCACTATGTGCAGGCGGGATGTGGACGACTGTGTTTATTTCCAGGCCCGTTGGCCTTCTGTTGTTCTGGGTTGGGCTAGTTCCTGCCCACTCAGCATAGATGCCTGTTATTTGATGTAGTTGTTAACCAACAATATTTAAGTAGTGGGCCATAGGCGTGTAGTAGTAGGATGTTAATCCTATAATACGCCTTGTCTTTCCTTCTATGGCCCCGTACACACCAGCGGATCTGTCCGATGAAAACGGTCCGCGGACCATTTTCATCGGACATGTCCGCTGCCGGATTTTGGTCTGATGGCTGTACACACCATCAGACCAAAATCCCAGCGGAAAACAAACGCGGTAACGTGTGGCGACGTGGCCGCGACGATGACGCGGCGACGTGCGCGACCCTGGAAGGTCAATGCTTCCACGCATGCGTCAAATCACTTCGACGCATGCGAGGGATGGCGGCCCAGCGGACATGTCCGGTAAGTCGTACAGACGACCGAACATGTCCGACAGATAGGCTTTTTTAGCGGACATGTTTCTTAGCATGCTAAGAAACATTTGTCCGCTGGAAACCTGTCCGATCCGCCGGACATTTGTCCGGTTGGCCGTACACACGACCGAACATGTCTGCTGAAACTGATCAGCGGACCAGTTTCAGCAGATATGTTCGGTCGTGTGTACGAGGCCTATGAATTTTGTGCGAGGTATTCTATTTTGTGCTGTAATCTTATTCCTTGCATTGATACTTTACATACCTGCTGGTGTTGATAAAAAGTTTCTTCATTATATGTAAACTGTGATGTATAACTATGGCACTGTAATAGAATGTATAAAATAACTGACTCCATTTGTAAGTAGAAATTAACTTTTCTATATGTGTTTTAACATACTTAGCTTAGCTAACAGTTTGCATAGAGTCACACCCTGCTACTGCTAGTCATTGTGGTTAAGCATATTCATGGAACAGCCTGATTGTATAAGCAAAGTCATCTTTTAGCCCTTGTTAAAACTAAATTCAGCAAAGTTTAAATCATGATAAGAATATACTGAGTTTGTATAATATTTAGAGACATATGCATTAACACGCAGCCCCTCCTATCTTTCTTTTGCATATAAGCCACTCCTGAGAGTGAATAAACCTTAGAGATCTAATGAACAGCACATCTATCTCTGTGTCATTTGTCTCTCCGGATCTGTGGGTCATTGAAGCTCTTCTTTCATTACCTGAAGTACACCTGGGTGGCCGTATTACCTGTTTACCTCTTCAGACACAATAAAGATTTTTTTGATATAAAAAAAAAGGGTATGAATACTTTTTCAAGGCATTGAAATCATTCAATCTCCTGATGCATGGATGTACCCACTTGTTCTGTGTAAGCCGCACTGGCCACCTTAAGCCGAGTATCCCATGTGTTCCTATACCTTTAAGGAGGCATGGCGTCCCTCTAAACAACCATTCTAAAGTAAGGACCGCAGTAAAACTGGGATGCCTTGACATGGCCACTGTGGCTTATACATATGTTTGTAAATGTGTGCGACTAAAACCCTTGTTTTTAACATGAACTGTTAGATAGGATCAATTTGGTTTTTCTGCTTGCTATCTGGTAAATCAGCTTGGAATCTTTGTTTATTGTTTTGATATGCTTTGCATTTCCATATGCTCCTTGCTAAAATGGCTAGTTATAGGTTGGGGTGGTTGCCACTTGTTTGCATAGTTTGTGATTTGGTACTGGACGCACGGGATACCTTCAGCTGCTATTGTGCCCTTGCTGTTTGTTCTGTGCACCCCTATACCTTTAAGGAGGCGTGGGCTCCCTCCAGGCAAACCTGCCCTTAAGCTATCCAACTGCTATATATGTGTTCCAATTTGGGAGGCTGTCAAAATTATAGAGTTAGGACCGTAGTATAACTGGGGTGCCTTCACATGGGCACTGCAGCTTACACATTTGCAAATCTGTGTTTTTCATTTGAACTGTTAAACTTGGTCAATTTGGTTTTGTTGCAGGCTAGCTAGTAAATGAGCTGGGAATTTTTATTTGTTTGTTTGATGTGTGTCGCCCTTCCATGTGCTCCTTGCTGCAAAGGCTAGTTATAGGTTGGGGTGGTTGTTATTTATTAACACCACTGCTGGTCTGCAAGCTGTCCCTGCCAGTGTAAAGATTATCTTAAAATCTTTATTGATTTTTCTGTCAATAGGGTCTCTGAAGGACACTCAGTCTATGTAACGAGGTGTAACGTAACATGTTGAACAAGTCTTGGTTTGAAAGGGTTTAACTACTAAGCACCCCTATTGTGTGTTGTTAACCTGCAATTGGGCTTGGCCTATTCCTCCTCAATCATTTTTCACATTTCAAAAATTCAAAGGAACAATGGAAGTTAAATTTTTTTAAATCTTGATAACACTTTTTTTTTTGTTTCCTCAGAGGAGAAGCCTCATCTTCTTCCCAATTTAAGGCCTGCTTGCCTCCATTGACAAATGAGTAAATGTGCAAAACCAAAAGAGTGCATTTCAGGGACCGAACCTGCTTCTGAACATCTGAATTGAGCCTTTGCTGGGATGCAGGAGCAGGGGACAATGAGATCTCATCAGATGAATGTCTTCTCATAGTTTTATAAGCAGCTTTGGAAAGCTTCCGAATACTGCCCAATACCGCCTCTTTAATACATGATGTGATGTTTCATGACTCCTCCCTTTGTTGTGCTGCCTCCTTAAAGCCAGAACCACATAGCAACTATTTTGGCAAAGCCAGGGCTGCACAAGCCCTACACAAATTTTTGTGTGGATGTGGCGGGGACCTTGTCTGAGAGAAAAAGTCTGACTCTTTTTAGTAATGGTGTATCTTGAGTCTGTTAGAGGATCTCGACTTGCAGCTGGTCTTCCCACCTGGAGCCTCCTGGCTGAAACTGAGCAAGAAATCAGGTTTTGAAAAACGATATCTTCATGAGTGTCTGGACTAAGGACAGAAAAAGAATGCTTGAGGGGGGCTAAGTCCAAATTTATGGTCTAGTTATGGGTGGTCCTGGAGGTGCCAGATAGGCATATCTGACCCATAGTAGGCTGATGTGAGGAGGTATAAATAATTATATATATGATTTATATATATATATATTAAATCTATCTATCTATCTATCTATCTATCTATCTATCTATCTATCTATCTATCTATCTATCTATATTTATGGTCGTTACCCTCTGAGAGAGAGATGTGGATCACATAAACACGCGACAAGACTTACAACATAAATAGACCTGAAGTGTGCCTTGGTGGTCTGGTCAGTATGCCAAGAAAAGGGGGCATACCCAAGGTAAGTAATGGGTAGTTAATTGAAGAAGGATATGCTGAGAAGTGCCCTGAAAAAGGGGAGGGCGGGAGGGTGTCGAATGCGATTGAATGCGCAGACTCACAGACATGAGGTGAGCTTGGAAGAGTCGGCCCAGTGACGTGTAGTACCGCACACTGAACCGACAAAGAGCATGTGTGAGTGGGCTGCTTAAATACCCTCTGGGCTCCTCCCATAAACTCAGGCCACCATACTGGCCTTCTTATTTATGGTCGTTACCCTCTGAGAGAGAGATGTGGATCACATAAACACACGACAAGACTTACAACATAAATAGACCTGAAGTGTGCCTTGGTGGTCTGGTCAGTATGCCAAGAAAAGGGGGCAAAAGACTCAGATAGGGAAATAGTTTATATTGATTTCTTGTATTTATTGAGCCAGCTTGGTAAAGGCTTGTGCCATTCCTTCATGAGGATTTGGGATGTATGTGGCAAAACAAGGAGACTTCCATCAGCCTGGTATTTTGATTACGTAGTCTGGTACTCCCTGTTGGGAGGCAACTGAGGCTGCTCCAATTCGGAAAGAATGTCCAGAGAACTGACTGGGGTTTGAAGCCCAAGTTACTTAGGAGGATTCTGACTTGCTTGACACACTGGCTGACACTCAGGGAGCTGGTTTAGAAAGGGTAGCAACGAGCTACCATCAGATTGGCTGGGTAGATGGAGCAGTAGTGGGTCGAGCACCGTCACTGGGCGTCAGGCGTCGTCAGTCTGAAACAGGTTGATGTCAACCCCAGGGGCTGGTTTGTTGCGTTTGCAGACTGTGAGAGTGTAGTGGTTCGAAAGCGAGTCGGGTGGCGTCGGAGCAGTGTGTGACTGCCGGAGCCGCTGACTAAATTCACTAGGTTGTAGGGAACCGTAGAAGGCCTGGTAGATGGCTGTTTGGGTGACTAGTCTGGGCAAAGCCCTAAACAGGGAACGAGTAAGGATTTTAGACATGTCCCTAAAGAGGGGACTCTTGAAAGGTAGGCGCTTGCCACTGACTACAGGTGCTTCTGTATGCCCTGTAGGAGGGACTTGACTGCATGGGCTCGAGAATACTGACGGTTTACTGGGGTCCTGCAGGGACAGGAAATGCTGGATGCCATCTAGATATGGCGTGATAGTATTGAGAAATGGTCAGCTGCATGTGACAATACGATATGAAGGCTAGGATGTGTCCAACGTTGCCTATTGCTGCTCCGGGGCAAGGGGCCAAAAATTTGCGATTAGTGTTCCAAGCAGTGCGATAGGCCTTCAGTGTGTTGCGTGCCAAGGAGTGGTTAATAAGTTGGATTGCGTTGGTGAGATGTGACTTCAGTCCATCGTCAGCAATGTCCATGTTGGGACAGGGATAGTTGTTGGGTCGGCTCCAGGCTCTTGATGGAAAAAACATCCATTCCAAGGTTGGAATAGGAAAGCGCATCAGCTGCTTTTTGCATTTGCCTGGAAAAGGTCTACATAAGATATTAACTGGTGACGGAGTGACAGCTGCGCGAGCCTGCCCAGGAAGTGATGGGGAGTGATTTAGATCTACCTTAATTGATGATGTCGGCTGTGGCCTGATTGTCTGTGGTGAAGAACAGTGTCTGTCCTGTTCAAGTGTGGTCCCAGACCTGGGCAGCTGCCACGATGGGGTGCAGCACGAGGTGTGATGAAGACTGGGTGAAGCAAAAATTTAAGAGAATTTCTGGGGGCCAAGTTTTGGAGAACCAGTGGCGGCCTAAAAATGGCTGCAAAAGCCTTTGGTGGCTCGGCTGACACTGCCGGGATGAAGATTGAAATGCTGTTCTATCAGGTGGGGAAGTTGTCCCACATAGCTACGTCTGCTACTGATGCTTGGTCTAGTTTGAGAACTTGGACTAGATCTTGCATTGGTGTGAGAAAATCAAGACAATACACAGGTGCTCAACAAGACGATATACATGCACTCGCAGGCCAACGTGCACTCGCAGGCCAACGTGCACTCGCTGGTGCTGGATGAAAACCTGAACTAACCGCAGGGAAAAAACACAGAGAAAAGATGAGTGGCCCACGTGCCACTGAAGATGAATGGCCAACTGGGTGCCACTGTGTGTTTGTGTGGCTGATTGTTTGTCACTGAGGTGTGTTTGCAAGTTTAGTTTGTATTCGGGTTTGCACATAGGTGCCTGCCGCAAAGTGTTTTATACTACTGCAGACAATATTGTGCGGTTGCAAGGGTGTCAGTGAGTGTCAGGTTGCTGGGACGATATTGTGTGGTTGCAGGGGCCTTGAGTATGAAGGTTCGTTTTGAGACGGCATTGCGTGTTTGCAAGGGTCTCAGTCTGGTTTGCTGAGACGATATTGCGTGGTGGCAAAGGTCGCGATGATTATGAGGTTTGTTTTGATATGGCATTGTGTGGTTGCCACGACTTTGTATGGCTGCAAAGATCTGAACGGGTGTCAGGTTGCTGAGATGAGATTGTGTGGTTGCAAAGGTCTAGACGGGTGTGGGGTAGCTGAGATGATATTACATTTAGCAAGGGTCTCAAATGAGTGTCAAGTTGCTGAGACAATATTCCCCTTTATTTTTATTTTTTTATGAAAACGACTGTGAATGAAACCCTGGTAAACATGAGTTACCGCATCTGGCAGTGTTTACAAGCTGTTACAGGCATTGGCATTTCGAATGCGTTTCGAATGCCTCTGAACATCCGTCTGAACCCATTTTTTTTTTTTTTTTTACCAACAGCAGTGTACATGAGGCCAAAGATGATTTGTCTGGCTGCAAGGGTCTCAATGAATGCCAGGTTCCTGGGGCGAGACTGCATGGTCACAAAGGTCTTTGACGAGTGGGAGGTTGCTCAAGACAGTATTGCGTGGTTGCAAGGGTCTCGATGAGTGTGGCGCTGCTGAGACGGTATTGCGTTTGCAAGGGTCTGAACTATGGTGTAAGGCTGCTGAGACGGTATTGCGTGGTTGCAAGGGTCTCCATGAGTGTGGGGCTGCTGAGACGGTATTGCGTTTGCAAGGGTCTGAACTATGGTGTAAGGCTGCTGAGACGGTATTGCGTGGTTGCAAGGGTCTCCATGAGTGTGGGGCTGCTGAGACGGTATTGCGTTTGCAAGGGTCTCAACAATGGTGTGAGGCTGCAGAGACGGTATTGCGTGGTTGCAAGGGTCTTGATGAGTGTAGGGCTGCTGAGATGGTATTGCGTTTGCATGGGTCTCAACAATGGTGTGAGGCTACTGAGATGGTATTGCGTGGTTGCAAGAGTCTTGATGAGTGTAGGGCTGCTGAGACGGTATTGCGTTTGCAAGGGTCTCAACAATGGTGTGAGGCTGCTGAGACGATTTTGCATGGTTGCAATGGTCTCAACAGGTGTCAGGTTGCTGGGCCGAGATTGTGTGGTGACAATTTTTTATTTAATTTTTTTGCACTTTTATTTCTTTTTGCGTTTTTTTTATTTATTTATTTTTTTGCGTTTTTTTTTTTGCGTTTTATTTTTTTTTATAATAATTTTTATTTTATTTTTTGTAAGGGTCATGTATTGCAAGGGTCTTAACAAGGGTGTCATGCTGCAGAGACGAATATTTCTTCTTGCGTCTTTTTTTTTTTTTTTTTTTGCGTTTTGTAAGGGTCATGTGTTGCAAGGGTCTTAACAAGGGTGTCAGGCTGCTGAGACAATTTTGTGTGCTTGCAAGAGTCTCCATGAGTGTGGGGCTGCTAAAACGGTATTGCGTTTGCAAGGGTCTCAACAAGGGTGTCAGGCTGCAGAGACAAATTTTGCGTGCTTTTCAGAGTCTCCATGAGTGTGGGGCTGCTGAGACGGTATTGCGTTTGCAAGGGTCTTAACAAGGGTGTCAGGCTGCTGAGACGATTTTGTGTGGTTGCAAGAGTCTCCATGAGTGTGGGGCTGCTAAAACGGTATTGCGTTTGCAAGGGTCTCAACAAGGGTGTCAGGCTGCGATTTCTTTTTGCGTTTTTTGTTTTGGCAAATTTTTTTTTTTTTTTTGCGTTTTTTTTTTTTGAGTTTTTTTTTTTATATAATTTTTTTTTTTTTGTAAGGGTCATGTGTTGCAAGGGTCTTAACAAGGGTGTCAGGCTGCTGAGACGATTTTGTGTGGTTGCAAGAATCTCGATGAGTGTGGGGCTGCTGAGACGGTATTGCGTTTGCAAGGGTCTCAACAAGGGTGTCAGGCTGTGGAGACGAATTTTGCGTCGTTGCAACGGTCTCAACAGGTGTCAGGTTGCTGGACTGAGATTACGTGGCGGCAATTGTTTTTTTTTTTTTGCGTTTTATATGTTTTTTTCCTTTTTGCGTTTTTTTTTTGCATTTTGTAAGGGTCATGTGTTGCAAGGGTCTCAGCAAGGGTATCAGACTGCTGTCGAATGCGATTGAATGCGCAGACTCACAGACATGAGGTGAGCTTGGAAGAGTCGGCCCAGTGACGTGTAGTACCGCACACTGAACCGACAAAGAGCATGTGTGAGTGGGCTGCTTAAATACCCTCCGGGCTCCTCCCATAAACTCAGACCACCATACTGGCCTTCTTATATATATATATATATATATATATATATATATATATATATACACACTTATATTATACTTAAATATGTATAAAACCTGACAGGGATTCTAACCCCTCACCACTCCTCATAATTTTAACCAACCCCAAAAATATTTCACCTGTACATTTTACATCAGTGTGCAACTAGGGTTTTGAGAAAATAGAAAAAAGGATTGGCTATCAGGATGGATAGAAGAATTGAAAAAAATATATATTGCAACCAAATGTATTATTTTTGACCAGGGTACAGGGATGCTGGGCCCTGCATCCCTTCTCACTTTTTAACTTCCCAGCTTCTCCCTGCCTACCGTCCTCCTTTTCTTTTTTTTTTCATTCCTCTATCTGCTAATGTCTTTATCTCATCTATGCCTCTGTTCTTTACTGTATATCTCCAGACATATAAAGTAAAAATTATCATAGATCAGCCCTCACAATTTCCACTCGCCTGCTCTCATAAGGCAAGTGGAAAGAGTGGGGATGGGCCAGCCAGCAGGCGGGGTTGAACGGAAGCTGTTTTTCCTCCCAGCCTCCGCCCCTTGTCATTATCTTAGCAGGGCCTTGTATACAGCTCTAGTCAGCAAATAACTAGAGGAGGTGGGGCGCAAAATTTACTTTTCCTATTAACAAGCTGGTGACAGGTTGCTCAGACCACCTAGCAACCAATCACCAGCTTATTAATGGAAAAAGTTCACGTTGGCAGCTCCCGCTCCCCTGTCCAGTGCTGTTCTCTTGTTATACCTGAAGGGTTCCACATGTATTGTCAATTTAAGTCTGGCTCCACCCAAGAGTGATGACAGGGGTCAAGAGGTATAGTAGTCATCTTAGAGCACATGCAAGGAAGCAAAATAAGATGTACTGTCCTGAGATGAATGTTGCAGTGTACAGTGACCTGAAATATACATCCGTTGTTCCAGACCAGAGTCTTGTGTCTCTCACAACTCAGAGAATATACAGTAACAGCTCTGCTGTAAGTCCCTCTGCATCCTAAATCAGTAAAAGTGTCATTCATTGGGTTTAATCTTTTTAATGCTATATTTACTTAACAAGGCAGTAATTATGTGTACAGTGCCTATAGTAGCCAATCATAATGTATCCTTATTTCATTGATCACAGTCAGATCAATTAAATATGCTTTATGTTAATATTGTTAAAGTTGTTGTTTATTTATTTTATACATTATACATTTATTTTTGTAACTTAATTCTGCATAAAACATTTAACTACTAACTGTAATTTCATGAGATCATTTACGAGGGTGTGATTGGAGGCAGGGCAGAGCATTTTTCTCAACGTGAAAAATGGGCATTCAAAATTTAGAATATGCTCTAAATTTTCTTGTCGTTTTTTACGTCGTGAAAAACGGTCGTGTGTAGGTTTTAACGACGGGAAAAAACGTGCATGCTCAGAAGCAAGTTATGAGACGGGAGCACTAGTTCTGGTAAAAGGTTTGTAATGGAGATAGCACATTCGTCACGCTGTAACAGACTGAAAAGCACAAAGACGGAAAAGCAAGAATCGCCTCTCACCAAACTTTACTAACATGAAATTAGCAAAAGCAGCCCAAAGGGTGGCACCATCCAAATGGAATTTCCCCTTTAAAATGCCGTTTGTACGTGTTGTACGTCACCGCGCTTTGTTCAAGCATTTTTTTTCACGATCGTGTGTATGCAAGGCAGGCTTGACAAGAATTGACAAAAATTATATTGAGAAAATTTTTGTTTTTTCTATGACATTAAAAACGGTTATATTAAAGCGGTTCTCCACCCTAAAGTGGAGTCCCGCTGATCGGAACCCTCCCCCCCTCCGGTGTCACATTTGACACCTTTCAGGGGGGAGGGGGTGCAGATACCTGTCTAAAGACAGGTATTTGCACCCACTTCCGGCCCGGCATTCATGGGCAAAAGACGGGCATTCCGTCACATCCCGTCGCCCCCCCGTTGTGTGCTGGGAACACTCGGCTCCCAGCACACAGCGGGAGTCAATCGGTGGGCGCGGCGCGACTCGCGCATGCGCCGTAGGGAACCGGGCAGTGAAGCCACAGCGCTTCACTTCCTGGTTCCCTCAGCGTGGATGGCGGGGGGAGCAGCAGAGAGACGAGCGATCGCTCGTGCTTCGCTGCGATCCGGCGCTGACTCCAGGACAGGTAAGTGTCCTAATATTAAAAGTCAGCAGCGGCAGTATTTGTAGCTGCTGGGCTTTTAATATTATTTTCCCGTGGCACATCCACTTTTAAAGTGATTGTAAGTCTTAGTTTTCTTCTATAAAAATAACAAACATATTATACTTACCTGCTCAGTGCAGTTGGTTTTGCATAGAGCAGCCCAGATCCTCCTCTTGTCGGGTCCCTCTTTGGAACCCATGCAAATTTTTTGCAAGTGTGCGCTGTAATTATTTTGTATTTTTTTTTTTCTTTCTAGGGTTGTGACACCTATAGTGCTTCATAAGTCTATCACCTTACTACTGTAAGGTAACAGCATAATGGTATATTTTCCTGTTCCTTGATGTGTCTCCTCCTGCCTCTAGGGGGTCCATGCTGTAGTGGGTGTTTCCTCAACTGTGCTCTTGGGGGTCCCTCCCGGTGTGGTCTGAGTATTTGGCAATAAAAAAAAACTCCCCATAGTGTAGTATCATTTGAAGGTTTTAATATATTTAAAAACTGCATAATTACTTTTTAACAGAAAAAACGTGTGTATACTCCACGAGTAGCGAGCTCGTACTGGTGCGTCACTTCCGGTATTTCTCCGCTCTGCCTACGCATTGCATGTGACTTCCTTAGGGGATCAAGTTTTGTTTTTCTTTTTTTGGTGAAGTGAGGGGAAGTGAGGGGAACCGTGCTGCAGCTGGTGACAGGAGTCAGGTAGGTATAAAGGAACTGGGGTGGGTAGGAAAAGCAGTAGGGCACTTTTTTCCTAATGCACAGAATATATTAGGGTAAAAAAAATACTTTAGATCCACTTTAACTGCCATTATAATCAGGTTACCCGGGAAAAGGAGTGTGGGGGTAAAAGGAAATGGGAGGGGAGATGAGAAGAGGGGGAGGGGGAAGGGAGAGTGGGGGGAAGAGGGGAAGAAGGCAGGGAGGGGAAAGGGAGGGGGGAAGGGAATAAGATGGGGGGGTTGGGGAGAGGAAGGGACACAGTGAGGGAAGGGAAGAGTGGGACACAAGGGGGTGAGGGAGTTGGAGAAATCATGAAAAAAGGCAGGTGGATGAGAGTGCAAAGACCAGAACCATGACACGGACACATTGTAGTGAGGTATCCCATTACTCCACAGCCAAGAAGGGAGAGGGGGGGGGGGTAAAATAAATCACTAAAGTATCTTACCAATACTAAAAACAGCAATAGAGTGGGGCAGGTGGGTTGTGATAGTTGCAGAAGGCATGTGTGGGGCTCTGGTGTTAGTAAGCAGCAGAGGGTAGTCAGTTGGTCACAACCAGAGGCATATCATCCCAGCACAGGTATATGCAGGTTTACAGTGCTGGTAACCAGGTAAATGATGACCACACTAGGGGGGTAAAAACAGTCAATAAGACAAAAAACAGCCAGGTAAGAGGAATCATCTGAGAACCTAGAGATGTAACCGATTACAGAAAAATAGAGGCAGCTTACCCAACGCTAGGATCACAGGAGTTTAGCCCCAGGAGTCACAAACGGCTCACACTGCAGGCTCCAACAGGAGCCCTTAAATGCGATCCCCAACCCCGCCGTCAACACACGCCACTCCGACGGAGACGCGTGTGACGTCACGGGGTCAACACGTCCACAGAGCGCGAAAGCACCAATTCGGTTGCTACGCCTGTGCGCCTCAAGTAAGACCATTGGCCAGGAGGCCTGGTCTATAGAGGCAAGCTGGGATAGGTCAGAGACCGACCCATCCCAGCCAGGGGGGTGTACACGTCCGCCGATTGGGGGGGAAAAAGGACAGCAGGCTCCAGCAGCCCCACGAAGCCCCTTGCAGGAAGAAGGCTATACTGCACAGAAAAACCTCAACACAATAATGACAATCGAGCATTTAGCATAATATATAAACATGAGAAACAGTACATTGACAAATTAAAGTTAAATAGCCTTAGGTCTAGGAAACAGCCTGAAGATCGCCACATACTGAATGGGATAAAAAACATGGGAGATTGGGTGTCCAAAACCCCGGAATGGAGGACAAATACCATGGACTCTCAAAGCAAGGCATTTAAAGGGCCATATGCACAGTCAACCAGCTATGATTATATCGCAGCAAATTACATAATGGCAATGGATATTTTCTATCAAATCTGGTTAGGAAGGGAGAAAAGGAGGGAATGAGAACAAGACAGGGGAAAAGGAGGGAGTCTTCTTCCCTTCCCCTCCCTGCCTTCTTCCCCTCTTCCCCTCCTTCCCCCACTCTCCCTTCCCCTCCCCCTCTCCCCCCGTTCGCCTCTTCTCATCTCCCCTCCCTTCCCCCCTCCCTTCCCTTTCCCCCCCTCTCCTTTTCCTCCCCTCCCCCCTTCCCCTTCCTCCTCCGCCTCCCCCTCCCCTCCCCCTCCCTCCCTTTCCCATCCCTCACCCTAACCCCCCCCCCCACACACATAACCCCACTTCCTCACAAACCACCTTCCTTTTCTACCCCCCCCATTCCTCCTCCCTGTTTGTCTCCATTTACCCTTTCCATTCACGCGGTCTCCCGTCTTCTATAAAGTAACATGAATTATTGTTCTTTTTCTAAAAAAATACTATTATTATTCTACCAGAGAACAAACTATTTTCCCCCGCGTTCGCCTTGGGGGGATTATTTGGCGAGCCCCATGGTGGTCCTCGGCCCCCTAGTGGTAAGCAGACCTGTACTCATCTGCACAATTGATCTCTGCAATTTATCAATGTTGTTTTGTTATTATTCTTACCTTGTTTTTGCTAGTTATGATATGATGTTATTCATTATACAGATTACCTCCTGAAGAAGCTGTCTCTCCGCGAAACCGGTAGAGGTCTCCTCTGATCTTTCCTCACAACAACAGATACTATACAGTTCTCCGTTAATGATATACTGCTATAATCAGTGTGAGGTTGATTTATATGGTCTTGTTTTTTAAAACTTTGTATTATTTTATTGTATAATAAATGAATTGTTTACTGTATCTATCTGTTTCCTCAGTACCGAGGAAAGTCATATAAAAAATTATTTTCTTGGTGATAGTCATTGGTGCATGCGGGTACTAGCAGCCGCTACCATTTCTATCCTCCGGTCCCCTTCTCTACTTACCCGATTCTGCCAAAATTTGGCCTAGTCAACTAGGCATCAATGACTTCTTGTCATAAAAAAGTTTAAAGGAGTTGTAAAGGAAAAATGTTTTTTGCCTAAAATTAATGTCTGCAAGGTAGACAGACAGAATAGTGTAATGATTCTGTTAAAAAACAAGTAAATACCTATTAAAATTCCTTCATCTATATCACCTCCGGAATCTAGTTTCTGTTCTCCTCAGTCACTTCCTGGTTTGCATCGTTTGTTCATGTAAGAACTACATTTCCCAGTATGAATTGAGGCACGCCCAGTAATTCACACCTCCTTGAAGTCTCTAACACTTAGAGAACCTCCTGCCACACAGATGTAGTTCCCAGGAGGGGGTGAGCACGTTACTGACCACCGCAGTAAACCCTCCCGTCACGGTGGTCAGTAAAATCAGACAAGCCGAAGTGAACAGAACCGAGAAGAAAGAAGAAAATAGAGCAACTTCTGAGCAAAAACTAACACTGAGGAAGAGAAAAGAGGAATGTCTGCAGGTAAAGGATGCTTATTATGAAAACATTTTTTTTTTCCTTTACAACCCCTTTAAAGGCCAACACTGCCTACAACTGTTAGCACACTTTTGTGTGTTTGCTGGCACATTAAATCCAATCCTGACTTCCAATATCTTCTAGGTCTCCAAAATCTCTCTAAGGTCTGATGTGACTTGGAATGATTTATAGAAATAGCATCTTATATTGTAATTATTTGGTTGATGAATGTAAAGTGAATCTTTTAGTTTCCTAGTAGCACTTGAGTTAATGAAATTCCTAATAAAAACATATGCATTTCAAAGTAAAAAGAAAAGAATTACATTGAGTAATGGAATACTTAAATTATCATAATTTAACATTGTGCTTGTTATATATTCTGCTCATTAGAATATAAAAAATAGAATTTACATTTAATCTTTCTAGTGCAGAGACGTGTTCATGGTTACAAAATACTGTATTCATTGGTGTATGGAGAACAGTGGAGGTAATAAATAATAACCAGCTGTCTTTATTGTGGTGCAGCAATGCAGGAACGCTGTCAAGAATAACTTCCCATACCATAACAGTACCTTGCTATAATAATAATCTAATGCAGAGCAGAAGAAAGAATTGCATTCAGTAACAAGAGGTGGACAACTAGTTTAATAATGCCAGTCTTCTCTGATGGGAAATCTTAGATTACTTTATGTTAAGCCTCGTACACACGATCAGTCCATCCAATGAGAACGGTCTGAAGGACCGTTGTGATAGGTTAACCCATGGAGCTGACTGATGGTCTGTCATGCCTACACACCATCGGTTAAATAACCGATCGTGTCAGAACGCGTTGACGTAAAACACAACGACGTGCTGAAAAAAATCACGTTCAATGCTTCCAAGCATGCGTCGACTTGATTCTGAGCCTGCGTGGATTTTTAACTGATGGTCGTGCCTACTAACGATCGTTTTTGACCTATCGGTTAGGAATCCATAGGTTAAATTTAAAGCAAGTTGGCTTTTTTTTAACCTATGGTTAAAGGAACACTAAAGGCAAATTTTTTTTTTAAAATAACAAACATGTTATACTTACTTCTACTGTGCAGCTCGTTTTGCACCGAGTGTCCCCGAACCGTGTCTTCTGGGGTCCCTCGATGGCTGTCTCAGCTCCTCCTCGCAAAAGCTTTCTACCTTCACGTGAGCGAGCTCGCATGGTGGAAAGCTTTTGCGAGCGCGTTCCCGTGATACAGCGGCGGCCATAGCCGTCGACTGTATCACTCCGCCCCACCCCCCAGCGCGCCACGTCATCCGCTGTGATTGACAGCAGCGCCAGCCAATGGCTGTGCTGCTATCAATCCGCCCAGCCTAGCCAATCAACGGCCAGGCTGGGAACCCAAGAACATCACATGGACGTGCCCGGGAATTTCGAACGGTCAGGTAAGTAAAACGGGGGCTCGGGGGGGGGGGGAGGCAGTACCATCGGATGTTTTTTTCACCTTAATGCATAGGATGCATTAAGGTGAAAAAACATTTACTTTTACAACATCTTTAATGAAAACGGTCCATCAGAACGTTGTCCTCTGGTTAACCTATCGTGTGTACGAGGCCCGAGGATAATATAATCAGTTTTAAGAATTCTCAACTAAATTGTTCTTAAAAGTTTGGATCTTTTCACTTACTCACCCACTTTAACCCCTCCTCGTTCTATCCCAGTGGTCCCTAATGCCGTGAGGACTTTGTGATCACATGATCACTAGGTCATCATGAGCATTAAAGTGTAACTAAACCCAGGACCATGCATTCACTATATATGATCTACCACAGTACACAGAACATGGAAATGCAATAGTTTTAGTAAATATAAACTGCTAAATATCTTTTATCATCAGTAGTTAGAGCAGTTGTATGACTTATATCAGTGTCTGGTTAAAGCTAGTGGGGGGGGGGGGGTAATTCTACACTGACTGTAATATGAGGCTGCAAGATAGGGTAGTAAGAAAGGGGAAGAGAAAGAAGGCATAAGTGAAAAAAGGAAAACATCTACTCTCCATACAGGGACAAGGAAACCAGAACCCAAACCACCAGAACTTAAAGATTTTAGTTGGTCTCTGGCAGGCGTTGATATTCAGGGGTATATAAAGACTCATGCTGGTAAAACCACTTCATTGCAAAAAAATGTCTTGAGCAAATTTCTGTGGCTGTCAGGTCTCCCATCTCGTAAATTTTTTTTTTTTCCTGGCCTATCCTTTGGAGCCCAAATGACCACCTCTTCTTAGCTAAATAAAAGAGAGACCCTCCCCCACTGAAGTGTTCGATAACCTAGCCTGCGACAGGCCACTAGGGAGGAAGTCCTCTTCTGACATGAGAATAGGTCAGGAAAGAAAAATTATGGTATTTGATAACCATTTTCCGTATTCCTGGCCCTACTTTACATCAGCACACAATGGTATTAGGGATGAGACTGATGCTCGACTGTTCGCCAAATAGCGAACAATTTGGGGTGTTCGCGGCAAATTCAAAAGCCACGGAACACACTTTAAAAGTCTATGAGTGAAATCAAAAGTGCTAATTTTAAAGGTTAATATGCAAGTTATTGTCATAAAAAGTGTTTGAGGACCTGGATCCTGCCCCAGGGGACATGTATCAATGCAAAAAAAGTTTTAAAAACTACAGTTTTTTTCGGGAGCAATGATTTTTTTAATGCTTAAAGTGAAACAATAAAAGTTAAATATTCCTTTAAATTTGGTACCTGGGGGTGTAAATTAAATATGTAAAGTAGTGCATGTTTCCCGTGTTTAGAACTGTCCCTGCACAAAATGTCATTTTTAAAGGAAAAAAAGTAATTTAAAACTACTCGTGGCTATTCATGAATTGTCTGGTCCCGGCAATACAGATCAAAGTCATTGAAAAAAACGTCAGGGGTGACCTCGCCCCCATCTGACGTGTCACAGGAATCCCCCGTGATGCGTTAGAATCCCTGTTGTGTCACGGGGGGCCCCCGACAGGGGAGGCCCCGCCCTCGGTTATATAGGAAAGTAGCGCGTCATTCGTCCGGGAGCCTTGGAGAAGGCTGTATCATTCGTAGCGGCGGGTACGGGTCGTAGAAGTACGTTGTCCCAAGCTGTGTGTTTTTTTTTTGCCTTTTTTGGGTGAAATGGTAGGGGTACAATGTACCCCGTTACCAATTAATATGGGGGGGTGGCATCTGGGGGTCCCCTTTGTTAAAGGGGGCTTCCAGATTCCGATAAGCCCTCCGCCCGCAGACCCTCACAACCACCGGGAAAGGGTTGAGGGCATATGGCCTGGTACAGTTGACCTTTAAAATGAGCACTTTTGATTTTTCATGTTCGTGTCCCATAAACTTTAACTGTGCCTGAACAAATTTTTTGCCTGTTTGCATGTTCTGGTGCGAACCGAATCGGGGGGTGTTCGGCCCATCCCTAAATGGTATATAACTAGCTGAATAAATGGGTGAGAGATAACACATGAAAATAAACTTTGACAATCAAAGAAAAGCAACAGTGCGATCTGCTGCACAAGTGTCAAAAAAAGGCCCACACCAAGGAACTTTTAAAAGTCAGCGGTGAGTAAGCAGCGTCCTGCACCTGCGGAGTGCTGCGGTGTGATGCAATAGATTAGATACTGGCCCAGATTCAGGTAGAATGGAGCAATATTTGCGTGGGCAAAGAGCAAAGATTTTTCTCTGCGCCCACGCAAATATTTCCATTTGCCCAGCGATTCACGGAGCAGTAGCTCCGTAAATTGCGCGGGCGCTATGCTAATTAGCCCTGCGTAAGGGCGCCTAATGTAAATGATCCCGCCGGGGGCGGGAATCATTTAAATTAGGCGCGCTCCCGCGCCGAGCTAACAGCGCATGCTCCGTCGGGAAACTTTCCCGACGTGCATTGCGGCAAATGACGTCGCAAGGACGTCATTTGCTTCTAAGTGAACGTGAATGGCGTCCAGCGCCATTCACGGTTCACTTACGTAAACAACATGAAATTTAAATTTCACGGGCGGGAGGCGCAGCTATACTTTAGCATTGGCTGCGCCTGCTATTAGCGGGAGCAGCCTTATGCTAAAGGCGCCGTACGGAAACTCCGTACCTTGCGTACGCAGGGCCCGCGCAACTTTTGTGAATCGGTGGTAGTATGCAATTTGCATACTACACGCCGATCACAAAGGCCGCGCCCCCTAGCGGCCAACGCAAGAATGCAGCCTGGGATGTGAAGGCATAAGGAGGCTTATGTTTGTCACATCCTAGGCTGCATTCGGTGTAACGAGGTTCCTGAATCAGGAGCACTCGTTACACCGGAGCAAGTAAGCACTTGCGCCGCGCAACTATGGTTGCGCGGGCGCAAGTGCTTCTTGAATCTGGGCCACTGTGTACACCGCCTGAAGTGTATTAGAAACAGTACACCACAGAATGCACTGTAGATATAGGCTACACTGGATGCAGAGTATATATATATATATATATATATACACGAGACTGTGTGTATATATATATATATATATATATATAGATATAGATATAGATATATAATATTAATACACTGCCTGCACTGACTGAATATAGAGTAAACACTGAATATATAGGCCCGGATTCAGATAGGAGATACGACGGCGCATCTCCGGATACGCCGTTGTATCTCTGAGTGCGGGCCGTCGTATCTATGCGACTGATTCAGATAATCAGTTACGCATAGATTTCCCTAAGATCCGACCGGCGTAAGTGTCTTACACCGTCGTATCTAAGGCCCCGTACTCACGACCAAACATGTCTGCTGAAACTGGTCCGCGGACCAGTTTCAGCGGACATGTTCGTTCGTGTGTAGGCAGTAACGTACAGAATTCCAGCAAACAATCGTCGGCCAGACCGTTTTCCAACGAACAACTGTTTCCTGGTCTTGCTTTAAAACAGTCTGCTGGAATCGTGTCCGTCAGACATGTTCGGTCGTCTGTACACAAAAGCAGCGTACAAAAACCCCGCGCATGCTCAGTCCAAATGAGGAGACGGGAGCGCTCGTTCAGGTAAAACTCGCGTTTGTTTGGGATATGGCACATTCGTCATTAGAAACCTTTTATTCTAGCAAGAGAACAATGTCTTAAAAAGGCGCACTAAACCACATTTTCAAGCCTCGTTTTATTAATTCTTCTCTTGCTAGAATAACCCCGTTCTCTTGCTGATGCAATTTCAATAGAGTTGTCCCATACTGAAATGTCACATTTCTTGCTTGTGATGTAATCCTTTAATAATGTTTTCTATGCCAGACGTGTGTTTTGGTTGGTGGTCCTCCATAATTTATAGTAGTCATTTTTGTAAAGGAATGTGCATATATTTTTTTTTTTTTTGTTGTTTCTAGTTATGTCACCATTTAAAATATTTTTTTTTTACATGTTTTTTTCAAATTTTTTTTTTTTTTTTTTTTTTGGTGTTTCATTAGAGAATATTAAACCATGTTGGCACACCAAATGTCCCCCCCCCCCAAGGAGTGTGTCCTTTGTAAATTACCCATTGTATATTTATTAAAGGTTTGCTGCCTAATAATCCCCACAGTATAACAAACAATAGACATGTTTTCAAATGAAAGCAAAAAGCCTTTTATTCAGGCAAATGTCATCACAAAAAATAAAAAGAACGGCAGCACTAGAATAGATAGCAAACTATATGCAAACTTGCATTTCCAACATGGTGAAGGATAAACTTCCAAGCCTCAGGAGCCAAACACAAAAATATGAAGCAGCAGCACACAAACAAAGGAACCCAAACTGTGGTAGTACAAACAAGATGTCCTTTATGTGGAAGGAAATGGAAGGCAGAAAATCAACGTTTCCTCCTCTTTCCAGCCTTCCCTCCAGGCAGCCTTCCAGCAGATCGAACACGGGGTCTTGCAGGTGGGGTTGATGTGGCAGCAGGAGGATGGTGTTCCGCAAGCCGGGCCGGGTCACATAGCCCAGTGTCTGGGGTCAGCAGGCCCCTCTGCATCCACCAAAGGACCTGGTTCATCAGGGCCTTTGCCAGTCTTCTCTGGTCCTCCTCCCCTTCATTTAAATCATGGGCCAATGAGGCACTGAAGGCCTCTGTGGGGTTGAGGGGGGCCCTCATGATGGCGCTTGCCTCCTGGATCATGCGGAGGCTTGCCTCCTCCACAGGCCTCAACTGCCTCCTTCGGCCTGATGGCCTCACCTGGGGGGGAGAAGACTGGCTGGTGGTGGTTCTCCTGGCCGGGTGGACCTGCTGCAGGCCACTGGGCCCAGCCTCCTCCTGGCTGCCACTGACCCCGGCCTCCTCCTGGCTGCCACTGACCCCGGCCTCCTCCTGGCTGCCACTGACCCCGGCCTCCTCCTGGCTGCCACTGACCCCGGCCTCCTCCTGGCTGACAGACACCTGAGGATCTGCCACCTCCTGGCTGATCTCTTCTTCCTGTGTGGAAAAAAAAGGACATTTTTTACAATTTCGCTTAATAAAACCACACTCATTTTCATGTTTTTCGTTTTGTATTTTCTGTTCATTATTACTTTAATACACTCTACTTCTGACCCCTGCAGTTGTCATCTCTGACACCTATTTGTCTGAACACCTTTTTTTTTGCTTTTTCCCAGCTTGGTTTTTTTTTTACAATATCTAATCATTAATCCACCAAGAATTATTTACGCCAGAAATATAGAGGAAACTACTATACCTCCTCATCGAAGGGTGGCAGATCTGCATCTCTGTCAGCCAGGCCCTCTTCCTCCGACTCTGCAGGGCTGTGGTCATCTGGGGAAGGTCCGCTGGAAGGTAGCATGGAGGAAAGGTTGGAAGAAAGACTGGACATCGTTTTCCTGCCTTCCATTTCGTCCCGCAAAAAAAGCCATCTGTTTATAATACCACAGTTTGGGTTCCTTTGCTTGTCTTGCTGCTGCTCCCGATTTTTTGCTTTTATTAGCTTTGTATGCTCTCCTGTATGTGCTTCTGAGGTTGGCAAGTTTATCCTTCACCATGTTGGCAGTGCATCCTGGCACCCAAGTTTGCATATAATTTGCTAGCTCTTCTAGCGCTGCCGCTCGTACCTCTTTATTGCAATATAAAGAGTGCTTGGAATTCCACAGGATGGGCGTCTCCTGATATTTTTGGAGTAAGGCCTCTATAGATTCCTTGCTTTGTAGGAGGTCCATTGTAATTTTTCAAAAATTATATTTCTTTTTGAGTCTAGATTACAAAAACATAAACCACAGAAAAATAAATATTCCAAAGGATCAGCGTTGACCTTGATCTAATATGTGTCTTCAAATTTATTACCTATATCTAATTACAAACACAGTCTCTCTTGTTTAAACAATGATTGGCAGCTCGGCCGCATTGCTTGTACCAAACATTGATTTGCTAGATGCAGAGCCATTGTTCACATTGCAGTAAATATTTTAAATATAGAAAAATAAACAATGCTTACAAATGACAGTTTTCATCTAGACACTCTTTCATGTGTAGATCTCCTGCCCCTGACAATGGATGACATAAAAGACACTTCCTAATGACCTCTGTACAACCAACACTTGAACAATACTTTGCCTGATCTGAATACACCATTCAAAAACTTGTCAATGAGGTACAGCATTGTTCACATCTCTATTTTGTGAGGTGTCCAAAAGCATTTGGAAACCAAAATAACATTGTGGTACCCCATAGACAGAATAGCTTAAAAAGGGTGCAACCAACAGCCCAAACCCCCATCCCATGTGTCTACATTTTCAAGGCCTCTGCTGATCACATTTTTAATTTCCTTACCTTCCTGTCTCTCGCTCCTCGTTTCTCACGCTCGCCTAATTACCGCGTAAGATGCGTAATCACGGCGTAAACCTTTTAAACACTCCGCGTATTTATTAAACCCCGCCCTCGTCACCTTTGCGAGGCCCCTAATCAATGAGTTTAGGAAATATGGCGTTAACTGTGTATGTTCTGGATGCGCTCAAAGATTCTCCGCGTAACCGACGTAAACACGTTGTTTGCATTCTCTACACTCCGCGTATGTATTAAACGCCGCCCTCTTCTCCGCCCATGGCGTAAGAATTCATCTTTTCCACGCCCATAATCTCTGTGGGAAAGGAAAGATGGCGATGTCACACGAGCGGGCACGATGCTCTCATGCCACAAGTGAAGGGACAGAGGCAGGGACGTCCCGATCAAGGCAAAGAAGATATAAAGCCACTAATATGCGGTTCCAGGAAATGGTGGAGTTAGTTTACATCATGCGAAAGAAGGACTATGATGGTGAATTAGGGCCATACAAGACCCCTAACCGCCGAAAGGCACATATTATGGACAAGGTGGCGAGGAGAATGCAGAGGATGTTTGGGATCACCAGGTCCAAGGAACAGCTGAGGAAACGATGGTCAGACTTAAAATTGAGGGAGCCACATAAGATGAAGAAAATACTTAAAATTCTGCGTAAAAGTAAGTAAATATATATTGGGGTTGGGGGGGGGGGGGGTGATTGTCTGCAATAATGTGTTGCCATGTATATTTCACCATCTGCCTCCTTGGCCTGCTTGTAATTTTAAAGACATGTTGTCATTTATTTTTTAGGACATAAATAACTACATATTTACAAATAGTGTTCTTAGTAAACAACGTAACATCACATAGTTTCTCAGAAAGGCTCGGTTATTCCAGGAACAACACACCTGGACATGGCTCACTGGCCAAAAACTTTGTTTGTAAACATTGTGTAAAAGCTAGTTCTAGAAAAAAAAAGTATGAGAATGGGAAAGGCAAACAGGATTCATTCTAAAAACAGTGGTAATAAAGCAGATGTTTTCACATCTGCAATGCAGAGCACCTGTGTCTCCCCAAATCAAAAATGGGTTTTGGTAGGGTCTCCCAGAAATACAGTTTAGGGGGGACATCCATGTGTGTCACTTTGCTAAAAAGGGGCAGGATCAGAGCTTGCCATATAGAAGTAATTGCAAAATGTAGGTTTGGTGAAAGATAAAAGTAACTAAATGAAAGCATCTTCTAAGCAATGTGTGCGATTTATGCTCTCCAATATCTGTGTGCTGATGAGTCTACATTTTTTTTGGTTTATTTCAGGGGAAAGAAGTCGCCAGCATTTGGAGGAGGCAGAGAGGGCCAGACAAGGCCAAAATCTGCCATCTCAACATGTGGAGGAGGAGGAGGATGTGGAAGGAGAAGAGGATGTGGAAGGAGAAGAGGATGTGGAAGGAGAAGAGGATGTGGAAGGAGAGGAGGATGTGGAAGGAGAGGAGGAAGGAAGAAAGGAGGAAGGAAGAGAGGAGGAAGAAGTAATTTTGGACTTAGAAGTTATAGCAGATGAAGGGCAAGTGGCGGAAGAACAATTTGGCGAATTGAAAGAAGGTGGATTGATGGATGAAGGAGGAGTCCAAGATGATGGGGAAGTGGTGGAAGAAGGAGGAGTGATAGAAGATGATGGGGAGGTGGTGGAAGAAGGAGGAGTGATAGAAGATGTCGAAGAGGTGGAAAGGAGAAGCCCATCAGGTCAGTGTCACCCTAGCTTGCTTCAAAAAAACATATGTAGATAGGCCTCATCGAAAAATAATGTTGTAAATGCCATTTTTTTTTTTTTTTTTTTAGGGGAGGAGGATGGTGTGCCAATATTTTCACGTGCAAGTGCTGCTATAATTATTCAGCAGGTAATGGAGTGCAGCACTGAAATGCACAATATGCGTGAAAGGATGTTTCTCATGGAACAGAATGTAACAAATGTCCTTTTGGAATGCAGCACGGAAATGGACAATATGCGGCAAAGAATGATGGTGATCGAATCTAATTTTAAAAACATTATTGACATGATGGGCCGTGTCAAAGACTGAAACACCCCCCGCCCATCCCCCGCCCCCACAAACATTTTTACAGTTTGAATAATGAATACGCCAAAATTTGAAGATACACACACAGTGTGCCAACATGTGCTATCTGCCATCACAGAATATCTAATGTCTGTGCTTTGTGGGTCCAACCCCCTCCTCCATCCTCAAGTAGTTGAGAGGAAGGGTTTGCTCCCACAGAACACAGACATTGATCACCCATGATGTCAGATAGCACATGTGGCCATTTGTCTGTTGAACCAATGACATTTGGCGAGTTTGCACTGAATGTGTGTATCTTCCAATTTTGGCGTGTTCCAGTGTGAAAGCACACCATGACTGACTGCTGTTGTGAGTTTTTATATTTTTGGAATTGGATTTTGTTACTTTTTGACCATGTTGAACATTTTGGGATACTATAAAGTTTAGACCATAAAGAATAAACAACGCCAAAAAATTTTAAATATATATATATAGAATTATAAATCTCTCTAATCACTGAATTTAGTGAAGTAGAGATTTGACTCCAAAATCTCACCTAAAAATTTACTTTTAGAAAAACACACCAAAAACAAAAAAAATGGTCAAAAAATTATTGTTTTTTGTGCATAAAAAATATGCCCAAAAAAAAAAATTAAGGCGGTAAACACCCCACCAAAAATAATCTATATATATATATATATATATATGTAAACAATAAATCTAACTATATTTGCTAAAAAAAAAAGTGAACTTGTTAATAAATGTATAATCTGCATAATATTTTTGGTTGAATTACCTGAAAAAAAAAAAATTTCTAAAAAAATGTTGTAGACTCCTAAGTACAAAAACAGGGAGTAATGAAAAAACTATAAAATAATTTTTGGGGTCATGAACAAGCAAAAATTAAAATACTTGACCTCAAAATTTACAAATGGAGTTGCTTCTTATTTCTAGACTCAATACCCTGTTTGTAGATGAGTGAATACTGTGCAAAATGTGGTTAGTTACTAAAAGTGGAGAAATCAATTATGCATTACAATTGAAGAAGTTAGTTAGAGAACCAGGAAGACAGAAAAAGAGAAAAAGCATTAATGACAAACAACTGTATAAAGTCCAATGGTCTAATTATTTATTATTTTTTAGAATATTCCCTTCTTTGGGGGCCGAATTAGAAAGAAATATGATCTGGCATAGCAATGGCCCCCCGACCCATGAAGTACTCAACATATTTGTCGCGTACCTCACGAGCTGATTGGGGGGCCAAGCCAGCGCGACCAGTGTCCAGCCCGGGAAGGGGATCTGAGGGTAGTCTTGCCTCAGAACCGATGTCGGGTAGGTACGTCTGGGAGTGCCTGCGTAAAAAGTTGTGCAAAATGCAGCAGGCAAATACAACGGTGTCCAATTTATATTCCGCCAGATGTATCGATGTCCTGAACAGGCGGAACCGGTTGGTGAGTATCCCAAAGGCATTCTCGACTACCCTCCGAGCCCTGCCCAACCGAAAATTAAACACACTCCTCTCTGAGGTGAGGGTCCTCTGGGGAAAAGGCCGCATGAGGTGAGGACCAAGCCCGAAAGCCTCGTCCGCTAGGAACACAAACGGAAGTCCTTCCACATTATCTTCATCTGGTGGCAATGCCAGACCACCAGCTTGGAGACGATCATAGAAATCAGTCCGTGCGAACACTCCCCCATCAGACATCCGGCCGTTCTTCCCCACGTCCACATATAGAAACTCATACTGTGCCGATACCACCGCCATCAACACAATACTATGATAACCCTTGTAATTATAATAGTAGGACCCCGAGCGGGGTGGGGGCACAATGCGGACGTGTTTCCCATCTATTGCTCCACCGCAGTTTGGAAAATCCCACCGCTGGGCAAATTGGGAAGCCACAGACTGCCATTCCTGTGGTGTGGAGGGTAGCTGTGGGGACAAACAAAAATAGAGATTTAGTACTTTGTAACAAAAACATCCTACAAGCATCCTTGTGACAGTTCACAGTATTAAAATTGCATTAGAAAAATGTGCATGGAGAATTTGGGAAATGAAATATATAGGGCCACTTCATTAAGAGACTCCACAGCCCTCTGATGGGGACAATAAAAGTTTGAAGGGGGGGGGGGGGACACAAAAAACAAAAAGTCCTGTTTGAAAAAATGGCAAGGTGGGTTTGTCCCTAGGATAGCATGCTGGACAGGTTAATATTGGGTAAGGGACAAATATGCAGGTAGGCCAAGAATAAAACATGTAAAGCTTATATCAACATGCATAGGGAGAAATGGTAACGTTAGTTAAACACACAGCATATCTGGGAAATTAAAAATAAAATTAGTTAGCAACATTATTACAGCCAGGAAACTTACCTTAATATACTCCTCATGCATAACTTTGATGATGGCAGCACACGTGTCCGGTATGATGACCCCAAGCGCCTGCGGAGAGATGCCTGTCGAGAACTTGAGGTCCTGCAGGCTCCTCCCAGTCGCCAGGTACCGCAACGTGGCAATAAGCCTCTGCTCGGCCGTGATGGCTTGGCGCATCACAGTGTCCTGCCTCGTGATATAGGGGGACAGAAGTTCCAGCAGACTGTTGAATACGGGGTCCGTCATGCGGAGAAAATTCCTAAAGTCATTAGGATTATTCTCCTGGAGTTCCCTAAGCAGAGGCATATGTGAGAACTGGTCACGCTGGCGCAACCAATTCTTGGTCCAGAAACGCCTCCGCCCCCTGTTTCTGGCCAAAGTACTGGACAAATGAACATATCCAGCAGCCATCCCATAAACAGCACCAACTCGCGAAAATTGACGCTGCTGCTCCATCATGGCTTCAAACCGGCCGGCTGGTCAGTCAAGAACACACTGAAACAGAAAGCACTCGCAAATCCAGCACTACCTGCGACAAACGCGTGACAAACAGATACGAGCGCACAGGATGCAACTGCTAAAGCAGAAACAACCTGCTTGCCTATAGCCGAATGACAACTACGTTACCGCAAGCACACGCACTGAACCCGTGAATACACGCTGTCAAAGCCTGGAGACCGAGAAGCGCGAATCAGCTCTAACCAAACCTTCACTAACACGAGCAAACCCGTAACTAGCAAAAGAGGAACAGAGGGCGGCGCCATTAACTTTGGTCTTCCCCTTTATAGTGACGTCGTACGTAGTTTACGTGCACGCGTTCCGGTACGACGGGAATTTGGTCCGCTGGTGTGTACACGCCAGCGGAACAAAACACAAATCAGCCTTGTACGCCGGAAACTGTCGGGCAGACAGTTTCCAGCGCACAGATCCGGTCGTGAGTACAAGGCCTCAGGCTGCATATTTACGCTGGCCGCTAGGTGGCGCTTCCGTATAGTTACGTGATGAATTTGCTAATTAGGTAGATACGCCGATTCAGAAACGTACGTCCGGCCGGCGCATCTTTTTACGTTGTTTACGCTAGACTTTATGAGGGGTATCCTATGTTAAGTATGGACGTCGTTCCCGCATCGAGTTTTGAAAATTTTACGTAGTTTGCATAAGTCGTCCGTGAATGGGGCTGGATGTCATTTACATTCACGTTGAAACCAATACGTCCTTGCGGCGTAGTTTGGAGCAATGCACACTGGGAAATTCCACAGACGGCGCATGCGCCGTTCATGAAAAACGTCAAATACGTGGGGTCACAGTTAATTTACATAAAACACACCCACATCATCCCCATTTGAATTAGGCGGGCTTACGCCGCCACACATACGTTACGCCGCCGTAACTAAGGGCGCAAGTTGTTTCTGCATACGGAACTTGCGCCCTAAGTTACGGCGGCGTACCGTATCTGCGATACGTTACGCCCGCCCATAGATAGACCATTCTATCTGAATCTGGGCCATAGTCTATGCTAAATGCAGAGTATATATATATATATATATATATATATTTATATAATACTACAAACGGCCACCGTGTAAGCAGCCTTATATAGTGTGGGGCGTGGACTTAGTCCCCCTGAGCCAAGATTGGCCAAAGGCACCCTTTGACCCGAACATCAAGCTCATCCCTAGTAACAACCAGGGGTTTCTTCACTTTGGAGGGATTTTTTCTCACTTCCTGTTTTGGCTATAGGTTTTGAGGTGAAGTCTCCCCAATAGGACATATATTGCACAAAAGAAAAACAAACAGGATTATAAATCTTCCTTACTCTTTAAGTCCTACTTTAATTATGAGGAAAAAATAAATAAAGTGCCATGATGGATTTTAAGTAGCATTAAGTAAATTGCATCTTTTTGATGAACGAAATATAATATATTGTATGTAAATAGAAATCAGGTGTGGTTATAGTCAGGGCTAGACTGGGACAAAAATTTGGCCCTGGACTTCACCCAGACTGGCCCACTTTGACAGGTCTCTCCCATGGCGGCCAGACAACTCCCCCCCCCCAAGCCTCCTCTTCCCCTTCACTAGCCACTAGCCGTTCTACTTTATTAGAGTAGAGCGGCTGGTACTGGTACTCTTATAAGCAGTACCAGTGGGAAAGCTAGACATTATTTCACCCGGGGCAAAGAATCAATTCAGTGCTCCCCCTTACAGGACAAGATTAGGCAGAAGTGAGAAACTCCCAGGCCATAGCTGTTAAGTCAGCTGTCTGTCCCCTCCCCCATGCTCCTCTGTCGTCCCCCCCTGCTCCTCTGGTCCTCCCCCTCTTCTCTGTTCCCCCCAGGTGAGCGCTGCGGGGAGGGAGAGGAGGTGAGCGCTGCGGGAAGGGAGAGACAGAGGAGAGGCAGTCTGCTGTCACTGAAGCCGGCCCACTGAGCCAACGGCCCACCGGGAAACTTCCTGTAGTCCCAATGGCCAGTCCATCCCTGGTTATAGTATACCTTCTAGGAATATGTCCAATTTGAAGTGGGGTGATTTGTGTACAGGGCTACCGGAATAAGAGGGTAATTCAATTTTTAACTCAGAAAAAAACTTTTATTGTGCCAGCAAAATAAAACACACATTACATATCCATGTGATACATTACATCTGAGAACAGTACATTACGCCGATAAAGACATATAAAATAGTGGCACCAAAGAAGTTCGCATGGCCTATCTCGACAGAAAAGGAAAGAAAATTTAAATAAGGCAGACAGGCGCAAACCCGCCTACCCAACACTACAAAGCAAATGGCCAATGGGCCAACAAATAATCAATATTACCCATACCCATAATATTCTACCTGCACATATCGAATCTCCCCCTCTGCAGCAGAGGGTGTATGCAAAGATCGCATTACCTAATCATGAATAGCCAACATAGGCCTAGATTCACAAAGAGCAAGGCGCACATTACGCCTCCGTAGAGTAACCACCGTACGCTACGCCAACGCAGCACAGAGAGGCAAGAATTGCATTCAGCAAGCCAGTGCTCCCAACGCTGCGCCAGCGTGGCGTGGGTTTCGAAGGCGCACGCCGGCGTAGGTGGAAGTGGGCGTGAACCCATGCAAATGAGGCGTGACCCCATGCAAATGATGGGATGAGCGCCAGACAGGTACATATCACGAACTGCGCATGCGCCGTGAAGTGGATGCACCCCCATGCGCCTGCTCACAACCACGCCGGCAAAACTACCTAAGCTACGCCGGATCACTACGTACGCCATGAACATAACGTATGCCCAGCCAGACACACGACCGACGCACAATACGTCGGTTTGTGTTCCCTGGTGCAGACCTGTGCATGTCTGTTGCCGGGTTGCACCTCCTTTATGGGGAATAACTTTACGCCGGACGTAAAACTTACGTGCATCTCGCGTAGCATGCGCCGGCCACACGCACGTTCGTGAATCGCCGTATTTCCCTAATTTGCATATTTCAATGGCTAAACAATGGAAGCGGCACCATGTGCCCAGCCTACGCCGGCGTAAGCAAGCTACGTCGGCGGGTTTTAAGGCCCTTAAGGTACTGGCCATAGAGTCAATTCCGACAGGGACCCTGACAGACCCTGACTGAGAATGAAAGATTTTCCCTCCTTTGCAAGAGGGAAACTTTCTGGATTTTTCGGCTTGGATCCCTGTCGCCAGGCGGCTTAAACGAGGAGCTTGATATCTTAAGTATTACTAATTAATTCTGAATCTACTATTTACCTTATCTTTATATGTATATATATATATATATATATATATATATATATATATATATATATATGTATATATATATTATGGTTTCTGTTTACTATGCTTCAAGCAGTTCCATTTATCTACTTCATTGTTGATATGCATATAGGTGATCGTACGTACATACATGGGCAGCTAGTGTGTGCACACACAAGGACTTTTTATTAGTTTATCATTATTATTTTTTGTCATTTATTATTCATTTAAAATTGTCTTTTTGCATAATGGCGTGCTAAATGTTGTTTTACATGTTTTGTTTGTGTTCATCTCAGATATATATAATTCTTACTACATGTTACTTATTGTCAAGGTTTTAGTGATTGTAGGGTCAAAATCAAAATCCCTCTTCCCACCTGCCCTTGTCCAATCATAAGGTTACTATGCCTTTATTAGTTTGGTGGTGATGCCGTTCCGTGACTTTGACAAAGCGTCTGGGACGCGAAGCATGTCAGTCACGGCTCATTCCCACCATCTCTGATGTCCTCTGATGCCCACAGAAGTTCCTAGTTGTGATTTACCATACACTGACGTTTTGGGAATCCTTACAGTGACGCCAGTGCATGTCTCCCCATTGCCTGGGTGCTGCACTCCCGATTGGCCTCTGGTGTCACATGACTATTGAAGGACAGCGTCCGGACACCGCTTCCTTCCTCCTTCTCTGTGACGTTGTGGAGATCCCGCCCTTCGTTGCCTGCGGCTGCGTCATCGGCTCGGCTGCGTCGTGTCCAGGCTTCCTCGCCGCTCCTCATCGTGGCTGTGAGGAGGATCCCGCTCCCATTGGCCCTTTACCATCATCTGGGTGAATTTGCAACCCCCCTTGCATCGGAGCCGCACTACATCACGGCGCTACTGACAGCTCCCAGCGTGGAAGTGCTTCTTCAATTGCCTGAACCATCTCCCTGTATGGATTCATGAGAGCCGCTGTGGAGGTATTGTACCATCTCCCTACACTACAGTGTGCTCACTACTTGGAAGTACATTTAGTCATCTCCCCACAGTGGTCTTTTGGTTCCCACTATACCACTTCTGTGTATGCATTGTGGACTGTAATCAGATTTTATCCATTCATTTAACTCTTTGCTATTATTGTGACATTTTTATCAGTTTATGTTCATCCTTTAGTTTTTAGACTATAAAGTGCCATCAACTTACCTCTGTGCGCTGTATCCTTTGTTTTTTCTGTACTATTGCCCATTTTTCTAAGTGGTTGACAGCTGCACGGAAGGCTTTTTGTACTTTTCCTAACACATCACATTGTATGTCACTGTTGCATGGTGTAGCGCTATCTGGGGGGATTTTTTTGTATAATCGTCGGCGGGGTTTAGCCTGGTTTTAGGCGCATGTCTGTTTGTGGGTCTGGCGCACAGATACGATGGCGCACATTTGCACTTATGTCGGCGTAACTTGATATACGTCGGCGTAAGTGCTTTGTGAATCTGGGCCATAGAGTTTACCATCCCCTCAGCCACAGAAGCTGCTTATACTTGTAACAACCAATGTAAAATCAGTGCCAACCTAGGGGTCTCCAATCATGCCTGCTATATATAATACAACTTTTGAGCTGCATTTCTATGCTGATATGTTAGGTGCTCCCGGATAAGGGTGTAGTTGACCTGATCCATCCATTGATTTTTGGTCATAACCTGGCCACCAGCTTTCGAGCTAGGTATAATAATCGAATTACCGCTTTATTGATAGGAGGGGGAAATGTTTCTTCATATACTGCTCCCAAGACACATATCAGGGGATCCAAGGGGACATTAACCTGATACACTGAGGAAATAACCTCAGTGATATCACCCCAATATCGATGCAACTTGGAACAGCGCCAAATTAGGTGAATTAGAAACCCCTCGCCCCCACAACATTTGGGGCATATAGAGGAGTCTCTTCTTCCCCAACAATGCAATTGTATAGGCGTGCGATAGGCCCTGTGCTATAACAACAAATTAAACAACCTATGAGATTGTAACACAGAAGTGATGGGACCTGATTGAAAACACAAATCCCAAATCAGTAATCTCCCCCAGGTCCTGTGTCCAACCCTGTCTACTTGGTAGATTTTCTGAGTCCTGCATGGATGACAGTAAGCTAAGATAAGCGAGTAAATATGAGATATCAAGCCCTTTTTACTCCAGTCCATAAAAACTTTCTTTGTTCAGAGAATGACTGGCAAGTAAAAGAGTGGAGATTTGGGCTCCATTGGAGGTACATGTAATATTGACTTCTAGGGAGATTAAATTTGTTTTGCAGGTCCAATAAGGATTTTAACACGCTTTGGTTATACAATTGGGCAATATTGCGAATACCAGCCCACCTCCACTGCTAAAAACCTTCCAGTTTGTATATTTCTGCTAAATTGGGATTACATCACAGTGGGGTTTCTTCCAGAAATCCCACGATTCTCAAACTAGACCTGACAGTAGTCCAAAGTTTTTTTTTAGAAGGACAACAGTGGGAGCCTCTTGTGGCAACACAGGTAACCCCGCCTCCAGACTTGTTAGCACTGAGGTGTTATGTATTCCAGTGCGCAATAGGCTCTCTATCGAGTCAGAGTCGTTCAATAGCCCAAAACCACACAGGTGTTGAAGTTGGGATGCATAAAAATAAAGTTTAGAGATAGCGACTGTTGCTCCCCCGATCTTAGCCATATTGCAGAGTGGAAAGACTGATTCTAGCAACTTGTTTCTTCCTTATCAAGGATCTGAACCATGTGTCAATATGAGTGAACTATCTACTGGGGGATCCACTTTGGGGAATTGTGCATGATACAACAATTGGGGGCACCAGACCATTTTAATTAGGTTTATCCTTCCTATTACTGACAATGGTAGTTTACACCAAGTGTTACTCGTCGTTTGGAATCTTTTGACAAGGGGCAGGAGATTCTCTTCTAGGTAGGAAAATGGGTTCGCAGACACATGTACTCCCAGATATTTAAAGGAGGAAACTACCTTGAGGGATTCTGCAGCAACTGGCAACAAAATCATTGGATCATCTAAGGGTAAAAGGACAGATTTACTCCAGTTAATGGAGAAACCCAAAACAGAGCCAAAGTGCTGAATTACCACCATAGCAATAGTTAGGGAAGTATCCACATCCCCCAGATACAGTAGAGTGTCATCTGCGTAAAGGGAGATCTTCTCACCGCCCTGCTCTCTATTAAAGCCCACAATGGATGGGGACGACTGTATAATAGCTGCAAGCGGCACCCCTGTCTAGTAACCTGAAAAAAGGAAAAGGATCTGAGAGGTCCCCATTCACGTGGATCCTAGTCGTGGGGGCTGCGTACAACAGTCTAACCCAATTAATAAAGTTTTCACCTAGCCCAAAATGCTTCAGCACTTCCCACAGATAAGGCCATTCAACGCTGTCAAAGGCCATAGCTGCATCTAATTAGAGAATCGCTCATTGTCCTGGGTTGTCAACGGGGATCTGGAGGTTGAGAAATAGGTGCCGTATGTTAAGGGCTGTGGATCTAGATGGAATGAACCCCGATTGGCATTTATGAACTATTTTGTAAATGACATTAGCTAGTCTGGTAGCCAGAACCCTGGCCAATAATTTCACATCTGTGGTCTGTAATGAGATAGGCCTATAGGAATCTGGAGAATGGGCCTCCTTACCAGGTTTCAACAACAACACAATTATCGATTCGTTCATGGACTGGGGAAGATTTCCCTTCTCTAGCCACTTCCAGACCTTAGGTGTTTTTCAGATTTGGTGTTTGCAAGACTAAAACAGTTTTTTCTGCTAGAAAATTACTTAAAACCCCCAAACATTATATATATATTTTTTTCTAACACCCTAGAGAATAAAATAGTGGTCATTGCAATACTTTTTGTCACACCGAATTTGCGCAGTGGTCTTACAAGCGCACTTTTTTTGGAAAAAAATCACTTTTTTTAATTAAAAAATAAGACAACAATAAATTTGGCCCAATTTTTTTATATATTGTGAAAGATAATGTTACGCCGAGTAAAATGATACCCAACATGTCACGCTTAAAAATTGCGCCCGCTCGTGGCATGGCGTCAAACATTTACCCTTAAAAATCTCGATAGGCGATGTTTAAAAAATTCTAGAGTCACAAAATATTCCAACTGCACACCTTCCAGGAAAATGGCCAATAAGTAAAAGGGTGCTGAAACGATCACCAGCTGGGAACCGGAAAGCAAATCTAAAAAATTCAAGAGGTTGCATTTTTTGAGCTACAGAGTAGCTCTAGAGCTAGAATTATTGCTCTCGCTCTAACGATCGCGGCGATACCTCACTTGTGTGATTTGAACACCGTTTTCATATGCGGGCGCTACTCGCGTATGCGTTCGCTTCCGCGCGCGAGCTCGTCGGGACGGGGCGCTTTAAAACATTTTTTTTTTTGTTTTCTTATTTATTTTTATTTATTTTATTACTTTTTACACTGGAAAAAAAAATTGATCACTTTTATTCCTATTATAAGTAGGGTTGTCCCGATACCACTTTTTTAGGACCGAGTACAAGTACCGATACTTTTTTTCAAGTAGTCGCCGATACCGAATACCGATACTTTTTTTAAATGTGTCCCCAAATGCAGCCATGTCCCCCCCATATGCAGCCATGTCCCCCACATATGCAGCCATGTCCCTCTAGCCATGTCCCTCACATATGCAGCCATGTCCCTCTAGCCATGTCCCTCACATATGCAGCCATGTCCCTCTAGCCATGTCCCTCACATATGCAGCAATGTCCCTCTAGCCATGTCCCTCACATATGCAGCCATGTCCCTCTAGCCATGTCCCTCACATATGCAGCCATGTCCCTCACATATGCAGCAATGTCCCTCTAGCCATGTCCCTCACATATGCAGCAATGTCCCTCTAGCCATGTCCCTCGATGCGGCGGCGCGATGCGGCGGCAGCGGCGGGGGGGGGAAAGTATTCTATTTAGGTATCGGGGGTATTTGCGCGAGTACGAGTACTCCCGCAAATACTCGGTATCGGTCCCGATACCGATACTGGTATCGGTATCTGGACAACCCTAATTATAAGGAATGTAAACATCCCTTGTAATAGAAAAAAGCATGACAGGTCCTCTTAAATATGAGATCTGGGGTCAAAAAGACCTCAGATCTCATATTTGGGCTTAAATGCAAAAAAAAAAAAAAATTGGAAATGTCATTTTTTCAAATGACAAAAAAAAAATTGTCTCTTTAAGAGGCTGGGCGGGACTGACGTTTTGACATCACTTCCGCCCAGCAGAGCTATGGGGACGGGCGAAGGAGATTTTTCCTTCAGTCTCGTCCCCGCTCAGCTGCCGAACAGTCGCGATCTCCTCCGCCGCTACCGACGGCTCCGGCAAGCGGCGGAGGGCGCGGGAGAGCGGCGGGAGGGGGGGGGGGCCCTCTCCCGCCACCGATAACGGCAATCTTGCGGCGAATCCGCCGCGGAGACCGCCGTTATCGTTTACCAGACCGCGCACACTAAAGATTGATACCTCGGTTGTGGCAGCAGCTGCTGCCGTTACCGAGATATCAATCTTTAAAAAATGGACGTACATCGTCGTGCGCAGGTCTGGAAGTGGCTAGCACATCCACGAATACCACCCTGAGATGGGGCAGTAGTATGTCAGAGTTTCGTTTGTATGCTTCCACCAGCAAGCCATCCGAACCCAGAGACTTACCATGAGAGGAAAGGGCCAGTGCCTCCAACAGCTCATCAAAAAAATGCACTTCATCCCTGGCCACCACCCGTAAGCGGGCAGCGTAAAGCATGGTATATTGTAACTCCAGGGAACGAAACCTTTTCTTTACATCATTAAACTGGGCTCTCTGCTTTTGCACCTCCGCTGAAAAGTCTGGGAACTGGGCAATGTTTTAATTGTCCATCACAAGGGCATCCCCCATAGTACAGGCCTTAGAAAGAATAACATTGTAGTTAATCAGTTTAAACAAAAAGGCTCTGGGGGATTACCCGGGGGCAGGGACCTTGAGGGGACCCGGTGCGCACGCTCAACTGCGAACATTGTGGAAAACGAATCCTTTCCAAACTTGTCAAACAGCCATTGTTCTATGAAATGGACAGGATTCTTTCCTTCCATCTTTTCAGGAATGCCAATAGCTCTAATATTATTTCTGCAAAGTCTGTTTTCCAAATCGTCAAGTCTCGCAGCATGTTTAGCTACCAACATCTGCTGAG
The DNA here is from genome assembly GCF_905171775.1 of Rana temporaria. NCBI lineage: Eukaryota > Metazoa > Chordata > Amphibia > Anura > Ranidae > Rana > Rana temporaria. The sequence goes on along the minus strand of NC_053500.1, from coordinate 57,202,692 downwards.
TGTGTGACTCCCTCTGCATGGGTGCCCAATCATCTTCAATGGTACTAATGCGCCCTTCAATGGCGGCAGTGCGGTCTCTCAACTTTTGCATGTCCTGGCGCAGAAAGGACACTTCAGCTTTTATCCCCTTAACCTCTGATGCCAGGGCAGTGTTGGACAGATTACAGGATGTAACCACAGAAAGGATATCTCTTAATGTGGGTTCAGGCCCATTCGAGCCTGAGGATGTGGCTGCCCGTGGGTTGTTAGTCTCAGGGGTAGTACTCACTGTGTCCCATGACAGTATTGGCGCCATCAGATCCTCCAGTGGTACGGTATCGTCTGCATCTGACTGGGAGCCGCTGTGTTCTTCTGCCCCATCACCAGGTAGTTCAGGCAGTTCCTGTGTACCATATAGGGAGAAAAGTTTCTGTGCGGCTTCCCTGTATTTAATCGGTGTATATTTAACTGTACAAAACCCCCATAACTGGTGTCTAATTTAGGGGGAACTACCTAGGGGGCTTTAAGCAAGATAGTGGGGTTGATTTACTAAAGGCAAATCCACTCTGCACTACAAGTGTGCTGCAAGTTCACTTGTAAGTGCAGTCGCTGTAAATCGCTGTAGGTCTGAGGGGAAGCTCTGAAATTAGTGATAGCTCTTTTGATTTTATCATCCAATCTTGTGCAAGCAAAAATTGTTTTATTTTATTTTTTCCTTGCATGTCCCCCTCAGATCTACAGTGACTGCACTTCCAAGTGCATTTGCAGTGCAAAGTGGATTTGCCTTTAGTAAATAAACCCCAATGTGTGTATATGTGTGTGTATGCATGTTGTACATACACTTTATATAATTTGTATGAAATAGAGATTTAAAAATATATTGTATGTACGTTATTTCTTCACCCTAAATGGAAATCTCTCAAAAAGAGAATAATTTTCTCAGCTCAGTAAAATTAGAACACATTGAAATAGATTTTTTCATGCAACCTTAGGAGCTTGAAGAAACCTCCAAACCACTTTATTCAAGAGGCAATCACTGTGAAGGTATTCATAACCAATCTGAATTGACAGGAAAAGAAATTGGGTTATTAGCACAAAAGTGACAGAAGAGAAATCACCTGCAAAGACATTTCTGTCAGGAAACTGAAAGGGATATATATATATATATATATATATATATATATATATATATATATATATATATATATATATATATATATATATATATATATATATATATATATATATATATATATATATATATCAAATGTAAAGAACACAATAAATAACCTCTGATGGAATGTGATATGAACAGTGACTAAAAAACGAGCAACGATAGGATTCCATCTACTAAATTACTTCAGGGCATTATTTTTAATATAGATTTTCAATCAGATTTATAGCTGATCATCATTCTGCACACACAATCTAATTTTCTTCTACTTTGCATTCATTAATTTGAATAGAACAGTATCCAAATGATAGGCACATTATTTAAAAAAGAATAGGAAGATGTTTTAAAATGTATTTCTTAATTATTTTATGTTGAGCACTATAGGACTGTACAGCATTGGTTATATCAGACATTTCTGGACTGTTATAACTGCTGGTCACTGTGGAATTACATCTTAAAAACCAGTGGAACAGAATTACATGTCAGGGTGTTTATATATAAAGGTTGCAAATAAAGATACATTTCCTAGAAGAAAGTTTTTAAAATAGATAAGAACACCTGATGAACTGTCCATTACTGGGAGATCAAAGAGTAAGCCGTGGCTTAAAGTCATCTATATATATATATATATATATATATATATATATATATATATATATATACACCGGTATATAGTTGTGCTCATAAGTTTACATACCCTGGCAGAATTTATGATTTCTTGGCCTTTTTCAGAGAATATGAATGATAACAAAAACGTTTCTTTCACTCATGGTTAGTGTTTGGCTGAAGCCATTTATTATCAATAAACTGTGTTTTTTTGTTTTTTTAATCATAATAACAACAGAAACTATCCAAATTACCCTGATCAAAAGTTTACATACCCTGATGATTTTGGCCTGATAACATGCACACAAGTTTACACAAATGGGTTTGAATGGCTATTCAAATGCACCTGTGATCTGTTTGCTTGTAATTAGTGTGTGTGTGTATAAAGTTCAACAAGTTTCTGGACTCCTTGTTATATTCTATCATTACCCTAGCTGGTCCTTGAATGCCTCCTATGGTCACCCATAGCACACGGTTCTCTTGATGCAGACAGACACCTGTGACCTTTCCTAGTAATTTGATTAACATCTCAAAAGACCTGGGTAAGTAGCATTGCTGCAGGACTAAATTTGCACATGTATATAAAGGAACTGTTATGTACTCAAATATATTTCTCTAGGAATAAATAAAGAATTATGTATATTGTATGTGATCCTAAATCGATTTTTGATGTAATTATTATATGTATATGTTTTTTTTCTCAATATAAGGCTTGTACCTTTAATTTGACAGCATCCCCTGAAGAAGCCAGACATGTGGGCAAAACATGTTGGGAACTCCATTCTACAATGCTGTATCCATAAAACTTTTGTTGATATGTACTTGTCAATTGTTACCTTTTTAACAATTTATTTGCTCTTTAAATATTTTTTTTTACCTATCATAGTTGATATTATTTCATCTCATTCTGCACCTTAAAAATCCCAATTTGTCATCTTCTATTTATCTAACCAAGGGATGTGGTGCTAATAATAAGTTGGCCATGGTTATAAAGTCTTTTTCATCCATATATGAATCAAAGTTCGATCAGGTACCGACCGAGATTTGATCCATGTATGTGAAGGCTGGTTGTATTCATCAATGGACAATTTGTTTACTGCCGGCAGCTATAGCCATTAGCAATAAACATTGTGTGCCGGTGGTCGGGAAGGCTCCCCATACCCCCATGCCAACACAACACAATAACGATGCAGGAGAAATTCCCCTATAACCATTGCCTGCGTTGGTTGGGGAATCAAGTGATTTTCTTTCCTTCCACCTGTAGTAAAATAAAATAAAATCAAATCTATGAGCTGCTTAAATGTTGATCAAGGAATTTGCCCACAGTGTGACAATGCCATCTGCTGGAGGACATTAATGACTTCAGCAGAATCCATGACAGTTACAGATTAAAAGCTGCGCTGCAATGTGATGTGAGAAATCGATATAACAATCAGATTATAAAGAATATATTGCACACAAAACACTAGTGCAATGTGAAATGATCAAGTGAGGGTGCAAAGTCCATATGAATGGATGTATCTCAGGGAAAATCAGGATGACAGAAAGTTCTCCGAGTATGTGAAAAGGTATCCAAACTTATCCAGTGAATCTGTATAGCAGATAGAAAAGTCCTCCACCGTTAAATCCTAACTGCTTACCACAACGATAAGTAAATCAAGCATGTAACCGTGACTGCCAATTCCAAGATTCCAGGGGAAATTTTTTCACTTTATCTTTGTTTCAGATATCAGACTATTCACTTTCCAGAGTATGACCCAAAAGAGAAAAGGCTGACATAGCGTGATACCGTAATAAAATTCGTTTATTAGTAAAAGTGTTGCACTTACAGTTATGCAGTAAAAACAGTGCGTGTGTAGTAATAGCCGGCCGGCTTAACTGTCCGCTCGTCCTTCCGGGTAGACTGCGCAGTACAATTCGTAGTGACGTCAGCACGCCGCTCCTCCCTACGCCGTTTCGTCACAACAATGACTTCTTCCAGGGGCACGGGAAGAAGTCCTTGTTGTGACGAAACGGCGTAGGGAGGAGCGGCGTGCTGACGTCACTACGAATTGTACTGCGCAGTCTACCCGGAAGGACGAGCGGACAGTTAAGCCGGCCGGCTATTACTACACACGCACTGTTTTTACTGCATAACTGTAAGTGCAACACTTTTACTAATAAACGAATTTTATTACGGTATCACGCTATGTCAGCCTTTTCTCTTTTGGGTCATACTCTGGAAAGTGAATAGTCTGATATCTGAAACAAAGATAAAGTGAAAAAATTTCCCCTGGAATCTTGGAATTGGCAGTCACGGTTACATGCTTGATTTACTTATCGTTGTGGTAAGCAGTTAGGATTTAACGGTGGAGGACTTTTCTATCTGCTATACAGATTCACTGGATAAGTTTGGATACCTTTTCACATACTCGGAGAACTTTCTGTCATCCTGATTTTCCCTGAGATACATCCATTCATATGGACTTTGCACCCTCACTTGATCATTTCACATTGCACTAGTGTTTTGTGTGCAATATATTCTTTATAATCTGATTGTTATATCGATTTCTCACATCACATTGCAGCGCAGCTTTTATTATTATTACTTGCAATTTATGTTTATCTGACATTTTGAGCAGCAGCAGCTTTTTTGTTTCACATTTTTTATTTTTATTATTTTTTATTTTTATTTTATTTTTATTCATTTTATTTTTATTTAATATTTTTTTTTTCACTGTTTTTGAACCAATTCAAGTGGTTTCTCACTATATTAGATTGTTTAGACCTGCGCAGTATTTATTTTTATACACAGTTACAGATTAGACAGAGGACTATCCAGGGGGTGAGTGAGGGGTGTCGATGTGGGTGGTTTTTGGGTGTGTTATAAAATGCCAAGTCAGGCCATTTACTATCCCTCTCATACTTGGAGCCCATCCCTGACACAAAACTTGGGAAAGAATGTATTGTATCATCTTTGCTATTTTATTATTAATAAATTTATAGCACCATTTAGATTTATTTATGTACTTTTATGTACATTTATGTGATTTTCTTTATGTTTTAATTAAATAAAACCTTTTAACACTGATATTACTATTATTATTCTCATTGTTATTAATGTTATCAGAGCTCTAACAAAATAGTAAAACTATAGAAACAGACAAAAATAGATAAATACTAAAACACTTCTAGATACCTCATTTGTCACCCCAGACACCAGTAGGTGTAGGAGTAGGAGTGCATATTTTAACCACTAGAGGTAAGGCTACTGTTCCCTATAATTGTCTTTTCAAACCTCTACATCAGCAAATGACCTAGTGAATAAGTGAAGAGACATTCCCCAACACATCCTTTCCAGTCTGAAAAATAATATCACTTCCTGATCCTTTGGATATACTTTAAGAGCAGTTTCACACTGGGGCGGGGACGGCGTTCGCGGTAAAGCGCCAATTTTTTTAGTGGTGCTTTACTGCCTTTTTTGCGGAGCTATTCGGCTGCAAGCTGTGCGCTTTTTACCTCCGCTAACGGCTGAAAAGGGGTTAAAACCCCTGGCAAAGCGGCGCTTTGCCGGTGGTTCAGCCGCACTGCCCATTCATTTCAATGGGCAGGAGCGGTGGAGGAGCGGTGTACACACCGCTCCTTCACCGCTCCAAAGATGCTGCTTGCAGGAGTTTTTTTAACGTCCTGCCAGCGCATCACCTCAGCCCTTGGGCTTTCACACTGAGACTGCAAGGGAGCAGTTTTTCTGGCGCTTTACAGGCACTCTTTTTAGCACAAAAGCGCCTGAAAAATGCCCAGTCTTACCTCCAAACCTGTTACAATAATGTGGATGGCCAAAATGCAAAAAAAAATAAGAATTTTTCTGATGGCACTAGCTAAAAATAAAGCACCAGCCACATGATTATAGGGTGCTCCTTCTCAGATTGACTTATTTTCCATTATATACAGTAGTAGACAGTGTATATTTGTTGATTATTTAGTTTATTCTTGTCTTGGTATGTTTGTGTACATTCATGGTGGTGCCTTATTATCTTGGCACTGTTTTAAAATCTAGGGACATTATAAGATTCTGCTCCCCACACTTATTGGAGTTGTGGGCAGTACCTCATGAGTTGCTCCATCCATGTTTTTTTATTAGGGTATGAGGTGGCCGGGTTCACACTGGTACGACACAACAGTTGTACAACTGTGGATCTGACTTTTCCCTGCAACTTCATGTCCGACTTCCATCCAACTTCAATGAACGGGATACAACTTTGATTCCAACAAATACATTTCTTTGTGGTCTAGTATTCTTCCATGTAAATATTGTAAGCAAAAGACTTCAAGGGATTGATGTTGATATTTATGCAGAAGTTCAACAAATTCAGATGACAAAGTCATTCCCCCAGACTTATCAGTCAGATGAGCAATTGGAAAAGGTTTTGAAAAGTGCCAAAAAGATGGCAGAGGAACTTGACATTGAGCCGGGTTTTCCCTTTGCAGAAATTTGGGCTTGCCGCAAAAGAACCCATTTTCAACAACAGATGAAAGTAGAAACAAAAAATTTTTGGGGGGGGGGGATTTTTGTGGGTGCCAGCAAATAGAAAATACAAGTACTAAGTTATGTTAAAAAAAACATAACAACCATTTTATTATTACATACAATACATGGTTAAAAAATCTTGTCTTCAAGGAAGTTAAAAACTAGTCATTCAAGATAGCGGTAAAGTGATTATCCCGACATGTTTTGCCACCCAAGGCTTCCTCAGGGTATTTTTTTAAAGACAAAAGATGTAGCACTGCATAGAACAAAACATAATTAGAAACAGTGCAATAACTCATTATACAACATAGTAAATTATAATTTCAGCTGCCATGCTAATTCATTGTCGCTCACTCACATAAGGTCTCCTCTCCAAAAAGCTGGATGCCAGATAGCAAGATGACAGTCACTAGATAGCACACATATAGGGCAATCAATGCCTGATCAGACCAGGCTGGGATCTGTGTGTATATTATTATAGTGTATTAATCAAATTTAATTAATTGTTTGACTAAGAAAATAGCCAATAAAGAGTATAGCAGTTTAAAGAAATATAAAAAGAGGCATGTAAATGAAGACAAAAATATATGACTTGTTTGCATAAATGTGTAGATATGAACCATACATAAGTATGGCATACTTCCATCAACAGCTGCTAAGATGAAGATAAGCCAAGAGTGCCAAGTTATAAGACGTAGCCTAATTTGTAAAAGCATATGATGAGAAATGCTGCAAAAATAGGGTAGTAGAGGATCTAATTAGGTCCAGACTGCACAGACTGGGTTTTAAGAAAGAAGATAATGACTGTTTTTTAGAGAAAGGGTTTAAAACGGACAGTCTTGTTTAGCCCGGCATATACCATAGCGTTTAAATTGTATATTCACTGGGTCTCCAACTGTAGCAGCACACGATCCATGCTGCCACCTCTGATATTGAGGGGTATATGGTCAAGGGCAAAGAGTGAAATCATATGTGGGTAAAAATTGTGGTAAAGGCACGCGTTGACTCACGCGCGTTTACATCTTTCTTTTTAGAATAGGGACTACATGATCCCTGATTCTTTTAAAGAAGGGGCGTTTAGTTTTGCCAATATAGAAACAGCTGCACAGGCATTTCGTAATATATACCACTCCTGGTGTCTGGAAAGTTACTTTTTGTCGAATGTCCCTGTTCTGATAGCATTTGAAGTTTTTGCTATTTTGTTAAAGTGACTATGCACTAGACGATCTTTTATGGATTTTGTTCTTTTATACATGATTTCTGGATGTTGTTTGATGTGCTTATTGATTAAAGGGTCTGCAGAAAGTAATGGCCAACATTTTGTCAGAATTCCTCGGATCTGTTTGTGTTGTTTGCAGTAGGGAGTGATTATTCTGACAGATTGCTTACTATCACTTTTGGTGTTGGTTGAGTAGATCAGGAAACTTCTCTCATGTTTTTTGGTTTTATTATAGGCCTTCTTAAGACGGCTATGGCTATAACACCTGTCACGCAGTTTGGAGTATAGTTCTCGAGCTGCCCTAACAAAGTCCTCCTCATTGGTATAGTTTCTTGCGAAGGTACTGACTGTAAGGTATGCTTTTTATTAATGTGCTGGATGTGAACTTGTCACGTGCAGGAGGGTATTTACTGCCAATGGCTTCCGGAACAGGGAAGAGCCCAGAAAGCCATTCTTTTTAACAAAAATATCCAAGTCTAGAAAGCTAACTTTTTGCAGGTCACATGTAATTGTAAATTTGAAGTTGTATTCATTACTACCAATGGTGGTCATAAACAAATCCAACTCATCTCTTGTTCCGGTCCAAAACAACAGCACATCAATATGACGATGCCACAAGGCGGTGTGCCCAAGCAAGTTTGGCACATTGTCCCTGGTGAAGAGTTCCTTCTCTCACCCCCCCCCCCAGGTACAGGTTGACATACGACAGGGCAGATTGTGTCCCCATCGTAACCCCCTGCACCTGGAAGGTAGTGGGATGTTCCAAAAATTAACACATTATGTGTCAAAATAAACCTTAAAAGGTCAACTATAAATTTGTTGTAACCATTGGCTAGTTTGCCTCTCTTTCTGAGATGACTCTCAATTACTGCCAATCCTTTCTCATGAGGGATGGTGTTGTATAAACGTTCAATATCTTTGGTCACCAACCAGGTATTGGGAGGGAGGGTTACGCCCTCCAGATTTATAAGCAGATCTATATATCTATATCTATAGTGTCCTTAGTGTAGGACGTAAGGGCGACCACATGCGGATTAAGATAATCATCCACAATGCTGCTAGCGTTTTCTGTTAAGCATTCACATCTGGACACTATAGGTCTGCCGGGAGGTGACGTTAAAATTTTTTGGAAGAGCAAAGAACGTCAGAATTTTTGGATCCTTAGTATGAAGAAAATTCTATGTGTTTTTATCAATAGTGCCCTGTTGGTAAGCCTTCAGAACGATGTTATAGTATTCATTGTTGTAGTGGTCTATCACAATTTTAGTAATGGGTCCATACCAGTTTCTATTTTGCATAATTTGTACATAATTTCATACTGTTTATTATCCATGATTACCAAATTACCACCCTTCTCGGCTGGTTTTATAACTATTGATCGATTTGTTTGTAAAGTGATTAGTGCCTGTTTTTGAGTATTAGTAAGGTTGTTGAGCTTGGTTATAAACCAAGTGTGTTTTTTCGATTTTCTTAGTGGTTTGTTGGACAAAGGCCCAAATATTAGGGTTGTTGTTGAGTAATGTGAAATTACGAGACTTTGACCTAAAAGAGAAGGGTGGAGGGAAGGTCACACCAACAGGGCCGTCCGCCATCGAATTGCCGGAGGACATGTCCGGCTCTGTGTGGCCTTCCTCCCATAGCTCCATAAGATCATCAATTGCACAAAGCTCCTGTAAAGTAGGAGTAAGTGCCTACATCTGGACACTTAGAGCTAGTAGGCTCACAAGGTTGTATAGGTTTGTCATAGAGAGTCTTAAACATAAGTCTACGTGCAAACATACCAGAGGTCTGGTGGGATAGTTTGATCTTATTCATTAAACTCTCCCATGCCTGCTCACAAAAGTCTGTCTTGATGCAAAAAGTAGGAATAGCTCCTAATCAGTGGAAAGAAAGAAAAAATAAGTAAAACATTTGAAAAAATATATGAATACAATTCGGTAAATATCTATCAATGTAGAAAAACAGTACAATGTGCATAGACAGCTTAATTAAGCAAAAAAAAAAAAATACATAAACCTTGCTATGAATAAACAGTGTCACCAACCCATAAACAATTAAATGGTGTGGTACAACACCTGGAATAGATAGGAAAGGGATAGTGATATGGGTAGGTGACAATGTCAAAGAGGCACCAACATCCCTGAAAATGGAAATATAAACAGGGTAATTTTGGGGGAATTTTTGGGGGTGCCAGCAAATAGAAAATACAAGTACTAAGATATGTAAAAATATATACCAAACAGATTAAATTAATTTCCTTTTTTCCAAGTTCTAGACTCTGCTATCCATTCACTAGAAGAATGTTTTGTTACAGCTCCACAAACACAGCAATGTTCTTGTGGTGCTCTATAACATTCCCAAACTCAAGGAAGCAATACCTGAAGACCTACTCCAGCAGTGTGAAAAATTGGAAAGTGTTTTGTTCCATGATAACATGCAGGATATAGATTCAAATGATCTCAACGATGAACTGAAAGCTCTGTCAAAATATGTCCCTGCAGACTTGTCGCCAAAGGGCGTGCTGGAGTATCTCTGCACAAATTTCACTGCCCTCTTTCCAAATGCCTTCATTGCTCTGTGTATACTGTTAACACTCCCTGTAACCATTGCTAGTAAAGAGCAATGCTCCTCAAAAATAAAATTAATAAAAACATACCTGCGCTCTACTATGTCACAAGAAAGGTTGATGAGCCTGGCGACCATATCAATTGAACATGAACTAGCCCAAACTGTACACCTGAAGGAAGAAGTGTTTTTACACCCAAAAAGGCACGGAAAGCAAGTGAGTAACATAATCAACCAAAAAGGAAGGGCAGGGTGCTAGCTCCAGCTTGCAACCATGAACACGTAGACCAAGTGACAAAAATTTGTTGCGACATCTTGCAGACTTCAACATCTTGTTTTGGCACAGTGCTACTAAAAGTTTGTTCAAGTGAAATTTTTTTGCTGCACACCAACATCCGTCCAACAGGTTTGTTGAAAGGTTGCCACCAGGACTAAAACAACGGACCAAGTGGTGACGACATTTCACACAAACATTGTGCTTCTTCAAAACCCCTAGCACCCCTAGAAGCACAATGTATGTGTGAAACATCGTCACCCCTCGGTCCCTTGTTCTAGTCCTGGTGGTGGTCTTCCAATAAACCTGTTGGTTGGATGTTGTTGTGCAGCAAATTTATCTCACTTAGTCAACCTTTTAGCAGTACTGTGCCAAAACAAAATGTTGAAGTCCCTTGGCTTCAAAAGCAATAGGAGGAATTGATCTGAGATCACTTCCTCAAAGTGCTGAAAAGAGTAAACTGAGAATTGTCCCTCACAACCTGCAATCACTCCTCGGTTTGCACTAGCAGATATCTGATGCTCCATGGGGACCCCTGATAGGCCAAGCCTGTTTGGCTGTGGCAGGCTTGAGTGCCATGCAAAGGCACCTTGAGTGCCATGCATGGCACACCTGCTATAGGTTACTGACCCCTGCAATAGAAATATTTAAACTATTTATATAAGGCTCTGTAAAGTCTATATTTCCAGCCAAGAAGGCAAGGAAAGCACTGATTTGAGTCAATTGATATATAGCTGAGTGCAATATTGTTGTTGTCCTTGTCTGTTGTTCATGACAAACTGTTTTGCAATATATTTAAACTATTTAAGCTATTTATGTAAATAAATCTATATAAAACGAAATACTACTGGAGTTTGTGCTTTGGAATTGAACATAATGGTATGTCATATAATTTTGCATATACGGTTCTGTTGCATGTAAATCTGACTTCCTGATAAATTTCATTTTAGTTTTAATTATCATGATATAAAATTATATATTTTTTTTTTTTTTTTGGTGTGTGGGGGTTGAAGCACTTAATTCTTGGACCCAGGCAGCACAATGTTATGGGCCAGCCCTGTGCATGAGCCTTGCTGCTATTACAATCTTTCACATGATTCAGCCACAGCATATGTACTTTTTATTTATTTTTTTATCTGTGCACCTATCTGGGCAAGCTATATTCACAATTTTTCATTTTTCATTTAGTGTGGTTGTAGAGTTATGCATTTTAAATTTGCTTTTAATTTATTTTTATACATCACGCTTCAGCCACAGGGAAGATGTGCTTTCATGAAAACGGCACCAAAGATGCAATTTTAGGGATTTTATATTTACATTTTTATTTGAAGTAAACGCATTAAAAAAAGTAAAGTTTGTTTCATCATATTTCCAATTATACTGTATATCTATAACAGGCTTATTTTACAAATAGACATTTATGTTTTAATATTTTTATTGGTTTTATGAGCACAGTGTTAGGCCCCATACACACGATAGAATCCATCCGCTGAAAAATCCCAGCGAATGGGTTTCAGCGGATAGATCCTATGGTGTGTACACTCCAGCGGATCTGTTTCCGCGGATATTTATCCCCTGGGATGGATTTCCAGCGGATAAATATTTGATGACATGCTATCAAATCTATCCGCTGGAATCCATCCCAACGGATGGATCCGCTGGTCTGTACAGACTCACCGGATCCATCCGTCTGAAGGGATCCCCCGCATGCGTCTTAATGATTCAACGCATGCGTGGAATTCCTTATATGACAGCGTCGCGCACGTCGCCGCGTCATAATCGCGGCGACGGCGCGACACGTCATCGCCAGAGGATTTCGGCGGGGATTTCGATTCGATGGTGAGTACACTCCATCGCATGGAAATCCGCGCAAATCCTCGAGAGGATAAATCCTCTCGTGTGTATGGGGCCTAAGACATGAAAGTGAGAACATTCAAAATCCAAGATCATAAGTATCACACATCAAATATAAAATATATCCATTTAGGAATGAAGTTCAACTTTCAAAATTTCTTCCTGCTCTAGTCATTCTCAAACATCAGAAGTCAACATGAACAGCCTCAACTGGGGAGTAAGCATCGCATGCCTTACAGTGTCACCCACTTTCTCCAAACAGGTCTCCATTTCCTCTCATAGGTCTTTGTTAGATCCAATGAAGGGCATAAGGTGACACCAAGAGCATTCTCGAGAAATTGTTATTAAAGTGTCAGGCCCCGTACACACGAGAGGATCCATCCGCTGAAAAATCTCAGCGGATCGGTTTCAGCGGATAGATCCCCTGGTGTGTACGTTCCAGCGGATATTTATCCACGGATATTTCAGATTTCCAGCAGATAAAAAGATAACAAATCTATCCGCTGGAATCGGCTCCAGCGGATCGATCCGGTGGTCTGTACAGACTCACCGGATCGATCCGTCCGAACCCGTCCCTCGCATGCGTCGTAATGATTCGACGCATGCGTGGATTTCCTTATATGACAGCGTCGCGCACGTCGCCGCGTCATCATCGCGGCGTCGTCGCGACACGTCACCGCGGTTGAAATCCGCGCAGATTTGGATCCGATGGTGAGTACATGCCAACGGATCCAAATCCGCCAGAGGATTTATCCGCGGAAACGGTCCGGAGGACCGTTCCCGCGGATAAATCCTCTCGTGTGTACGGGGCCTTAGACATGAAAGTAAGAACAAGATCCAAGTTTTACACATCAAACATAATATGTATCCATCTAGGAATGTAGTTTAACTTTCAACATTTCTTTCTGGTGTAGTCATTCTCAAACATCCAAAGTCAACACAAACTGCCTGAAATGGGGAAAAAGCATCTCATGCCTTACAGCGTCATTCACTTCCTCCAAAAACGTCTCCATTTCCTCTTATAGGACTCTGTTAGTTAGATCAAAGGAAGGGCGTAAGGTGAAGCCAATAGCATTCTGGAGAAATAGTTATAGTTTGAGTTGTAAGCATATTAACTTATAAACAATAATGTGTTCACCATATAACAGTCAGACAAAAAGAGAAAAGCCAGGAATAAAGAAAAGGAAAAACAAGAAAAACAAAAGTGAAGGGAGAGGACTCCATGGCAAGGTGAAATGTATTGGATCCAGATTCCATATCATTACAAAATGAGTTTGTGAATTATATTATATGCTTGTTAACTTGTCATTAACCATAATCCAGTTAAGTTTGTTCTTGACTAATTTCATGAGGAGTGGCCATACAACGGATGGCGATTCTGTGGTTGATTCTGGCGACTAGAAATAAGTAATGCCGCGTACACACGATCAGAAATTCCGCCAGCAAAAGTCCGATGTGAGCCTTTGGTCGGAAATTCCGACTGTGTGTATGCTCCATCTTCTTGTTTTTTTTTAAAGTGTTTGTGAAGGAAATAAAAAAACTACTACTACAAAAAAAACATGTGGTACTTACCTACTCTGTACAATGGTTTTGCACAGAGCAGCCCGATCTTCGCCGCCAGTGTTCTGGGCTACTTCCCCTCACCAAGTGGCCCATAGCAAGTTGCTTGGATGCTCAGCCCCAACCGCACTCTCTCCTGACTGACTGTAATTAATAGCAGTGGGAGCCAATGGCTCCTGCTTTTGCATCTCAGCCAATGAGAAGGGAGAAACCAGGGAGAGCTGCTGCTCTCCTGCACATTGTTGAACCCAGTTTGGTCTTAAGCCTCGTACACATGATTAGGGATGAGCCGGATGTTCGAGTCGAACGTAAGTCCAACATTATATGGTGTTCACACAAAATTTGAGCGCCGCAGAACACCCCATAATGCAGTAGGAGATCGCAGTGCATTGACGTCTGATGATTGGCCAAAGCATGCACCTGACCTACATGCTATGGCCAATCACAGCACGCTCTTCTGCGAGAGCCATAATTGGCCAAATGGCTCAGGGGGGCTACATCCATGTCCCACACTAGCGGCTGTGTGTAGTGTTGTTGGCGTGGACAAAATAATTTTTGATTACCAGCAGATTTTATAAGTTTGCCCACTTACAAATAAATGAAGGGTCTATAATTTCTATCATAGATGTATTTTAGATGATAGAGACAGAATATCAACCAAAAAGCCAGAAAAAACACAATACAAATGTTATAGATTGAGTTGCAGTTCAGTGAGTAAAATAAGTATTTGATCCCCATGCAAAACATGACTTAGTACTTGGTCAAGAAACCCTTTTTGGCAACCTCAGAGATAAGGGGCCTGATTCTCAAAAAAGCTGCCTAACTTAACTTTCAGCAGTTAAGTTACACTGACTTAAAATCTCTACCTAAGTGCCTGATCTTCAAAGCACTTACCTAGAAATTTCAGGCCGTGTAACTTAAGTGCCGCCGTCGCAAGGCGGTCCTCCTCTCCGGGGGGCGTTTAAAATTTAAATGAGGCGCGCTCCCGCGCCGGCCGTACTGCGCATGCGTGTGACGTCATTTTCCCGACGTGCAGCGCGCGAACGTAATTAACGCCGGGCGGCTTTGAGAATTGCGACGGGACACTAAAGTTGCGACGGGTGAAAAAAAATATACGCGCCGGGAAAACAAATAATTATAAAAAAAAATGACAGCGTCGCTCAGCATGCATTCCTGAGAGGGAGAACTCCATGCCAATTTTCAAAGAAAAAACCGGCATGGGTTCCCCCCCCCAGGAGCATACCAGGCCCTTAGGTCTGGTATGGGTTGTAAGGAGACCCCCCCACGCCGAAAAATCGACGTAGGGGGTCCCCCTACAATCCATACCAGACCCGTATCCAAAGCACGCTACCCGGCCGGTCAGGAAGGGAGTGGGGACGAGTGAGCGCCCCCCCCCCTCCTGAGCCGTGCCAGGCCGCATGCCCTCAACATGGGGGGGTTGGGTGCTCTGTTGATGAGGACAGGACCTCTTCCCGACAACCCTTGCCGTTGGTTGTCGGGGTCTGCGGGCGGGGGCTTATCGGAATCTGGGAGTCCCCTCAAATAAGGGGGCCCCCAGATACCGGCCCCCCACGCTAAGTGAATGGATATGGGGTACATCGTACCCCTACCCATTCACCTGGAGGCAAAAAGTAAAAGTTAGTAAACACACAACACAAGGGTTTTTAAAATAATTTATTATTCTGCTCCGGATGCCCCCCCTGTCTTCTTTATTAGCTCTATTACCAGGGGGGGCTTCTTCTTCCACTCTCCGGGGGTCTTCTTCCACTCTCCGGGGGGGGGTTTCTTCTTCCGCTCTCCGGGGGGGGGGCTTCTCCGCTCTCCGGGGGTCTTCTTCTCTCTTCGCCGCTCTCCGCTGTTGACTCGGCGAACCACGGTTCTTCTCCAGCTGTCCGGTGCCTTCTTCTTCAGCGCTGGCTGCCTGCTATCTTTGTGTGTTAGCTCAATTAGTAACAGGCAGCCGGCGCGGTCTTCTGTGACGTCACCTTCTTCTCTTCTGTTCTTCTCCCCTCTTCCGATGTTGCCTCGTCGCCTCTTGTCACTGTAATGATGGAAGCGTGCCTTGCATCCCATTTATATAGGCATCACCGTCCCATCATGCTCTGGCAGGTACCCACGTGGTGGGTGCCTACCCACGTGCACCCACCACGTGGGTACCTACCGGAGCATGATGGGACGGTGATGCCTATATAAATGGGATGCAAGGCGCGCTTCCATCATTACAGTGACAAGAGGCGACGAGTCAACATCGGAAGAGGGAGAAGAAGAACCTGACGTCACAGAAGACCGCGCTGGCTGCCTGTTACTAATTGAGCTAACACACAAAGATAGCAGGCAGCCAGCGCTGAAGAAGAAGGCACCGGACAGCTGGAGAAGAACCGGGGTTCGCCGAGTCAACAGCGGAGAGCGGCGAAGAGAGAAGAAGACCCCCGGAGAGCGGAGAAGCCCCCCCCCGGAGAGCGGAAGAAGAAACCCCCCCCGGAGAGTGGAAGAAGACCCCCGGAGAGTGGAAGAAGACCCCCGGAGAGTGGAAGAAGAAGCCCCCCCTGGTAATAGAGCTAATAAAGAAGACAGGGGGGGCATCCGGAGCAGAATAATAAATTATTTTAAAAACCCTTGTGTTGTGTGTTTACTAACTTTTACTTTTTGCCTCCAGGTGAATGGGTAGGGGTACGATGTACCCCATATCCATTCACTTAGGGTGGGGGGCTGGTATCTGGGGGCCCCCTTATTTGAGGGGACTCCCAGATTCCGATAAGCCCCCGCCCGCAGACCCCGACAACCAACGGCAAGGGTTGTCGGGAAGAGGTCCTGTCCTCATCAACATGGGGACAGGGTGCTCTGGGGTGGGGGGGCCCGCAGTGTGCCCCCCTGCCCCAGAGCACCCAACCCCCCCATGTTGAGGGCATGCGGCGTGGCACGGCTCAGGAGGGGGGGGGCGCTCGCTCGTCCCCACTCCCTTCCTGACCGGCCGGGTAGCGTGCTTTGGATACGGGTCTGGTATGGATTGTAGGGGGACCCCCTACGTCGATTTTTCGGCGTAGGGGGGGTCTCCTTACAACCCATACCAGACCTAAGGGCCTGGTATGCTCCTGGGGGGGAACGCATGCCGGTTTTGAATTTAAAAATTGCCGTGGAGTTCTCCCTCAGAAATGCATACCAAATGCCGTCGCTTGAATGGGCCTTTACAAGGTGTGACTAACTTTACACATTGTAAAACCAGCCCTAGTTTTGCGCAAGCAAATTCGGAACTTACGCAGAAATCACAATGATGAAATGCTTTGAGAATCTGCTTAAGTCCTCATTTGCATACTCAAAGCTGCATTTCAATGAGAAATGCCCCCAGTGGCGGATGCGGTACTGCATCCTAGGATCTGACCGTGTAAGTGTCTTACACATGTCAGATTTTCTGCCTAACTTTGGAAAAAGCCTTTTGAGAATCGTTTCCAAAGTTAGGCACAGACTGAACAGCAGTTAAGTCTGCGTATCTCTTTTGGGAATCAGGCCCAAGATGTTTCTTGTAGTTGTAGACCAGGTTTGCACACATCTCAGGAGGAATTTTGGTCCACTCTTCTGTACAGATCTTCTCTAAATCCTTAAGGTTTCTTAGCTGGCGCTTGGCAACTCGAAGTTTCAACTCCCTCCCTAAATTTTCTATAGGATTAAGTTCTGGAGACTGGCTGGGCCACTCCATGACCTTAATGTGCTTCTTCTTGAGCCACTTCTTTGTTGCCTTGGCGGTATGTTTTGGGTCATTGTCATGTTGAAGACCAATCCACGACCGATCTTCAGTGTTCTAGCTGAGGGAAGAAGGTTCTCATCCAAGATTTTGCAATACATGGCCATGTCCATTGGCCCCTCAATGCGGCAAAGCCAGCCTGTATTTTTAGCAGAGAAACCACCCCAATGCATAATGTTTCCACCTCCGTGTTTAACTGTAGGGATGGTGTTCTTAAGGTTATAGTCAGCATCTTCCTCCAAACACTTTGAGACGAGTTAATGCCAAAGAGCTTAATTTTGGTCTCATCTGACCACAGCACTTTCTCCCAATCCTTCTCTGAATCATTTAGATGTTCATTGGCATGACTGTACTGTGCCTTCTTAAGGAGGGGGTCTCAGTGTGGACTCTATATTCAGTCAGTGCAGGCAGTATATATATATATATATATATATATATATATATATACACACACACACACACACACACACATACTCAGCATTCAGTGTAGACTATGGCCCGGATTCACAGACATCGGAGCATATTTATGCCGCCGTAGCGTATCTCTTTTACGCTATGCTGGCGCAGCGCACAGAGGCAAGCACTGGATTCACAAAGCACTTGCTCCCACTCGCTCTTAAAGATACGCTGTGTTTCCTGGGTAAGCCAGTGTAGGTGGAAGTGGGCGTGAGCCATGCTAATGAGGCGTGACCCCATGCAAATGATGGGCCAAGCGTCATAGAAGTACTTAAAACGAACGGCGCATGCGCCGTCCCGTGGGCGCATCCCAGTGCGCATGCTCAGAATCACGTCAAGACAACTGCCTAAGATACGTCGAATCACTGCCTACGACGTGAACGTAACCTACGCCTAGTCATATTCACGTACAACGTAAACTACAAAAGATACGACGGCTTGTGTTCCCTGGTCCATACCTTTGCATGAGTTGCGCCTCCTATATAGGGAATAACTTTACGCCGGACGTACGACTTACGCAAACCGCGTATATGATGCTTCCGGCGCAACTACGTTTGTGAATTGGCGTATCTCCCCTAATTTGCATATGTGCATAGAAATCTATGGGAGCGGCAAATGCGCCCGGCGTAAATATGCGCCCACGATACGACGGCGTAGGCAAGTTACGTCAGTCGTAGGAAGCCTATTTTCAGGCGTATCTAGTTTTGTGGGCACGGCGCACAGATACAACGGCGCATAGTTACACTTACGCTGCATATCTCGAGATATGTCGGCGTAAGTACTTTGTGGATCCGGGCCTATATATTCAGTGTAGACTCTATACTCAGTCAGTGCAGGCAGTGTATTCATATATAGAATTCTGTGAAAAAGTAGTTGCCCCCTAAACCTAATAATGGTTGTGCCACCCTTGGCAGCAACAACTGCAATCAAGCATTTGCAATAACTGGCAATCAGTCTTTCACATTGCTGTGGAGCAATTTTGGCCCACTCCTATTTGCAGAATTGTTTTAATTCAGACACATTGGAGGGTTTTCGAGCATAAACAGCCTGTGTAAGGTCATGATACAGCATCTTAATTGGATTTAAGTCTGGGCTTGGACTAGGCTACTCCAATACCTACATTTTGCTTTGTTTGAACCATTTGGAGGTGGCTGTTGTGTTTCATCAATTATGGTAAGTTGTCCAGACCACCATGTCTGACTGTTGGTATAATGTTCTTGTTATGAATGAATGAATGAATGAATGAATGAATGAATGAAAAACTTATAAAGCGCGGCGCATGCGAACTGAATCGCTTCTGGGCGCTAGTTGTTCGTGTCTCATGACATCAGAAGAGCAGAGTTTTGATCTGTCTTCTGAAAGTCAGGTGGTTTTCCTCCAACCGAATGCTGGTTGGCAAAGCGTTCCATAGTCTAGGACCCTGAAAAGCAAACCTTCTTTCTCCTTTGGACTTGTATTTGGTTTTTGGTACCCTGACCAGATTTTGGTCGGTGGATCGCAGAACGCGATTCGAATTGTGAGGTTCTATCTTGTCGCAAAGATATTGCGGAGCCTTCCCATGGATGCACTTATGTGTCAGGCAGAGTGCTTTGAATGCAATTCTGTCTTTTACTGGCAACCAGTGAAGGGTTCTCAGCGAAGGTGAGATTGATTCCCATTTTTTTTTCCCAGTCACCAGTCTGGCGGCCGTATTCTGAACGACTTGCAGATGGGAGATTTGGTACTTTGGTAAAGGGCGTTAGCATAGTCCAGTCTGGAATTCACGATTGTTCCCACCACGACTGCTACGTCTTCTTTGGGAATAAATGGAATAAGTCTGCGTAGTAGGCGCAACAAATGGTGCGCTCCGCTGACTACTGACCCTATTTGTGCCTCCATTGTCATGAAGGTGTCGAAGATGACCCCGAGACTTTTGACTTTGGAGCTAGGGGTGATGATTTGGCCCAGAATGGGCGGGGGTGTCCAGGTTGTTGCCAGTTGACTCTTTCGGCTGGCGTGAAACATAAGGAGTTCTGTTTTTGAACTGTTGAGTTTAAGATAACTCTTTGTCATCCAGTTTTCTATCAAAGAGAGACATTTCTCTAAACTGGCATGATGATCCTTTTTGTTGCAGATGCGAAAATACAGTTGCGTATCGTCTGCATAAGAGTGATACTGATAATATCAAAGAGAGGGCGAAGATAGATGTTGAAAAGCACCGGTGACAGGGGGGATCCTTGGGGGACTCCACATGACATCGCGCGCTTTTCCGATGTGAAAGAACCCTGTTTAACTGTTTGTGATCGGTTTTCAAGAAAGGAAGAAAACCATGGTAAATCACCTTCTGCGACTCCTGCTACCTTGGCTAGTCGCATCAGTAACAGTTTGTGGTCTACCGTGTCAAAGGCTGCGCTTAGGTCCAGCAGAACCAGGAGACAAGATTCTCCTTCGTCTGCGGCCTCGAGGGCATCGTCCCATATTTTGAGTAAGGCCGTTTCTGTCCCGTGTCCGGGACGGAAGCCTGATTGTAATGGATCCAGTAGATTATGGGTATCTAGATGCTGTTGCAGCTGTTGTACCACTACTTTCTCCATTATCTTGGAGAGAACATTTAGGCCTGTTATGGGACGGCGGTGAGTTGGGTCCTTGGGATCCAGGTTAGGTTTTTTCAAGCTGGATTGTGCCCTCTTTCAACGGGGATGGCACTGTGCCTTCCTTAAATGACTGGTTTATAAGCTGTGTAATGGGTGGTGCCAGGATGTCGGCACATTCCTTCAGCAGTTTGGTGGGGATGATATCATTGGGCGATGTGCTGTTCCGCAAAGCACCAATGATATTTTTTGTGGTATCGATGGAGATCGGTTCCAGAGTGAACTTAGTTGATTGTAGAGCGTTTCTGTGGGTGTTTTGTGGTTGATTGACGGTGGGGTTGAGGGGGGTATTGTTTTGCTAGATGCTTTCCCGGATTCTTTCAATTTTGTTGATGAAGAAATCCGATAGTTCATTACAGAACTCTTGGGTGTCTGAGTTGGGGACTTCAAGACATCCTGGATTCATGGTCTGGGTGACCATCTTGAAGAGTTTGCGGGGACGGTTTAGGGCGCTGTTAATCGCCATAGAAAAATGATGTTTCTTGGCTTTGAAGATTTCTTTATGATATCGTGTTGTTATTGCCTTGTAGATGATGAGGTTATCCTCTGCAGGGCTTCTTTTCCAGGCGGCTTCCGCCCTTCTGCGCTCTTGCTTCAGAAGCGACAGCTGGTTGTTGAACCAGCCGGACTTTCTTTTTCGGATGCAGGCTTTGCGTTTCGGTGCTACTAAATCGGCTGACTGTAGCAGGGCTGCGTTTATGGCCTCCAGTGTATCTGCGGCTGTTTGATGTGGATGGATTGTTTTGATTCTGTTTCCCAAGGTAGATTTGAAGAGTTCCGAATGGAGCTTCTTCTGAGATCTAGCCCAGTGTATTGTCACCGGCTTGGGTGCTTTTATCACTGGGGGAATTTTGGAGATTATGAAATTAATTGCATGGTGGTCTGTCCATGGCAATGGTTCATTTTCTAAAATGCTTATTTTCAGATTTTGTCTGAAAATTAGGTCGAGTGTGTGACTTGAAGCATGTGTTGGCCCGCATATAAGTTGCTGTAGCCCTAATCCCTCCAGGTGATCGATGCAGGCGTCCGCAATGGGATCCTGTGCGGAGTTGGCCCACAGATTAAAGTCCCCGAGCAGCAAAAGGTGTTTGCTGTTAAGGGTATAAGTGGATATAAACTCCGTTAAGATGGCAAAAACTGCGATTTTTGGCCCAGGTGGCCTATAGCAGAGGAGAATGTGAACAGTCTCCTGGGGGGAAGTTTGAAGTTGAAGAGTAAGGGTTTCCATGAATGGAAGAGGATTTTGAAGGACCGGCTTAGTGATTGCAAGGTGAAACTTATGGATCACCGCCAGGCCTCCTCCTCTTTGCCCTATTCTGTTTTCCGTTATAATGCGATAGTTTTCTGGCACCAATTCATCCGAGAATGGTGTTGCAGTCGTCTGAGAGCCAGCTTTCTGTAATAAAGAGGCAGTCTAGATCGTTTTGTAGTAAGAAATCGTGGATTTCTAATCGGTGTTTTACTGCCGATCTTGTGTTGATCAAAGCACATGATATGTGCTTGAGCTGGGTTAAATAGTTTACATTTTTGATGGTCGATCGTCGATCGAATCTCAAAAGTTGCTCTATTTTTAAGGCCTTTTTGGTGACGGCTGGTAATGCTGTTGCGAATTGTCTCAGACCCCGAATAGAGTCCGCAGAGTATCGCAGATTAGCCATTGTCGCCTGTCACATTGTCGTCAGTCTTTCCTAATTGCGGCGGCCGCGAATGAGGCCTGGTCTGGCGCGGATGCGGGAAGAGCCGCGAGACGCCGGACGTGATGGGTGAAGACTGTCCAAGTGAGCCGTCACTCGTTGAGTCTTCTCTCCCCGATTGGTCCAGAGGAAGGCGAAAAACCCCAGGCGTGCTGTGCCAATCTGCAGCGATCGGGGGAAAAAATTCCTTCCTGACCCCTTAACGGCGATCGGTGCAACCCTGGATCAATTGGCTAGGGGGGTGTGGGGGGGGGGTGTCTTAGTCCTGTTTTTTTTGTGCTGTGTCTGCAGCAGCCGAGAGCTGGGAGGACCCTGCCTGGCTGCACTATCCCTGGGGAGAGCCGACTCGTTTGAGAGCGTCCTGCTCTCACTATCCCTGGGGTGAGCAGACTAAGATGAGAGCGTCTGCTGCACCGCTGAATCTATATAGCAAGAGTTTCAACTTTATTAGCTGCAAGCTGTTCTGAATCAGTGATTGAAAAAAAAATAATGAAGACTCCTGTCTTACCTCCTGTTTCAAACTCCTGGTTTTTAACTCGCACTTTTGATCAAAGAATGCACTTCTGATCAGAGAGTCCACATGTGAAGCCACCATCAATTGGGAGCATTATGAAATGCTGTATTTGTTTTATGCTAGATTTAACGGGACGCACATCTTTCAAAAAGCTAATTTTTCGTCTCATCAGTCCACAGAATATTTGCTTTATGATTATGATTTGTATACACATGATCGGAAATTCTGACAAGAAAAACTTGGATTTTTTTCCTACTGAATTTTGGCTCAAACTTGTGTTTCATACACACGGTCACATAACATTCTGACCGTCAAGAACACGGTAAAGTACAACACTACAACGAGCGGAGAAAAATGAAGTTCAATGATTCCGAGCATGCGTCAAATTGATTCCGAGAATGCGTGTTTTTTTGCGCGTCCGAATTGCATACAGACGATTGGAATTTCCGACAACAACTTTTCCCATTTTCCCAGCTCTCAAATTTCCAAACAGAAAAAGTCCGATGGAGCCTACACACGGTCAGAATTTCTGACCAAAAGCTCACATCAAACTTTTCTTGTCAAAAATTCCAACTGTGTGTACGCTGCATAAAAGTCTTGAGGATAATCAAGATGTTTTTTTGGTAAATCTGAGATGAGCCTTTGTGTTCTTTTTGATCAGCAGTGGCTTTGGCCTTGGAACCCTCCCATGGATGCCATTTTTGCCCAGTCTCTTTCTTATTGTTGAATCATGAACACTAATCTTACCTGAGGCAAGTGAGGCCTGCAGTTCTTTAGATGTTGTTCTGGGTTCTTTTATGTAATTTTTGTAGGCCAGCCACTCCTGGGAAGGTTCGCCACTGTTCCAAGTTATCTCCATTTGTGCATAATGGCTCTTCCCATGGATCACTGGAGTTCCAAAGCCTTAGAAATGTACTTTAAACCCTTCCTAGACAGATACATGCACATTACTTTGTTTCTAATCTGTTCTTGATTTTTTTTTAGATTGTGGCCTGATGTGTGGCTTTTTGTGATCTGTTAGTGTGCTTCACTTTGTCAGACAGCTTCTATTTATGTGATTCCTTGATTCAACAGGTCTGGCAGTAATCAGGCCTGGGTGTGTCAAGTGAAATTTAAACTCTTATTGCTTACAAAAAATTGTGGTTAATCATAGTTCATTCATGATTCAGCTTGGAGGGGCAATTACTTTTTCACATAGGCCCGCAGGTTTGAATAGCTTTTTTTCCCTTAATAAATTAAATTAAAAACTGCATCTTGGATTTACTCCTATCTTTGTGTAATATTAAAATTAGTTTGGTGATCTGAATCATTTAAGTGTGAGAAATTTGCAAAAGAATTAAAATCAGGAAGGGGGCAAATACTTTTTCACAGCACTGTATACTCCGCATTGAGTGTAGACTATGGGGTAGATTCAGGTAGATTTTGGCGGGCGTAGCATATCTCAGATACACTACGCCGCCGTAAGTTAGAGCACCAGGTCCTGTATTCACAAAGAACTTGCGCTGTAACTTACGGCGGACGCAGTGTAACTGGACCGGCGTAAGCCCGCCTAATTCAAAATACGCTGGTTGGGGGCGTTGTTCTATGCAAAATACTAGTGACCCCTACGTATTTGACGTTTCTAACGAACGGCGGAATGCGCCGTCCGTGGACGTATCCCAGTGGCGCATGCTCCAAATGACATCGGCAAATCGTCAATGCTTCGACGTGAACGTAAATTACGGAAAGCCCCCATTCACGAACGAGTTACGCAAACGACGTAAAAATTTGAAAATTTGACGCGGTTCCGAGGTCCAATACTTAACATTGGCTGCGCCATCTTTTTGGTGGTTTATCTTTACGCCTGAAAATCCCTTACGATAAACGGCGTATCTTTACTGCGAACGGCCGGGCGTACATTCGTGAATAGGCGTATATAGCTGATTTACATATTCTAGACGTAAATCAGCGTACACGCCCCTAGCGGCCAGCGTAAATATGCAGTTAAGATACAACGGCGTAGGAGAGTTACGCCGGTCCCATATCTTAGCAACATTTAGCGTATCTCAGTTTGAGCATATGCTTAAAGTTGCGACTGCGCGGGGATTCGGACTTACGACGGTGTAATCTACTGATACGCCCGTCGTAAGTCTTTCTGAATCTAGCCATATATACATTGCATTTGTAGTGTATACTATATAATAAATTCAGTGGTGTTGTGTGTATATTTATGTATATATAAATATTTATATATATATACACATATATATCTACTCTGCATTCCGTGTAGCCTATTTATACAGTAAAGGATAGTTGTAAATGTAGTGCCAGAGTAGTTTACAATGTTGCAATGTACCAATTATTAATAAACAAATAATAACTTGAAAAACAATCTCAAATCTAACCTCATGTACTGTATATAATGAGTGAGGACACAAATAAAAAAGTCTAAATGATGGAGAAGTCTGAGGTAAACATAAAATCGCCACAAAATGATTGTTGCTAGAAGTAGAATACAGTGTGCTTTGACAAGCATGTAGAGCTTCAGGTAGGGATGAGCTTTGTGTTCGAGTCGAACCCATGTTCAACTCGAACATCATATGTACGACCGTTTGTCGAAATACGAACGTTACGGGCCGTTCGTGCCAAAATCGAGTGGCGCGTCATGGCCAATAATTCACTGCGGCATTGCAGTGCATTGCTGGCTTATTATTGGCCAAGCATGCACTATGATCCGCATCCTTGGCCAATCACAGCGCGCAAAAAACAGAGAGCCATAATTGGCCAAAGCCAGGGTGGCTTTGGCCAATTATGGCTCAGGGGGTTTAGTACACGCCCCACACTATAAAAGGCCGCCTGCAGGTCGGCCTTGTGTAGTGTGTTGCGGCGGTGGTTAAAGACAGACAGAGAGAGAGAGACAGTGTAATTTTTTCTAGGTAGATAGAGCAGGCAGGCTAGTCAGTTAAAGTTACAGTGGGTGGGGGCGTGGCTTGGCGCGTGAGCCGGATGGACGTCTAAGCCCGGAGCTCCGGACTAACGAGGAGACCAGCGGCACAACCCGACCCGCACACAGCAAATTTTGACGGATCATCCACCACCTACACCCCGCAGCACTCCAGCCATGACCGGGAAACGGCAGATGGCTAAGCATCCTCACCGTTTGACGGACTTTTTCGCTCCGGCCGGAGGTAACACCAGGCAAGATGGCGCCGAGGCCTACTCCCCGCAGCCGACCTCCAACGGAGCCCGGACCTCTCATCAAGGTACTCGCACCACACAAAGAGCATCGGATGATGCATCCTCTTCCCCTCCACCCACGCCATCATCCTGCAGCCTGGTAAAGTCTAAGCCCAGGCTGGATGGACAGGGATTGGGCCGGTCCACGAGTCCGGCAGCCAGCCAGGCCTCTGACTCGGGGGAGGATACCAGGGACCTGCCGGAATCCATTATCTCGTTCCCCACACAAAATCAGCCTGTAATTGATACTGTCCTCAAGGATATGCTGATATCCTTGAGGAGTACACTGCAGTCGGATTTGGCAGCCTGTATGCATCGCTTAACAGGAGATATACAGGAGGTTGGTACCAGAGTGAGTCATATTGAATCCAAAATGGAGGAATATGCTACTACTATAAATGAACTAGTTGACGCTAATGAAGATAGAGAAGCAGATAATGAGTGGATTAAAGCAAAGTTGGCAGATATGGAAGATAGGTCCAGAAGGAACAATCTTAAAATTAGGGGGATCCCTGAATCGGTTCAACAACATGACCTGAACCAATATGCTGCATCCATGTTTAAAGATATGCTGCCAGAACTTTCTGACTTAGATGTCACTATTGATCGCATACATCGCCTGCCAAAGCCGCCACACCTGTCGGAGCAAGTTCCTAGAGATGTGTTACTACGTCTACATTTCTACCATGTCAAAGAACGGCTTATGACTACGATGAGGAAAAGGGAACAAATCCCAGAGCAGTACCAGAACATACAGTTCTACGCAGATCTGTCCCAGTACACGCTGCAGAAAAGGAAAAATCTAACGTCTGTCACGAAAATCTTACGTAACCACAAAATAATATACAGGTGGGGATACCCGACAAAGCTTTCTGTAACCAAGGATAACCGCACCTACACAATATCAGCATTGGAGAAGGGCCTTGCCCTCCTCAGGGAGTGGGGGCTTCTCCCTGCTGAGGCTGTGAAGCAGGCCTTGACCAGCACTCCGCTTCATGTGGAGTCAGGCTGGAAACAAGTCACCTCCAGGAATGCAAAAACCCATACCTGATACTGTCCATGGTGGGTCTCTCAATTTCTACTTTGTCTCCCACATGCCACTAAGTTGTCGCCATTGACATTGTTACCCCAATTCTGTTGCAGCAGATAGCTGCCCCAAGTGACTTGTCGCTTTCTAGGGATATGACCCTGGGCTCAGGGTCATTACTACGTTGCTATGTTCATGTTGTTCTTTTTTTTCTTACATCCTTTTTCACATTTTATTTTATTTTTCTTCTTCATGATATTCTCACTTCACCTATACCTCGCCCTTATGGATGTCGACGGATCGGAGTGCACTACTGTACCCGGAATATTATCAAGGATGGCCCAGGATGCCAACTGACCCGAAAATGCACCCATGCTTATCCTGTGGACTGCTGGCCTTCTGGCTGTGAGTATTATTTGCTGGCCCTTGGTCTGTATTGTTACCAAATAACCACACTTGGCACCCTCTACACTGGATTGTTATGTCATCTCTCATCTTCCCAAGCATTAACCCCACCTACAAAATATGCCACTTAAAATAATATCTATGAACGTTAAGGGTTTAAACCACCCGGTGAAAAGGAAGTCAATGTGGAGCGAAGCCATTTCACATAATGGGGACATATTATGCGCCCAGGAAACTCACTTTAGTAGCAAGGCTCCTCCTAAGTGTTCCCATAAATGTTTTCCCCATGTGTTCACGGCGAATGCAGACTCAAAAACGAAGGGAGTACTGATTGCTGTAAGGGATTCAGTGGCCTTCTCTTTACAATCCCAAGTTCAGGATCCGCTGGGAAGATTTCTCATACTACTGTGTGAAATAGACTCTGTTCCTTATACTATAGTGACGGCATATTCGCCAAACACCCACCAAATCCGTTTTTTCAACAACTTGATGAAGAAGGTTCTCAAACTGAAAAGAGGTCATTTGATTATATGCGGGGACTTTAATATTGCACCCGACCCCGGGATGGACTCTACTTCCCATTCTACCCGCTATCAGCCTACCTTGCTTCCGTGTATGCAGAGCCAGGGTGTGTATGATGCCTGGCGCTGTTTACATGGATCCGAAAGGGACTACACCTATTTTTCTCCACCTCATAGGGTCTACACCAGGATCGATTTGTTTGTGGTGGACCAACAAGTGTTGTTGAAGACCATATCAGTGGACATTAATACCATAACATGGTCTGATCATGCGTCTATTGTCTTAACTGTTGAGGACTCAATTCCTCCCCAGAGGAGCCCTGTGTGGAGGCTCAACACCTTTCTTTTACAGCAACGTGATGCGAAGGAGGTGTTTGAGTCACACATAACTTCTTATTTTTCTGATAATGCTGGTTCTGTTGACAGTCCTTTTGTATTGTGGAATGCCCATAAGGCATACATGCGTGGTATTGGGATTCAGTTGGGGGCACGGTTTAGGAGGCAGAGGCAGCAGCGGGTCACTGAACTGACTGATCAAATAACCCAACTAGAATTAATGAACAAACAGAATACATCCCCTACCGTCTCTGATCAGCTGATGAAACTTAGGTATGACCTTAGACTCCTACTCCTAGAAAATTTCGAGCGTGCAACAAAAAAACTTAAGATGACATACTACTCCACAGGTAATAAAGCAGGGAAATTATTAGCACAAACCCTCAGGGGACATAGATATAAGCTTAAAATTCCGTACATTATCCACCCACAATCCAATCAGAAAGAATATCATCCCCAGAAAATTGCAGACGCATTCAGTCATTATTACAGCACCTTATATAATTTAAAGGATGACCCATCCACCTTTCAGCCCACTCCGAACATCATTGATCAGTTCCTTAATAAACTAAATATACCTAAATTGTCACCTGAGCACCTACTAACTTTAAATTCACCCTTTGATGACCAAGAACTATCTAAAGTAATAGATTCACTCCCCCTAAACAAATCCCCAGGACCAGATGGTTTTGGTAGTGAGTACTACAAAACGTTCAAATCAGTCATATCTCCGCACTTATTACAAGTGTTCCGTTCTGCTGCTGCTTCGGCCTCTTTCCCACGAGAGATGTTGGAGGCCCTGATTGTCACTTTGCCAAAGCCCGGGAAGGAGCCCACCTGTCCTGCAAATTTTAGACCAATTTCCTTATTAAACATAGATATCAAGATCTATGCAAAATTATTAGCATTGCGCTTGGTGAATATACTACCGCTACTAATACACCCAGATCAAACAGGCTTCACAAAGCATAGGCAAACGTCAGACGCTACTAGACGCATGATAAATCTTATTCACCTGGCTCAGGTGCGACAAAGGCCTTCTCTGCTCCTATCCTTGGATGCAGAGAAGGCCTTTGATAGAGTCCACTGGTTGTATCTAACCAGGACATTGGAGGCTTTTGGCTTTAGGGGTGAGATTCTGTCTTCTATCTTAGCTCTTTACTCCAATCCCTCTGCCAGGGTTTTTATATCAGGTATTCTCTCCACCCCCTTCACAATCTCCAACGGCACAAGGCAGGGCTGTCCCCTGTCCCCCCTAATTTTTAATTTAGTAATGGAGCCATTTGCTATACACGTGAGATCACATCCTGACATAACAGGATTTGAGGTGGGCACTCAGAAGCATGCAATCAGTCTCTTCGCAGATGACATTATCATGATCATGACCAAGGTGGGTTCCTCCCTAGCCGCAACCTCTGAGGCACTAACATTATTTAACCGAATCTCTTATTACAAGGTCAATGAGAATAAATCCTTTATCCTGGGGTTGGGAATTGACCCCGTCACTCGCTCTGGACTTCACACCCACTTACACTTACGCTGGCTTACGCCGACGAAATTAAGTTACGCCGGCGCAACGTTAGGAGCAAGTGCATTGTGAATACTGTACTTGCCTCTCTGAGTTACGTTGGCGTAGAGCAAATGAGATGCGCTACGCCCGTGTAAAGATGCGCCAATCTACCTGATTCTAGCCCTATGTGTCCAGAGAATTGTAACTTCTAAAATATAGTTCATAAATGTTTATTAACTGCTTGCCGACCAGCCGCCGCAGTTTTACGGCAGCAGGTCGGCTCCCCTGTGCGAGAGCCCGTAGCTATACGTCAGCTCTCGCGCAGGCCACGCCCCCGACTCCCATGCGCGTGCCCGGTGGGCGCGATCGCCACCGGGCACACGCGATCACTCGTTACAGAGCGAGGACCGGGAGCTGTGTGTGTAAACACACAGCTCCCGGTCCTGTCAGGTTGAGAAATGCTGATGAACAGAAGATGAACAGAAGATCAGTCATTTCCCCTAGTGAGGCCACCCTCCTTCAGTTAGAACACACCCAGGGAACATACTTAACCCCTTCCCCGCCCCCTAGTGTTAACCCCTTCACTGCCAGTGGCATTTTTATAGTAATCCAATGCATTTGTATAGCACTGATCGCTATAAAAATGCCAATGGTCCCAAAAATGTGTCAAAAGTGTCCGAAGTGTCCGCCATAATGTCGCAGTACCGAAAAAAAAATCGCTGATCGCCGCCATTACTAGTAAAAAAAAATATTATTAAAAATGCCATAAAAATACCCCCTATTTTGTAAACGCTATAACTTTTGCGCAAACCAATCAATAAACCCTTTTGCGATTTTTTTATGAAAAATATGTAGAAGAATACGTATCGGCCTAAACTGAGGAAAAAAAAATGTTTTTTTATATATTTTTGGGGGATATTTATCATAGCAAAAAGTTAAAAATATTCATTTTTTTCAAAACTGTCGCTCTATTTTTGTTTATAGCGCAAAAACGAAAAACCGCAGAGGTTATCAAATACCACCAAAAGAAAGCTCTATATGTGGGAAAAAAAGGACGCCAATTTTGTTTGGGAGCCATGTTGCACGACCACGCAATTGTCAGTTAAAGAGACGCAGTGCCGAATCGCAAAAAGTGCTCTGGTCTTTGACCAGCAATATGGTCCGGGGGTTAAGTGGTTAAAAGAAGCAACATTTACATCAAGCTAATGCGTTTAGAAGGCTCCCTCTTCTTCAGGGCTGTCATGCATACTATTTGATGGAGATTTTAAAAACCAGGATGGCAGGATTCTGTCTTTAGTACGCAGAAACAGCCCTGAAGAAGGGAGTGTCTATTCCCTCAAAATGCGTTGGCTTGATGTACATGTTGCTACTTTTTAATAAACATCTATGAACCATACTTTATAAGTTTCAACTCTCTGGACACCGGGCACTCCTTCCTTTTTATCCAAATGACTGTAAGGTTACACAGAAAAGGCAGCAGACCAATCCCCAAGAGGGCCCATTGCCACCATCCATAACTGGGCACTCTCCACTGTGCAGGCCTTTCTTTTAGCCTGCACAAACACCCACCCAGGACCAGTGACCAGGGCCGGTGCTTAACGATTTTGTGCCCTAGGCAAGGGTGTCATTAGACTTGCCTATGGCTACTCTGGTGACAGGATCAGAGAGTTGATTTACTAGACTGCAGCTATGTCTCCTCCTCCTCTGCCTCCCCAGCTGTGCCATCCTTCTCCACTGACCTCATGCCCAACGACTCCTCCACCTCCCCAGCTGTGTCTGCCTCCGCCGACCAAATGCCCGGCGCCAACTCCCCAGCTGTGCCCGCCTCCTCCGCCGACCTCATACCAGGAGCCTTTGCAAATGGCATTTGTAAAGGATTTTTTTTATTTAAAACTGCTTGCGGCTGTAATGTATTGCCAGACCCCAGCAATATAGATAAAAATCATTGAAAAAAACGGTGTGAGTCCCCCCCCCAAAAAAAAAAATCAACACCAGGCCCTTCAGGTCCGGTATGGATTTTAAGGGGAACCTCACGCCAAAATTAATAAAAAAAAAATGTGGGGGTCCCCACCAAAATCCATACCAGACCCTTATCCGAGCACTCAACCTGGTAGGCCACAGGAAAAGGGAGAGAGCGCCCACCCCTCCTGAACCGTACAAGGCCTCCCAAAACACCTTGTCCCCATGTTGATGGGGACAGGGGCCTCTTCCCCACAACCCTTGCTCATGGTTGTGGGGGTCTGTGGGCGGGGGGCTTATCGGAATCTGGAAGCCCCCTTTAACATAGTCCCCCATCTGTGAAAGGGTATCGGGTACATTGTACCCCTACACATTCACCAGAAAAAGTGTAAAACAAGTAAAAATGACAGGAGACAGTTTGGGACAAGTCCTTTATTACAAAATTTAAATGTCCTGCGATTTCCATCCATCTTTGATCACAGTGCCGACGGGCCAAGAAAGAAAAGGAAAAACATTGCCTCACGTGACATCATAAGAGGGTGGGTCACCTGATTACATCACCGGGTGGCCCCACCCTCAGCTATATAAGAGCTGTCAGTGCAAAAAGGCTCAAGTCAGGGGAGCCTCCCATCGAGTTGGAGTTTTTCAATTTTTTTCCCTCGGGTCATCGGCAATGTGATCGAAGATGAATGGACATTGCGGGACATTTTTTTATAAAGGACTTGTCCCAAACTGTCTACTGACATTTTTACTTTTTTTAACACTTTTTTGGGTGAATGTTTAGGGGTACAATGTGCCTGATACCCATTCACATAGGGGGGGGGGCAGGGTCTGGCGGTCCCCTTGTTAAAGGGGGCTTCCAGATTCCGATAAGCCCTCCGCCCACAAACCCCCACAACCACTGGGCAATGGTTGTGGGGAAGAGGCCCTTGTCCCCATCAAGCCTAATATGCAAGTTATTGTCGTAAAACGTCTTTGAGAACCCGGGTCTTGCCCCAGGGAACATGTATCAAAGGAAAAACTCCTGAAAAAATTACAGTTTTTAAAACTTTTTTTCCATTGATACATGTTCCCTCGGGCAAGACCCGGGTTCTCAAAGATGTTTTCACAGGCATACTATAGACACCCAGCAGGTACGGTATTTAAAGGAATTTTTCATTTATTTTTATTTTTATTTAAGCATCATTAAAATCACTGCTTAAAAAAATATAGCTGGGTGTCTATAGTATGCCTGTGATAACGTCTTTAAATAGCACAATCACCTGCCTGCCAGTAAATTAGGAAGAACTGATCTAGCTAAACTATACAGTGTATAAATATATGTACAACACCTGGGATGTATATATATCCTCTACACACTGTAACATTAACTGACTAGCCTGCCTGCCTGCCTGCTCTATCTACCTGCAAAAAATGACACTCTCTCTGTCTCTCTCTGTTAACTGCCGCAACACACTACACAAGTCCGCCCTGCAGGTGGCCTTTTATAGTGTGGGGCGTGTACTAAACCCCCTGAACCATAATTGGCCAAAGCCACCCTGGCTTTGGCCAATTATGGCTCTCCGTTTTTTACGCGCTGTGATTGGCCAAGCATGCGGGTCATAGTGTATGCTTGGCCAATCATCAGCAAGCGATGCCGCAGTGGATTATGGTCTGTGAAACGTAAATTGAATTTGGCGCGAACGACCCGTTTTGTTCGTATTTCGACGAACGATCAAACATGCGATGTTCGAGTTGAACATGAGTTCGACTCGAATACGAAGCTCATCCCTAGTAAATACTAATACGAACTGTATCATTTTTTTCACTTGGGTAGACCAAGACTGCAGGAGGGAATTTTATCCAGTTTTAAGAACTGTCCATGGTTGCTTCATAAAACATTAAAACACAGGGTGACATATAGAGATGGCCTGCCGGTTCGCCAGGCGGTCGTTTTGCGGCGAACTTTCGTCGTTCGCGGTCCGTCAAACCGTCGGACATCTGCCGATGTTCGCGGCGGTCCGCAATGTTACATGGGTAAGAACTTTGACCTATGACACATCCATCAGGTGGTGCAGGACAGCCAATTGAGACATTTCAGCACATGGATATACCCCATACCTTATAAATAGACCTGATCTGGCGGCCATCTCACATTCTGTTGTTTGTCAGTGTAGGGAAAGGGTGCTGTGTTTGGATCAGGGACAGGCTGTATTATTTCAAATAGCTATCTAAAGATCCACAAAAGTTCTCTTAAGGACTGATATAGGTGTGCTACTTGCTCTAGTATATAGGTGTCTAATACATTCATATACTTTTTGTCAGTGTAGGGCGAGGTTGGCGTTTCCAGCAGGGACAGCGTTTAGCAACAAAAATCACTACCTAACAGGTCTACAAAAGTCCTTTCAAGCACTGGTATAGGTGTGCTACTTGCCGTGCACTGCAGTATATATAGGTGTATTATACACTTATAATAAACTTTCAAATATAGAAAACATATTATAGTGGATTTGTATTGTGCATCATTGTGACTGGCGGTGTATTTGGTTACTGCTGGATTTTTGCCTCTTTCGCTGCGTTTCCTCTGCTACACACATTAAAAAAAATTCCTGAAAAAAAGTTTCATAACTGGTGAAATAAACCAGTGGCCCCCCAAAACAACAGATTTTGTTATATACCTTCTTCCACATATAGTGCACTTCTTTAGAGACTTTTGTCACAGAGTCATTTAAAAAATGACAGGCAGGCCCTTCCGCAGGGGTGGTAGGGGTAGGCAGGAGCACCAGGCCAGAGCCAAAGTGAGAAGTGGCACAATGTTCGTTCGATTACCTCAAAGGACGCACCAGACTTGGTTGAGTGGCTCGCCACCAACACCACCACCACTTCCGCTTGAGTCACAGGAATTATTTTCCGATCCATCAGAAGACATTTCGGATGCGCAGCCATTCTTGGCATTGGATCAGGAAGAGGAGGTAGCAACAGCCGGCACTCAGCAGTCTGACGACAGTACTCAGATCAGCCCAAGGAGGTTGGTGCCTGCTGTTGCTGCCTACTCCGAGATCTCTACTGTTAGTGATGGGGAAGGTGACGTCGATGATGACGTGTCTACAGACGTCACGTGGGTGCCCACAAGAGATTAAGAGGAGGGGAGTTCAGAGGGAGAGATGGACCAACATATAGGGAGGAGAAGCAGGCCGAACTTACATTGCACAGGAGGGACAAAGCAGACTCCTAATGTATCAGGAGCGAGCCATCAACCATGTACGGTCACATCTGGCGCTCCCAGGACACCAGCCCATGGCTCCGCAGTGTGGGCTTTTTTTAATGTGTCCGCTGCAGACAATAGTGTTGCCATCTGCAGCCTTTGCAGTCAATGCATAAGTCGCGATAAGCCCAACACTCACCTAGGGACGACCGCCTTAAGAAGGCACCTGGCCTCCCATCACCGAGCCCAGTGGGAGCAACGCCATCAGAACCCACAAAGCCACACTCCAGGCTCTCACTGTCCAGCCTCTTCTTCTTCTCCTTCCCCTCTATGCTCACAATTGTCCTCC
Source organism: Rana temporaria (assembly GCF_905171775.1). NCBI lineage: Eukaryota > Metazoa > Chordata > Amphibia > Anura > Ranidae > Rana > Rana temporaria. The sequence continues at coordinate 57,167,414 of NC_053500.1, read as the reverse complement.
ACTCCACCTTCCATCATGCCTTCCTCACGTTTTTCTGCAAAAAGGCAGGCTTCCGTGGAAAAAAAGATGACGCCGGTTGACCGATGGCTTGTCGGAACTGATAGCCCGCCAACTACTGCCATATAAACTGGTGGAGTCGGAGGCCTTTCGAAAATTTGTGGCCATTGGAACACCACAATGGAAGGTCCCAGGAAGGAATTTTTTTTCACAGAAGGGCATCCCAGAGCTATATGGCCATGTTCAGCGGCAAGTGAATGTATATCTGGCACACAGTGTCGGTGCCAAGATACATCTGACCACAGACACGGGGTCTAGCAAACACGGGCAGGGAAGGTATATAACTTTCACTGCCCACTGGGTGAACCTTCTGACGGTTGTCAAGCATGTAACCCATGGCACCCATGTAGATTTGGTTTTACCGCCACGGATTACATGCAGGCCTGCCTCTTTTTCTCCTCCTCCTCTTACTCCATCCTCCCTCTCCTCCTCGGCTGACTCCTCATTTTCCGATGCTACTGTCTCTTCCCCTGCGCCACCCAAGATCCCCAGAACCTATTCGACATGCCAGGTGAGACATTGCCATGCAGTGCTGCGTCTGTTGTGCCTGGAAGACAAGGGCCACACTGGTCCTGCACTCCTTTCAGCTTTGCGTTCACAGGCAGATCAGTGGCTAACACCGCTCAATTTGACAGTTGGTAAAGTGGTGTGCGACAACGGTGCCAATCTGCTGAACGCGCTGAAACAGGGCAAAATTACACACGTGCCATGCATGGCACACGTCCTGAACTTGCTCGTGCAGCAAATTGTTGCCAAATACCCTGGGCTCCAGGACGTCTTGCGGCAGGCCAGGAAAATCTCAACCCATTTCCAAAGATCTTACACGGCCATGGCTCGCCTTTCTGACATTCAGCGGCGTCACAACCTGCCCGTCAGACGTCCTATTTGTGACTGCCCGACGCTATGGAACTCAACATTGTATATGCTTTATAGGCTGTTCCAGCAGAAACGTGCAGTTAACGACTACCTGTACGAACTCTGCGGCAGGACAGGTTCTGGGGAGCTTGATTTTTTCACACCGCGCCAGTGGCTGCTCATGCGTGACTCATGCAGACTTCTGCGGCCATTTGATGAGATCACCAAACTGGTCAGTCGCAGCCAAGGCGCCATCAGTGACATCGTACCTTACGCCTTCTTTCTGGAGCGTGCATTGCGTTGTGCTATTGATCAAGCCATCGAGGAGCAGGAGCAGGAAGATGAGGAAGTCGCAATGCAGGATGAATTCCCAGGGGGGGCTACTCCACCTGAGACAAGTCAACAATGGGAGTCTGAAGAGGAGTCAGAGGAGGATGGTGCCGGGGCGGAGGAGGAGGAGCAAGATGAGCATGCTTTAAACCTTTCTGGGATCCCTGGTGTTGTCCGTGGATGGGGGGGAGGAGAACGAGGACGACATTATCCTGGATGATGAGCAGGAGCCAGGGCAATACATCGCTTCCAGTTTAGTGCAAATGGGGGCCTTCATGCTCCGGTGTTTTAAGAAGGACCCCCGTATAAAAAGCATAAAGGGCAAGGACCAGTACTGGGTGGCAACGTACTTAGACAAAACATGGCGGAAATGTTTCCACCATCACAGAGAGCTATCAGAATGCAGCACTTCCAGGTCTTGCTTCGAGAAATGCTGCATTCTGCCTTTGAGTCCACTGGCAAAGGAATTTCCACTCACAGAGAAACATTTTTAGGTAACAATCCAACAGTGCCTGCAAGTAGAGGGTGGTTTAAAGATGTCTTAGTCACTAATATGAGATCATTCTTTCAGCCGACCCATCAACAGCTGTCCTCCGGAATCCAGCATCAGGGAACGCCTAGAGTGACAGGTGTCCGACTACATCTGGTTAACGGCCGATATGGACGCACTGAGAAGTGATGAACCCCTGGACTACTGGGTGGGCAGGCTTGACCTCTGGCCAGAGCATGCACAATTTGCAATGGAACTGTTGGCTTGCCCCTCATCCAGTGTCCTGTCCAAAAGGACGTTCAGCGCAGCAGGGGGGGTCGTGACCGATAAGCGCACTCGCCTAGCTCACAACAGTGTTGACTACCTCACATTTATAAAAATGAATGAAGCATGGATCTCGGAGGAATTCAACACAGGTGACCAGTAGACCATGTTTCATTCAAATTCTGGTTAACGCCTGTGGGCTAATTTTTTGGGCCTGTACTGGTCGACACTTTATTCTGTATCCAGTGAATGCCTAATGTACCACCAGCCACAGAATACAAAGTTATTTGCTCTCCGGTGAACGCCTGTGGCCACGCGCTAATTTTTGGGGCCTGTAATGGTCAACACTTACTTCTGTATCCGGTGAATGCCTAATGTACCACCAGCCACAGAATACAAGGTTGTTCGCTGTCAGGTGAACGCCTGTCGGCTAATTTTTGGGGCTTGTAATGGCCGGCACTTACTTAGGTATCCAGTTTTTCACTTAATACTTCTGGTAGGTCAGTGTCCATGTTGTGGGACTATTTGTGCACAGGCACAGCTAGTAAGTATTTTGTGGCTGCAAATATGACCTGAAGATTTTTAATATTTGCCTGCCATTAAAGTCAATGGGGCCCGCCGCAAACTTGCGGTTCGCGGACATTTGCGATCGTTCACGGTTAGCGTTCGCAAACCGTCCTGTCGGATGTTCGTCCATCACTAGTGACATAATGTAAGAAACAATATATATATACTGTGTGTGTGTGTATATATATATATATATATATATATATATATATATATATATATATACACATAATATTCAAGCACAAAGATATGAACATAAAGATATGAACGCATGTTTTTTGTTTTTGGGTGTTTGAGAAAAGCTTTCAATGGCATAATTAGGTAATCCCACGTACATATCCACATGATTCCTATATTGTCCTTTACAAAGACTTGCTTCCTAATTGTGGAATAATTTTTCATATATCTCCCTGATTCTGTTGATTTTTGTTCTCTTGATTATTATTATTGCTGAAAACCCCCTATTACTATAAAACGCTGAAAAACTTTGTGGGAGTTAAAAATTGAAAGGGTAAGATACCACCTGCTTTCAGTAGAAAAAAAAGGAGCTGTCAATTTTACACTTTAACACCCACTTTACCTTTTGAAATTTCAGTATTTGATCAGCTTTTGAATCAGCTGTAAAAAGCCAATGTGTGCTTATTTGTAATAAGTTATTTGCACATTTATTATTGGCAAAAAATGTGTTTATTGAAAAAAAAAGCACACAAAATGAGGCCAGTGTTCACAGTGGACTAATGCTAGGTTCACACCTATGCAGAAACACACTACAGTCCATGTAACATGGCTTCCTATGGGACACGTTAACATCTTTGTGTTTTTTAGCCGCTGCGTTTTTGGAAAGGGTCAGGGACTTTTTTCCCCGCAACAGATTGAGTTTTGCGTGTAATATACTTTCATGGACCAAAAATGCAAGTGTTTTTTACGTGCATTTTGCGGTTTCTTTTTTTCCTTAACAAACTGTGAATAGCCGATTGTTAAGGAGCGGGCAGCTGCTGCAAAAAAAAAAAACGATAGCTAATCAGCTGTCAGAGGGGTTCTCTGCTGACAACTAAATGTATAAAAAAGCCACTCCCCCCTTCTGAACCACATGCCTTCAACATGGGGGGGGCTTTGGTACAGGGGGCATCCCCCCAAAGCATCTTATTCCCATGTTGATGATGACAAGGGCCTCTTCCCCACAACCCTGGCCAGTGGTTGTGGGGGTCTATGGGCGGTGGGGGGGGCTTATTCGAATCTGGAATATTCCCAGATCCCGGCCCCCATGTGAATGAGTAGGGGTACATTCACCAAAAAAGTATCAAAAATAAATAAGAACACAGAGAACCAGGTATGTCATTGTGTGGCCCTGCCCCTTAGTTATTTAATAGCTGTCAGGCAGCGGAAGTTTTTGGTGGGAGCTGATCTTTTTTTTTTCATTTCCGCATTGACAGCGGCGTTCATTGTGGTTGGTGCTGGATTTACTTTTTTGGTGAATAAGTAGGGACACAATTTACTCATTCACATGGGGGTGGGGCGGGATCTGGGGGCTCCTCTGTTAAAGGGGGCTTCCAGATTCTGATAAACCTCCCGTCTGCAGACCCACACAACCACCGGCCAGAGTTGTGGGGAATAGGCCCTTGTCTTTTTTTTTTTTGCAGTGCCCCAACATACTAAACACCGCTAACCAGACACATGGCACTCTACTCACCTGCACAGTGCAGAATTGCTTTGGACTGCCAGCACTGTAGGAGGCCACATCCACCCTTCACTCAGCCACGCTATAACTCTAGTTGCAATCTTCCTCCCAACTAACACACAGTATCTCACAAAAGTGAGTATACCCCTCATATTTTGTAAATATTTTATTCTATATTTTCATGTGACAACGGTGAAGAAATTACACTTTGTTACAATGTAAAGTAGTGAGTGTACAGCTTGTATAACAGTGTACATTTTCTGTCCCCTCAAAATAACTCAACACACAGCCATTAATGTCTAAACCGCTGGCAACAAAGGGGAGTACACCTAGCCAGAACTACTGTGAGCAGTCTACAGGCAGGGGCCAGAGTGTAGGGTAAACCCAAACCAGTTTGCAGGCCGCATCTCACCATTACTTGAACTACAGCTCTAGAGTGACATCTAGACACAGTCCCCACCTAGGCACTTACTTTCCCAATGCTGGAGCTGGAGAATAACAAAGCTGCCATTGTAATTCCCTCCCTACCTCTTGACTATTATTGCTGCTGGGGATTGAGGGACTATGCTGTTGGAAAACCCCTGAGTTAGCATAGATTATAGTCTTCCAATGATCGTGGTCATACCTTTACTCCAAGTTCCACTGTTACCTTTCATTGTAAAATGGGACAAATGACTTCAGCTGAAAAGAATTGGAAGATTACAATCTTTTCTTCATCAATCCTGATATCTTGGGTCCTGTGGTTTGGCATTGAGGATTAGATTTTTGTTGGCAGTGGAAATAATTAGCAATAACTGGTCATTGTCATTTATTCACATCTCCCCTTGTTTCTCCCTGTTCTGTCCAGCAGAGACAGACAGCATTTTGAAATGGAGACACCAAAATGTTTGATGACCTTGCCTTCATGATTTAACAAGTGCAGCCAGGGCCGCTGATAGGAGGGGACCACCAGCCCTCCTGTAGGGGGCCCTGGCACACAGAGGGGCCTGGACAGCAGGAGGATCGGTGGAGAACAATGCCCTTCGTGTCTCTCACCGAGGTTTCTCCCCCTCTCCATCCCGCTGGCTTTTAGCTGCTGGGTGAGAGACATGGAGGGATAATAACCCTGGCCTGCGGCCGCTGAGCTCCTTCCCCCACACTCACAGCTGGGACAAGGAGACTGGAGGCTGAAGCAGTGAGGAGACATCCAGGAGGAGGTGAGCTGTGTTGTGCACATGAGACCGGATCATATGGCTTTGCACTGTATACACACAGTGCCCCCTATCCACATTTCCTTCTGCCACAAGCAAGCCCTGGAGCAGATAGGGGGCAGTGTGTATACAGTGCAATGCGATGTACAGTCAGATCCGGTTTTCATGTGCTGTATACTGTAGATGAACGATCTTCTGACAGGACAAAACAGCACACCTCCTGCTGGCTTTGTAGTGGTTTCTCCCTGTAAGTTGGGGGAGGAGAATGGGTGGGTATCTTTTCTGGGAAAAGTAATGGGTATTTAGGAATGAGGAATATGTGTTAGGAGGAGGGTTTGGGGTGGGGAGGAGGGTTTGGGGTGGGGGGGAGGGTTGAACCAGGAGAGGGGATGCTTGTGCTGGGGGTGGATTTCAGTAGGGAGGAAGAATTTGTGCTGGGAGAAGGGATGTGTGGGAATTTGTCCAAGGAGGGGGATTGAAGAAAGAAGATTTGTGCTGGGAGGGGAGATGGGGGTGATTTTGTACCTGGAGCTGGTGGGGGCATTCTGGCTAATTGGAGGGATGGGGGGGGGGGAATGTGCTGGCAGGGGGATTTGGTGAAAAAAGATTTGTGCTAGGATAGAAAGTTTGATGTGTGCTAGGCTGGTGAATTTTTGGGGTGAGGGAGATTTGTACTAAGAGGGGGAATTGGGGTGGCATTTGTGTCCACTAATAATGATTATCATGTATTTTTTGTGATGATATTGTATAAAATACTGTCAAGTGTGTGTGTGTGGGGGGCCATCAGATAGGCTGTATGGGGCCCAGTGATTCCTAACAATGAGTGCAGTAAGAACTTCCTCTACCTGATACTTGAATCTGCGGGAACTGAACTGACCACTGAGATAGGATGCATTCTTCTGCTCTGCACATCTCTCAATTTAACTTTAAAATGGAGACACCTGTCTCTCTTTTTGAGCATGGTCTCTCAATTTGTAAACCTTCTCTTTTGACATGCTTTTTCACTGTCTCTTTCCATGGTTGTTATCCTATCGTAATGTCTTTTGTAACAGTTTTCTTTCCCCTTTAGTGCAGCAGGGGACTTGTTTAAGATATAAACACACATTAAGATAAAAATTAAAAAACCTTCTGCCTTTGCAACCACTTTAATATAACTTTAAAAATATTTTAATTTACTTTTGAAAAAACATAACCATGTTGAAGTTTACAGTGCCTTGAAAAAGTATTTGTCGGAACATTTGGGGTTAAAAGAATACACATAAGATCGCACATTTGATATGTTTCATAGTGTTCCATATTCATAATATGTTTAGCAGAAGAGATGCCATTTTGTGTCTTAAACCTGTGAATAAGGCCTTGTTCCCAGAATGACCTATCTCTTCACAAGAAACTGGATGCCTATCTGTGCCATCTCCAAGGTCATATATCTTGGGGGTTTAACACTTAGAAGATAAGAGAATGATGAGGAATTCTGGTTTCATGGAAGATGAAAAGCCTGCACAGCATGACACGAAACTCAGCATTGTCTTTGCATTATGAGACTAAGGGGGCTATTCACAATCCCAGTGAAATTATATTATCTTAAATAGTATTGTATCTTTATAATGCCACAACAACAACATGTATATCAGTAATTCACATAATACTACTCGTTAATACATAGACACTACTGGGGTCCCAGGTATAAGATCCTAAAATAACTTCAAAGTATTAGACTGCCTTGATCACAGCCCGACATTAGTTTAAAGGAACTTTCCAAGGCCTGTGTGTTGATCATAAAACCTTATCTCAATCATAACTTTAGACGTTGCCAAGATGTCTGACAATTGTTTGACATACAGGACAATTTATGGGGGGGTTTTATAGGCCCAAGTTAGAGAGGTCATAAGTCATGATTAACTCTGCTTGACCTCATCATTAGGAATAATTCCTTACACGCTACTGCCCCCTACAGGTTAATATCGGCATTGGTTCAATATAGACTTATCAAAACATATTATTATGTGACATCGGCAGTCATGTGATAGTGATGTGACACACCCACTTCTTGGGAGAGATAAAAAGTGATTACTCAGGACAGAGAAAGAGGCTGATGGGAAGAAGCTTGATGGGAGAGAGATGGCTGATCTCTGGAAGCTGCTCTGATCTCTAAAGGAAACTGGAAGACAGAGATCGACCGCAGACATGTAGCAAAGGTTCAAAGAGAGTCTTTCATTAGGACTCTCCCTTCTCAAGCAGAACTCTTAATTACTGGTAATGTATAATCTTGATTATTTACCTTCTTGGTAATTTGGAGATTTTCACATACACACACAACTAAAACCATGTAAATATACTTGGCAAATATAATTTGGGAGTTGGTTATGTCTACCTGCAGCATGAGATAATTGTATCCCAAATATTAAAGACATACGCATTTCGTTCGTCTTTGAAAAGCTAAGTGCCAATGATGGTAAATTGGTTTTAGAGTGAGGGCGTATGTGAAGATATATCCTCGCCAAATTTAACAAAAGCTTGTGTACAACATAACATTTGTTATGTACACTTTTTTAAGAAGCAGTGGCAAGAGATCTGTTTGTTATTGAGAAGAGATAATTCAATGTCAAGGTTATGTCACTAAAAGCTAAAAGGTTTTAAATACGCCAAGATGATTTAAATATGAGAGCTATGAACGCCTTGTCATAATATTGTAAATAGTCTCTAAACATTCAACTATCGCTTATTTCTGATTATAGAAGCATATCAATTAATTTTTGTAATACGAATTGTACCTGATTTAGATTTTGCACTGTACCTTTAGTTAATAAATATATATATTTTAAATATTCATTTGTATTGCTTGTCCTCAAAATAGCACGGATAAAAGAATTTTAGATATCTTGTATTGTAGGAAAATTGTATTTCTCCCAAAGCACAGATATACATATTTTCATAATACAATAATATTTTATAGTTCAGAATAAATATTCTGACGGTATATGTAGGCTCTATGCCGAGATACGTCAATGGTTCTGACATATTCATACCCCCTGAAATTTTCCACATTTTGTCATGTTACAACCAAAAATTTAAATGTATTTTATTGGGATTTTATGTAAAAGACCAACACAAAGTGGAAGGAAAATTATAAATTGTTCTCCAAATTTTTACAAATAAATATGTGAAAAGTGTGGAGTACATTTGTTTTCAGCCCCCCTGAGCCAATACTTTGTAGAACCTCCTTTCACTGCAATTACAGTTGCAAGTCTTTTCGAGGATGTCTCTACCAGCTTTGCACATCTAGAGAGTGACGTTATTGCCCATTGTTCTTTGCAAAATAGCTCAAGCTCTCTCAGATTGGATGAAGAGTGTCTGTGAACAGTGATTTTCAAGTCTTGCCACAGATTCTCAATTGGATTTAGGTCTGGAATTTAACTGGGCCATTCTCACACATGAATATGTTTTGATCTAAACCATTCCATTGTAGGTCTGGCTGTATGTTTAGGGTCGTTGTCCTATTGGAAGGTGGACCTCTGTCCCAGTCTCTGGTCTTTTGCAGACTCAAATGCTGCGTACACATGATTGGAAATTTTGAGAATTACAGACGTGCACACAAATCTTGACGGAAATTCCGACCGTCAAGAACGGGGTAACGTACAACACGTACGACGAGCCGAGATCAATGGAAGTTCAATAGGCAGTTCGGCTCTTCTGCTTGATTCTGAGCATGCATGTTTTTTTTGCGCGTCGGAATTGCATACAGACAAGCAGATTTTCCGATAGAAACGTTTTCCGTCTGAATAATAGAGAACTTGCTCTCAATCTTTTGTTGGCGGAAATTCCAACAGAAAAAGTCAGTTGGAGCCTACCCATGGTCGGAATTTCCATCAAAAAGCTCACATCTGACTTTTCTTGTCGGAATTTCTGATCGTATGTACAAGGCATAACATGTTTTCTTCTAAGATTGCCCTGTATTTGGCCCCATCCATCTTCCCATCAACTCTGACCAGCTTCCCTGTCCCTACTGAAGAAAAGCATCCCCACAACATGATTCTGCCACCACCATGTTTCACGGTGAGAATGGTGTGTTCAGGGTAATGTGCAGTGTTAGTTTTTCGCCACACATAGCTTTTGTTTTTAAGGCCAAAAAGTTCAATTTTGGTCTCATTAGACCAGAGAACCTTCTTCCACATGTTTGCTGTGTCCCTCATCTGGCTTTTTGTATACTGCAAACATGTCTTATGGCTTTCTTAAACAATGGCTTTCTCCTTGCCACTCTTCCATAAAGACCATATTTGTGGAGTGCACGACTAATGCGGCGTACACACGGTCGTTTTTCGGCATGAAAAAAAACGTCATTTTTCAGCATGTCCAAAAAACAAAGTTTTTCCAACTTCATCATTAAAAACGATGTTGCCCACACACCATCGTTTTAAAAAAATGATGAACAAAGCGCGGTGATGTACAACACATACGACGGCACTCTGAAGAGGAAGTTCTATTCGCCTTTGGGCTGCTTTTAGCTGATTCCTTGTTAGTAAAAGACGATTCGCGCTTTTTTGTCTGTTACAGCTTGATGAATGTGCATACTCCATTATGAATGGTAGTTTTACTTGAACGAGCGCTCCCATCTCATAACTCGCTTCTGGGCATGCACATTTTAGCCCAGACACGATCATTTTTTACAACCCGAAAAACTACATTTTAAAAAACGACATTAAAAAATGCAGCATGTTCGAATTTTTTTTTGTCGTTTTTCAGAAGCCAAAAAACTATGTGAAGCCCATACAGGATGATTTCATGAATGAATGAATGAATGAAAAACTTATATAGCGCGGCACATGCGAACTGAATCGCCCCTGGGCGTTTCTAAAAACGTCGTTTTTTTCTATGCCGAAAAACGACCGTGTGTACGCGGCATTATAGTTGTCCTGTAGACAGATTCTCCCATCTGAGCTGTGGATCTCTGCAGCTCCCCCAGAGTTACCATGGACCTCATGATCTCCTTGCCCGGTCTGTCAGTTTAGGTGGACGGCCATGTCTTGGTAGGTTTGCAGTTGTGCCATATTTTTTCTATTTTCGGATGATGGATTGAAAAGTCCTCTGTGAAATGTTCAAAGCTTGGGATATTTTTTTACAACCTAACCTTGCTTTAAACTTCTGCACAACTTTATCCCTGACCTGTCTGATGTGTTCCTTGGCCTTCATGATGCTGTTTGTTCACTGAGGTTCTCTAACAAACCTATGAAGGCTTCACAGAACAGCTGTATTTATACTGAGAAATACACATAGGTGGACTTTATTTACTAAATTTGTGACTTCTGAAGGTAATTAGTTCCAATAGATTTTAGTTAGGAGTATCAGAGTAAAGGGGACTGAATACAAATGCACGTCACACTTTTCACATATTTATTTGGAAAACCATCTATCATTTCCCTTCCACTTCACAATTATGTGCCACTTTGTGTTGGTCTATCACATACAATTCCAATAAAATATATTTATGTTTTTGGTTGTAACATGACAAACTGTGGAAAATTTCAAGGGGCAGGAAACTTTTTCAAGGCACTGTACAAGAGATTTTAGTCATTTGGTTTAAATTACTAGATTAGGTTGACTGTACTATTTAGGTTATTAAAAGAAAAAAAAAAGAAAAAAAATACAAAAAAAACAGATGTTTGAGTTCGTACCTAGGGATAACAAAATTATTAATCTTGGTATATTTGTGCTTTGTAAACATCTGCATGTCCTTAGACTAAAGTCATTCTCTGTGAAGTGATGTGTATGTATTTATTGTCTCTGGATGTCACATCAGTGTGGAGAAGTTTAATCATGTGCATACTCATCAGTAAACATTCTCTCTTCAGCTAGGGAAGTCTTTTTCTTTACACTAAGTTATAAAACATGAAAAAGCTTTCATAAGATTTCAGGTAGGCAGTGTTGGGAGAAAATTGGAAATTTCATGGCTTCCCCCCCTCATCCAGCACATCTGAATGACGTTTTTATTTCACCATTCATTTATTATTATGTATTTTTCTTGTTTATGTATGTATGAAGATTCACTGATGAAATAAGTATACAAGTAAATATACACACCAGTGGGCACTTTGACAACACACATGAAGATGTCCGGGTTCTGCAAGGGTTCCCATGCCTGAGTCTGTTCTCATTGTATCAAACTGCTCTCACTTTACAGATAGATGTCATCTTTTCACCCAATAAACTGTGTAATCAACTTATAAACAGATAAGTATATATATATATATATATATATATATATATATATATATATATATATATATATATATATATATATATAGAGATAGATATACACACCAACTGCTCAAAAAAATTAAAGGAACACTTTTGAATCAGAACTCCTGGGATATCGATCTGGTCAGTTACGTAGCAGAGGGGGAGGGGTGTATACAGAAGGGGTTGTTAATCAGTTTCAGCTGCTTTGCTGTTAATTGAAATTGTGAAAAATAAATAAATAACTGATCCTCTACATAAAGTGTCAGCAAATATTAACAGTGCTAAAGAATAAATAAATATTCTACTAAGTGAATCAAATAGATAAAAGTGATGTACACAATTATCACAAACATGCAAATTAAAGGGTCACTAAAGGAATTTTTTTTTTTTATCTAAATAGCTTCCTTTACCTTACTGCAGTACTGGTTTCATGTCTCATTGCTCGTTTTTGCTTTGATGTTGCTGTAAAACTGCTCTGAGCTCCACACTTCCTGGTTGTCTGGCTCCTTATAACCATCATACTGGGAGCTTTTCACAATGATCTAAGCTGTCATTACTGTGTGTCTAAAACTTAACAGAACCAATCACTGCCCTGGATTTGTTTGTTTTGTTCTGTTGGGTCTCTTTACTTCACATAAACATGAAACCAGTTTAAAACGAAAGTGAAACTATAGGCACATTATATGATTGAATTTAATCTATTTTTAATTCATTTTTAAAAGGAATCAGTTAACTTGTATGTCTCTATACCCTGTAAACAGTCATTGTCAGCAAAAAAAAAATTCCTTTAGTGATCCTTTAATATAAATGAAACCGTGAAATAGCTAAATAACGTGAAAAGGCAAAAAAGTTCATAAAGTAAGTGATCCTCAGATCTTCCATGTCTTCCACCACACCTCAAGTGTTCAGTGCTTCAATCACCCATCAGAATGACCACTCACCACAACAATATGCCTTACACTCACGTGCTTGGCAAATACGCTTCAAAACAAATCTCTCCGATGTGGTATACAGATTTCAAAATCCAATTATGTGATCCAAATGTTTCCACACAAATAAACGAAAAAAGAGAGGAAAGTGCACAATAGTGTGATATCGTTTACCAGTTTAATAAAAACACTCTGTACAAACTCCAAAAGTTAAACTCAGAAACGCAATAAAAGTGCAGGCAGTGAATCACAGCAACACTTGTTTTCCTTTTAAAACATCAGCTGGTGTACAATGGTCATGGCGGACCTGCAATCAACCAGAGAGCTCTCACCACAACTTGACACTGCAAACCCCACTCGAATGAACTGCTTGCTCGGATAGACTGATAGCTGACAGCGCTGTACGACCTTAGCGCTTCACGTAGGGTTCACAGATTAGCTGTATGGCCACGCCCGACATGTTTCGTCACTTCCTCCCGACTTAAGCATGGGATCCCATGATTAAGTCGGAAGTGACGAAACAGGTCGCGGGGCGTAGGCCATACAGCTAATCTGTGACCCTACGTGAAGCGCTAAGGTCGTACAGTGCCATAATTTTATTTCACTTTGATTTTCGGGGTGTCTCTGTAGGTGGATAATATTCATTTCCCTTAATATGATGTGCATCCTTTCTTTTCCTAACACATTACCCAGGTCCATATCAGTATAGATATCCAGCATGAGATTTTTGCCCGATGAGATCTGATATGTTTTCAAAGTGTTCCTTAATTTTTTGGAGGCAGTGGATAATATAACCAACTTTGCCCCGCACCACCTCAATTTTGAGAATACAGAGTCCAAGTATCATTATGTCGTGCTTAAGTAAATTGTAATGGAATTTTGGTAAATGATAACAAAGAAATGCAGTAAAATTAGATTCCCCCCACAACCAGCAGCAGTATACCCCCCTCCAGCAACATAGGACCCCTGCAACAAAATATCACCACAGCAAAAGACCCCCCAGCAGCAAGAACAGATCTCCCAGCATCAATGGACTTTCCAGCTGCCAGGAACAGTTGACCCCTCCCTCAACATTAGATCCCTTCAAGCCCCAGCAATCTAAGCTCCTCTAAGCAACAATAGATCCACTAACAAGCAACAATAAACCTCCCCAGCAGCAATAGGCCACCACATAAAAATAGATCCCCCAAGCAACCAGCATCAGTAGACCCTCCAACACATTCCAAGCACCCTTTGCCATAAACATACATCAGTGCTGGAGGTGCCGGGAACTCTGTTCCCCCATGTTCCTGCTGAAAAAAAGCCTTGTTATATATGTATATATGTAGTCAAAGGGAACACACTTTATGTCCTTTTATTTCATGTTGATAACACAAGAGCAGAATGTTAAGCCAAGAAACACTTATAGAATATTGTATGAAGCCAGCAATATTTATTGTATATATTTCTTAGTCTTGTAATTAAATTGGATTTCCAGTATAACTGAAAATCTATGTGTGGGACCTTCTCGTCCTTTATAATAAAGCTGAAATCCAGGTATGATCTTTATTGCATATTTACAGTGGTCTAGTTATAAATATGCATATCACATACCTGAGAGGACTTGCATTGAAAGGGTACAAGTAATTGTAGTCTAGACTACAATTACTGTACAGTATATAGTCTTTGCTACTACAGTAAATGCCACAATCTAATGTAGCCTAAGGGCCAGATTCACAAAAGAGATACGACGGCGTATCTCCTGATACGCCGTCGTATCTCTGTGATCCGCCCGTCCTAACTATGCGGCTGATTCATAGAATCAGTTACGCATAGCTAGCCCTAAGATCCGACAGGTGTAATTGACTTACACTGTCGGATCTAAGGATGCTACTGTGCTGGCCGTGTCCCCTGGATACAGCCGCACACAGATCGGTGTAAATAGCCAATCACAGCGGCTATTTACAGCGCGATCTGGACAGCCAATGATTGATGATCTCAAATGTAAACATATGAGATCATCTCTCATTGCCGTCTCTCTCTCCAACACACAGACGCCGCGTGTGTGGAGAGAGATAGTGAGTTGTGACAAGTTACAGTATAAAAGTGCCCATCAGCGCCCAATCCGTGCCCAATCAGTGCCCAATCAGTGCCCACCTGGTTCCACCTGTACCCACCTTGTACCACCTGTACCCACCTGGTACCACCAGTGCCCACCTGTGCCACCAGTACCACCTGTGCCCAACCTGTGCCACAAGTACCACCTGTGCCACAAGTACAGCCCGTGCCACAGTACAGCCCGTGCCCACAGTACAGCCCGTGCCATAGTACCGCCCGTGCCACAGTACCACCGTACCACCTGTGACACACAGTACCAACCTGTGCCCGCCTGTGCCATCAGTACCGCCTGTGCCATCAGTAACCGCCTGTGCCATCAGTACCGCCCGTGCCATTAGTACCGCCCGTGCCACCGTACGGCCCGTGCCGCACGTACCGCCCGTGCCACAGTACCACCGTACCACCTGTGCCACAGTACCACCGTACCACCTGTGCCACAGTACCACCTGTGCCACAGTACCACCTGTGCCACATCAGTACCGCCCGTGCCATCAGTACCGCCCGTGCACACCGTACCACCTTGTGCCACAGTACCACCTGTGCCCGCCTGTGCCATCAGTACCGCCTGTGCCGTCAGTACTGCCCGTGCCATCAGTAACTGCCCGTGCCATCAGTACCGCCCGTGCCACAGTACCGCCCGTGCCACAGTACCACCTGTGCCCCGCCTGTGCCATCAGTACCACCTGTGCCATCAGTACCGCCAGTGCCATCAGTACCGCCTGTGCCATCAGTACCGCCTGTGCCCACCTGTGATCAGGGCCCATCTGTAACACCTCAGTGCCCATCTGTGCCGCCTCAGCGCACATCTGTGCCGCCTCATCCGTGCAGCCTCATCGGTGTACATCTGTTCCACCACCTCAGTCCCCATCTCTGTCACCTCAGTCCCCATCTCTGCCACCTCAGTCCCCGTCTCTGCCCATCTGTGCCACCTCAGTTTACATCTGTACCACACACACCGCCAGCAATGTCAAAACTTCGTTATTCCGAACAGGAGGCATATCAGATTCTTTCTGCACCTGATGAGAGCAATGTGGAGCTCTGTTGTGGTGTTTCTGATTCCCAATCGGATTCGGACGTAGACTATGGAGCCAGTCTACACCAGTGGAACAGCGACAGGCTCAGAGGGGGGAAGATGGTCAGCCCGCCAAAAGAAGGCGCTCTGGTGAGGAGGCAGTGGCATCCACCAGCACCGACATGCCATCCACCTATACCAAATTGCCATCCACCAGCACCGCAGTACCCCAGCAACAAAGGCCAAGGACCCATGCCAGCCTTCCCTATGCTCTTCAGTACCCCCTGTGGCTTCCTCCAAATTCCGGAGAAGCCAACATTCCCCCTTTCACTGCCCAGCCAGGAGTCCAGGTAAACACGGACAATTTTTCCCCAATTCAATTTTTCGATTAATTTTTCCCTGAGGAACTGCTTTCTAGCATTGTGGCCCAGTGCAACTTATATGCCCAACAATTTATCACCAACAACCCCACATTGTCCTATGCCCATCCCTTCCAGTGGAGAGACCTTACAGTTGATGAGTTCAGGATTTTTTTAGGCCTCACTTTTTGCATGGGACTCAACCCAAAAAATGAAAAACATTCCTTTTGGTCAAAACGCCCCATTTACC
Organism: Rana temporaria; assembly: GCF_905171775.1. Taxonomy (NCBI): domain Eukaryota; kingdom Metazoa; phylum Chordata; class Amphibia; order Anura; family Ranidae; genus Rana; species Rana temporaria. The sequence goes on along the minus strand of NC_053500.1, from coordinate 57,151,102 downwards.
ACATGCCAATTTTCTCCGCAACAATGCCCAGATCCCGATATTTTATAATCATGAGGTTCCTCCACTTCAATGATAATACCAAGTGCCTTCCCTGAAATGACCCAAATTTTGACATGCTTTTCAAAATTCGCCCCTTATTAGATTATTTTTCGCAATTATTCCCCCAAATATATACCCCGGAACAAAACGTATGTGTCGACGAGTCCCTAGTAAAATTTTGTGGCCGACTTAAAATCAAACAATTTATACCCAGCAAAAGGGCCCGCTATGGGGTGAAAGTTTATAAACTTTGCGAACGAGCCACAGGGTACCTGTATTTCTTTTTGGTGTACCAAGGGAAGGACACCCAGCTGAATCCCCCCGATTGCCCAGACTACATGGGATCAAGTGGGAAAGTTGCCTGGCAACTCATCAACCCCCTCCTTGATAAAGGATACCACCTGTACGTGGACAACTTTTATACGTCTCTTCCCCTGTTCCACAACCTGCACCGAAAGAAGACGCCAGCATGTGGCACCGCCAGAAAGAACCGGAAAGGCTTTCCGCAAAGCCTTGTGAATACAAAGCTGAAGAAAGGGGAATAGGCAAGTATGCGCAACAAGGAGGTTCTGGCAGTGAAGTGGAGGGACAGAAGAGACGTATACATGTTGTCCTCCATCCACAACAATTCTTTTGTTGAAACCCGCACCACCATCCAAAAACCCACCTGCATTCGGGACTACAATTCGTTCATGGGGGAGTCGACTTAAATGATCAAATGTTGGAACCGTACCTTGCCACAAGACGCACATCCATTGGTACAAAAAGGTAGCAATTAATTTTTTCATTTGGCCGGTCTACAACTCCCATATTATTTACCGCAAAATCCACCTAAAACCCCTACCCTTCCTTGGCTACCTGGAGGAAATTACCACTACCCCTGATATTCCCGACCAACCTACCCCAAAACATCTGATCAGATGTTCTAAGTCGGCTCTCCGAACGGCACTTCCCGGATAAGGTCCCTCCCACAGCATCAGGCCGAGGAGGCTCAAAAAAAATGTAAAGTGTGTGCCAGTGGAGGAGTCAGACGAGACACAGTTTATTATTGTGCAGAGTGTCCTTCACAACCAGGCCTCTGTGTAACTGACTGTTTCAAACGTTACCATACTAAACTAAAGTATTAGTTTAGTATGGTAAACGTAATCCTCCGTTCCTGCCTTCTCACCCCTTATGCCACTGCCTGCTTTTTTTTCATTTGGCCGTCTACAACTCCCATATTATTTACCGCAAATCCACCCAAAACCCCCTACCCTTCCTTGGCTACCTGGAGGAAATTACCACTACCCTGATATTCCCGACCAACCTACCCAAAACATCCGATCAGATGTTCTAAGTCGGCTCTCCGAACAGCACTTCCCGGATAAGGTCCCTCCCACAGCATCAGGCCGACGAGCTCAAAAAAAATGTAAAGTGTGTGCCAGTGGAGGAGTCAGACGAGACACAGTTTATTATTGTGCAGAGTGTCCTTCACAACCAGGCCTCTGTGTAACTGACTGTTTCAAACGTTACCATACTAAACTAAAGTATTAGTTTAGTATGGTAAACGTAATCCTCCGTTCCTGCCTTCTCACCCCTTATGCCACTGCCTGCTTTTGTAACTGACCCCGGCTTGTTATTGGACCACGCTTCTGCCTAATGATTTTGTAATATCTCTGCCTGATGTGGAATTGACCCTGGACTGTTTTTCGACCATTCTTCTGCCTAACGATTCTGTAATGCCTCTGCCCGATATGGAACTGACCTCGGACTGTTTGACCATGTTTTTGCCTGCCTCATGGACTGATCTTGTACCCTGCTACTGGACTAGTGGGATTCAACACAGGGGTCTCACATATGCGAGGGGCTCCAGAAAAGTTTTTCTAGATGAAGAAAACAATTTTTTTGTTTTTTCATCCTAGATTAGGGTCTGGTTGCCCGGAGGCTTCAAAAAGATTTGGGTGGGAGAAGCCTCTACCCCTGTCCCCATTCTGTCCTGAACGAGGCCCTCCTTCTGCCTGCTGCCTGTAGGACCTATGCCATCATGCCTCTGCCTGTTGCATGAACTGACCACCTGCAGTATCCCTGCCTGGACAATTGTGTATGCCGTTGCTGACCAAGTCCCTGCCTGCTGCCTGGACCAGTGCTATCCTGCTGTGCAGAACTGCGCTACTATTACCACAGGTAATCTTTTGTTTACGCTTTGCTCAGCATAATGTATTTTGGGGTGTAAATCTTGGTATGTGCATGCTATGTGTCTCTGGAACACCTGACGGTGTTCCTTGCATGTTGGATCTCTATATGTGGTCAGGCTGTGTAGAAGTCTCACACATGGGGTATCGTTTTACTCAGGAGGAGTAGCAGAATGTATTTTGGGGTGTCATTTTTGCTATGTACATGCTATGTGTTGGAAATATCTTATCAATGAACAACTTTGTGTAAAAAAAAATGCATTTACATTTTTTTTCCACATATTTCAAAAACTTCTGGAAAAAAATTAACCGTTCAAATGACTCATTATGCCTCATAGATTATATGTTGGGGTGTTGGCTTTCCAAAATGGGGTCATTTTGTGGGTAATTCCATTGTCCTGGTGTTCCAGGGCCTTCAAAAGTGTAATAGGTTGTCAACTACTGTAGTTAGATGTGCAATTTATGCTCCTAAAACCCCTGATGGCGCTCCCTGCATGTTGGATCTCTGTATGTGGCCAGGCAGTGAAAAAGTCTCACACATGGGGTATCGTTTTACTCAGGAGGAGTAGCAGAATGTATTTTGGGGTGTCATTTTTGCTATGTACATGCTATGTGTTGGAAATATCTTATCAATGGACAACTTTGTGTAAAAAAAAATGCGATTTCATTTTTTTCCCACATATTCCAAAAAATTCTGGAAGAAAATGAACCGTTCAAAAGACTCATTATGCCCCATAGATTATACGTTGGGGTATTAGCTTTCCAAAATGGGGTCATTTTGTGGGTAATTCCATTGTCCTGGTGTTCCAGGGCCTTCAAAAGTGTAATAGGTTGTCAACTAGTGCAATTTATGCTCCTAAAACCCCTGATGGCGCTCCCTGCAGGTTGGGCATCTGTATGTGGCCAGGCAGTGGAAAAGTCTCACACATGGGGTATCGTTTTACTCAGGAGGAGTAGCAGAATGTATTTTGGGGTGTCATTTGTGGCATGCACATGCCATGTGAGAGAAATAAGCTATTACAATGACACCTTTGAGAATTTTTTTAAATAAAAATCGTAATATTGCAAAGTATTTTGGGAAAAAATTACAACTTCAAATAACTCACCATGCCTCTTACTAAATACCTTGGAATGTCTACTTTCCAAAAAGGGGTTATTTGGGGGGCATTTGTACTTTCCTGGCTTGTTAGGGTCTCAAGAAATGAGATAGGCCTTCAGTACATCAGGTGTGATCATATGTGATAATTTATTATGATTTGCACTATAGCTTATAGACTCTAAAACTTTCACACAGACCAAATAATTTCCAAAAAAATTGGGTTATTTTTATCAAAGACATGTAGCAGTATAAATTGTGGCCAAAATTTATGAAGAAATATTAATAATTTGCAAAATTTTATCACAGAAACTAAGAAAAAATCATTTTTTTTCCAAATTTTCGGTCTTTTTTCATTAATAGCGCAAAAAATAAAAAACCCAGAGGTGATCAAATAACACCAAAAGAAAGCTCTATTTGTGGGAAAAAAAGGACAAAAAAATCATTTGGGTACAGTGTTGCATGACTGAGTAATTGTCATTCAATGTGTGAGAGCCCTGAAAGCTGAAAATTGGTCTGGTCAGGAGGGTGTTTAAGTGCCCAGTATGGAAGTGGTTAAACTACGTAGAGTTTTTTTTTTTTTACTGTAAGAGCAGCAAGGATGTGGAATTCTTTTTCACAGGCGGTGGTCTCAGCCGGGAGCATCAATAGATTCAAGAAAATATTAGATAAGCACCTGAATGACCACAACACACAGGGATATACAATGTAATACTGGTATACAATCACACACATAGGTTGGACTTGATGGACTTTTTTTTTTTTAACCTCACCTACTATGTAACTATATATACATTCATCCTGTTTACCATTATCATTGAAAGTGAAAGTAAAAGAAAAGCCTATATATTGGGTTGTCCCCAGAAAAGTAATAGATGGGAAATTTTCCAATGGGGACACTAGTTCTGGGAACCTGGGGGCCCCCAAGGAGATCCCTTAATTTGAATCTGGCTATAGGACTTAACGTCATGGGTGCTAATTGATGAAAACTTAAATTTTCCTACATGTTACTGATGACCAGTAGGGGCCTTTAAACCTTTGTCTATGGAAGAAATAGGGTATTGAAGTTTGTCACTATTTCATGGATGCATGCAATCTTAAGGCATGTAGGGTATGTGTTAACTTGGCACTCTGAAAATGTATAATGTTTAGTGGGTTTACATAATCTTCTGGGCGAGCACGACACTTCACACCAGGGAGAAAGCCTTGCATTACTGTGTGGAATTACTGACAGAAGAACAGGAAGTGAGGATTTCTCAGAAGAAATAAGGACATTTAAAAGCAAAATTGAAGGATGAGGTAAGTGAAGGAGGACTGCCAGGGCCTAATCAGGAAGGTACAGTCAGTACACCTGTAAGGGGCCCAGAGGTCCCCAGGGGCCCAGATGGCAACCCCCTTTTTTTTTTTTGTAAGGGGTCTGAAGGTCCCCGGATGACAACCCCCCCCCCTTTTTTTTTATAAAAACAAAATAATTTTTTATATATATATATATATATATATATATATATATATATATATATATATATATATATATATATATATATATATATATATTTTTGTATTTTATTTATATATATATATATATATATATATATATATATATATATATACACACATATACACAGTGCCTTGTGAAAGTATTCGGCCCCCTTGAACTTTGCAACCTTTTGCCACATTTCAGGCTTCAAACATAAAGATATAAAACTGTATTTTTTTTTTTTTGAAGAATCAACAACAAGTGGGACACAATCATGAAGTGGAACGAAATTTATTGGATATTTCAAACTTTTGTAACAAATAAAAGCAGAATTAGCACACTTAGCACACTTTAGAACTCACCCCTCTGAACACAGACCTCAGATACAGCGTGGCTCAATTCAGTGAGAGAGCTGCCCCTCCTCTCAGGCTCCTCCTCATGACCTGTGAGACATGTCAGAGCCGGGGAGGAGCCGCCTAGGAAAAGCTTTCCATCCCCGACTCTAGTGTGACAAACGGCAGGGAGCGATGCTGCGAGAGTGCGGGCGGGTGCCAAGAATCCGGCTGGAAAGAAGCACATTGCTGTGTTACATCTAAATAGCTATAGTCACTTCACAGTTCACACAAACTTTTACTTGCTGAAGTCTGCCTGCTACGATGCCCTTCATGCTCGTCTGATCTCCACCTGCTCTCCGCCCACTCTGCGCCCCTTTCCGCCCACTCTCAGCTCAGCAGTTAGCACAATCTCCGCTGCTAGCTCTCCGCCACGCTCTCCGTCCCTCTAAGCAATTACAATGATCTCCGCTGTCTCCCCACCCCTTCTCAGCCCCCCGCTCTCTGCCCCCTCTCGTCACTTGAGGAAAAAAAAAGTATCGGCAGAAGCATCGGGAGCATTTGCGCGAGTACAAGTACTCGCGCAAATGCTCAGTATCGGTCCCGATACCGATACTAGTATCGGTATCGGGACAACCCTAGTCTCAATAATGTGACTAGAGTCTCTAACATAGGAAGGCAGTTCGCAGACTATAGGTTGCAGTACGTCAGCCCTCAAAATTTCACTAGCCTACTATCAGAACCTGTACTCACCGAGGCCGAGATGCTGAGGGCGGCTCACCTTTGCGACCCTGTGCAGACCACTCCCTGGAGTTAGAACAGAGGAGGGACGGCACAAGGAGGCACCTGTGCCGGGAACTGGTAGGCAGACTTGGTGCAGCTGACGAAAACAGGGCAGGTGCAGAGGACTCGAGACAGTCGTTGATCAGGCAGGAACAGGCAGGTAAGTCCAGAAGGGACCAACAGGAAACAAAGGCAAATCCGGGTCACAGGCCGTGGGTCAGGAGTTGGAGAGATCAGAGGAAGTCCGTGAGAGCAAGCCAAGGTCAAGGGGCAGGAGACAACAGCAAATCCGATAAGCAGGCAGGGGTCAAGTGTAGGAGACGGCAGAGAATCGTCAAGGTCCAATCCGGGTCAAGCAGGTCTGGGTATACAGGTTTCCAAGGTTCTCTCACAGGGTAAAGCTGACAACGAACCAGCAATTAGCAAAGGGGAAGGGGCTGGCTTAAATAGGCCGCACTGGCCACTGATTGGTCCAAAGTAACATGGGTTCAGAACCAGGCTCCAAGGGACAGCAAGCAAAGTAATACTTGAGCAGTGGCTCAGAGGCAAAGAGCTGGACTCACAATGGACAGGTCCCAGGTTCAATTCCACCCAGAGCCAACTGGGGAAATGTGACCGTAAAGGGCAGTGCCCTGACACCTACTCGCATTTTGCGAGTGAAAAATTAGGGCCGGCCAGGAGCTGGGCTGCCTGGGAGAGGGGGGCGAGCAGACGTTCTCCCAGCATTGTGGAAGAAGAGTTGCTAGCTGCAGTGTTCAGAGCTCTCTCTCTCATACAGCGTGTGGTGACAATTCCCCCCTCCCTCCCCTTTCTCTCTGCATAGGACGGAAGACCAGTGAGAGAGCTGGTCAGTTTCTCTTCCTGTCTTGTGAACTTGTGACCCCAGTGCACATAGATGATCTGAGCCCTCGGATCATGGCTTCAGCAGCAGACCCAACTACTGTGTACATTCTGTCTTCTTGCCCCTCCAGCCAGGTCAGATATAAATCATCACTGTGTCTCCTTTAGGGTTGCCACCTGTCCAGGATTCACCCAGACAGTTCGGGTTTGGGATCTTGTGTCCGGGTTTCAGTCTGCTTGAAACCCGGACACATTATTTAGACTGGGCTGTGGCTCCCCAAGTAACTGAGGTAGTCGCACAAAAATCTGTTGCCATTCGGGAGATGTGGGCCGCTGTCTGGGGGCAGGTTTGGCATCATTGAGGGGGAGCCACGATGTCAGCAAGAGCAGTTTGACCACACCCACTGTTTGCCGCAGCGCGCTGCAATACCACTGTCCTTGAGGCACCCAAAGGTGCCCCAGGTCTTTTATTATCTGATTGTGTATACTACGAAAAAAAACGTGCCCTGTGCCGCTAAAGTGTTCGGGTTTGGCTCGAAGAAAAGGTGGCAACCCTAGTCTCCAATTGTATGGCTGAACTCACATTGGATTGGTACAGAAAAAAATCGCAGGGACTTGTTTTTTCCACACTAGAATCAAATCACTTGAGTGTTCTCACCTATGCCATCTGATTCCTGTGCGAGTTAACAGTTCACACTGCGATCAGTGAACTAAACTGGGGGTGTTGTTAACAATGTATTGACACCCGCAGCGGTTTACAGAGGGCAGTGTGAACTGCCCACAGAAGAGATACGATGCGGCAACCGGCGCTGGAATCGCACTGCTTCCCGCATCGCATCAGTGTGAACCTGGGCTTAATTAACACATGTACACTGCTGCTTACCTAAATGGTTAAAGCTGCACTCACACCTGAGCGTATTTTTCAGACAGAACGTCACATGTTTTTACCACAATTTTTGCTGCGTTTTTTGCCCCAATTTTGTACAGGTCAAAAGGTCACCAATGTAAAAAGCAGAAAAACGCCTGTAATCTGCCTATAAAGAAGTTCATGTACTTTTTTGAGCTTAGGCTCTATTCACACCCAGGCCTTTTTGGGCATGTTTCTGCTCTCAGCCATAGCTCTAAAAACAAATCTGATTAATTTCAAAGGCCCCTGTTCAGATCTGAGCGTTCTGTCACCTAAAGCAAAACGTCCGTACAGGAGCTTCTTTTTTGGCAGATTACAGGCATTTTTTTTCTTGTACATTGGTGACCTTTTGACCTGTACAAAATCGTGGAAAAAATAGCATGACTTTCTGCCTAAAAACTATACGCTCAGGTGTGAATGCAGCCTCAGGTGTTTTACTACAGGCGATAAAACGCTCAGATGTGAACAGGGGCTATTTAAATGAATGGGATTTTGCTTGTTGGGTATTTTTCAGGCATTTTTGATGGCATTTTATGAGCTGAAAACACTCAGGTGTGAATACAGGGTCAGGAGGAGGCGGGGCTGTGTGAGAGTGAGCAAAGCAGAGACAATGTCAGCTGTTACAGCGTGTTTCACTGATCTGCGATCCTGCGGCTTTCCTCTTCCTTAATGCTCTCTTCCACATGGGCGATCACTCTGGGAGAACGTCTCTTGTGGCTCTAATCTTCCTCCAGTCATGTCCTGGCCGCCCTCTCACTTTCTCCACTCTGGTGATGCTGCAATTTGAGGCACAGTGAGGCTGGATTTTGGGGCACAGTGAGGCTGGATTTTGGGGCTCAATGACATTGCGGCTGGATTTTAGGGCACGGTGAGGCTGCAATGTGGGGCACGGTGAGGCTGCAATGTGGGGCACGGTGAGGCTGCAATGGTGGGCACAGGTCACGCTGCAATGGTGGGCTCAGGTGAGCCTGCATTGAGGGGAACTGATAAAATTGTTGTTAATATTTATTTTTGTAATGTAATTCTGCATAAAACATGTAAGTGTCATTTCATGATATAATTTATGAGAGCGTGATTAGGGGCGGGGCAGGGTAGTGGTTGGGCAGGGCAACTGGTGGCGAGTAACCCTTGAGGCCTGGCTAGTAGCTCAGGACTTGAAATTTTGAGCCCTGCAGTACGTGGTCTATATAAGTTGATAGACCACTGATAAAACTATTGGTACTAACAACTATAGGTCTGCCTGGCGGATTAACTAATGATTTGTGGACTTTTGGAAGGTGATAAAAATAGGGGGTACTGCATATTTTAGGTAACAAAAATTACTACTCTTTTTTATTAACAATTATTATTATAATAATTATTATTATTATTTATAAATATTAATTATTACTTTTATATCCTAGATGTAGCTGAGTTTTATAATGAGCACTTGACATATTGATTTTAATGATGAATTCTTAATGATTTTTTAATGAATTATCTAGCATGATGATTCATTTCTTTCAGTTTCATTATTTTGGCCTAGTTTTATTTATTTATTTATCTACTGTGGTTCTTATTATTTTTTTAAATAATCTTTTAAATATTAAATAACATGTAAACATATATATATATATATACCTGAGAAAACAACAGTTTTAACCCTACTAGTGCTGGACTTTGCAGGCACCATTAACACTACTTGTAACCATTTTAACATTTTGGACACTGCGGTACCTAACCTCTGGTCATAGGCCTCAAGCCGACAAGCTGGCTCAGGGACGACCACTGACAGCAGTGCCCCCATTAACCAACCTCCCAGCTACACTTGGTAAACTGGCAACTAACACCCCCTTCAGAACCCATACCACCTCTGGGTAATGGCATCCATCTTTGGGGTAATTTCTTCTCCTGCAAAGTCCAAACACCCGCCACCGCCACGACATCTTAACTTCGCACCTATATGGGAGAGACAAAACAAGGAAAGCACCCAAAACCAACTAACTATCACATAACTTACAATTACCATACCATCAAACAAAAACCTGTTACCAAAATAAAACAAAGGGAGGGTGGGTGGGAAACTTTTCTCCCCACGTGTGTTACCCGGGAACGAGGGGAGGAGGAATTTATAACCTCTCCTCCCCTCCACACTGCCCTCTCCTGACCACTCCCACCGACCAGACAAGGGTTTTCTGTTAACCCTGTCATGGCCGGCCCTCCGCCTATTGCAGTTTCTGTCTTCTGCTCCGGGCCTCACTTGACTATGGTATCACATAATATACCCTTTTCTGCTAAGACCCACCCCTTTTACTCCCACTATACACAGGGCCGGATTAACAAGGGGGCTGATGGAGCTGCAGCTCCAGGCCCCTTTCTCAAGATAGGCCCATTTGCCCAAAAAAAAAAAAAAAAATTCAGAAAAAAAAGATCGACTTCGGGGGTTGTAGCTCGACGACCAAAGGTCACAGAAACCCCACATTTGGGGGGTAGGCAGTTGAAGACCTACCCCACAACTGGTCAAAATATGGGACGGCTATCATTTATGGTTCCGGAGATACGGGCCTGCTTGCACAGCCTGTCAGAAGCTACATTCAGAGCGGCCAATATAAATACAAGCTGACACACTGCAGCAGACTGATAGGATCACAGTGCTTATAATAATTATTTGTATATTACTCATGGTAATTAACCCCTTGCCACCCAGGCCAATTCTGACACTTCTCTACTACATGTAAAAATCATCATTTGTTTTTTGCTAGAAAATGACTCTATGGTGGTCTTTGCATTTTTTATGTTGCACGGTATAGAGCTGCACGATTCTGGCTAAAATGAGAATTGCAATTTTTTTGCTTAGAAGATAGATCACGATTCTCTCACGATTCTTGCGGCTTAACATCATCTTTCACATTAAAACAAAAACAAAAAAATGGGCTAACTTCACTGTTTTGTTTTTATGGTTTTTATTATTCATTAAAGTGGGCAAATGCAGTGTGACAAAAAATATTGCAGCAATAGCCATTTTATTCCCTAGAGTCTCTGCTAAAATATATATAATGTTTGGCGTTTCCAAGTAATTTTCTAGAAAATAATATTGCTTTTTAACTTAAGAAACAAGTGTTGGACTTTAAGAGCCGGTTCACACTGGGGTGGCACGACTTCGGGGGCGACTCGGCAAGGCGTCCTGAAGAGGACTTTAGAGGCGACTTGCAAAATGACTTCTGTATAGAAGTCAATGCAAGTCGCCCTGAGTCGCCCCCAAAGTCGTACAAGAACCTTTTTCTAAGTCGGAGCGACTTGCGTCGCTCCTATTAGAACGGTTCTATTGAATAGAATGGGACGTGACTTGTCAGGCGGCTGAGTCGCCCCAGTGTGAACCGGCTTTTAGTGGTTACATTTCCTGCATTTACACACATAAGTTTGATTTAAGAAGGAAGTTAGTTACAATGTTTCATGTTGTTTACAAACTTGGCAGACTGCCCAGATTTTTTCTTTACACACAGAAGTGTATCCCTTTGATCTAAGAAGTAAGCATTCATTACAATGTTTCCTGGTAAAAACTTGGCAGACTGCCCAGATATTTTCTTTTGATAGCTGAAAGTCTTTCCACTTGTTATATGAAAGAATCAGCAAACTCTGCATTGGAGATCGTCAGGGGGGTTGAATCGAAATCACATTTTTTTTAACGATTAATTGTGCAGCTCTAGCACGGTATTTGCGCAGCAATTTTTCAAACATGTTTTTTCATTCATTAAAAAAAACACTAGTTAGTTAAGTTAGCACGATTTTTTTTGTATCCTAAGCGATGCTTTAATTTTTTTTTAGGTTACATGTTTAGAGTTACAGAGGAGGTCTAGTGCTAGAATTATTGTTCTCGTTCTAACGATCGTGGCGTATGTAACCTGTGTGTATCTGGCTCTGATACTACCAGTGCCTACCCAGCCACTGACTAGTATCTCTCCCCAGCCTGTCCCCACACACCCTCTCACCTGCTGACCTGTGGATGGGGGAATCACTCCTGCAGTGTTATTGTATTCTGCCAGTGAGTACAATGATCAGTGTTGCTAACTATAGCTGGCAGCACTGATTGTTTTGGGAAAAACAGGCTGGTTGTACTCAAGTCGATTAATAGATTGACTTGTGTAAAACCAGCTAGCCCATACATAGATCGACTATGGCTGGTCTCTGCATAATTGGCGTAATTTCAATCCATGTATGACCCGCTTAACCACTACGCAGTCCCTAAATATCCTTCCACTCCTGTACATAGTGCTCACTGTCATACTCTCCACACTCCTCTCCTGTACATAGTGCCCACTGTCATACTCTCCACATTCCTCTCCTGTACATAGTGCCCACTGTCATATTCTCCCCACTTTTCTCCTATACATAGTTCCCACTGTCATACCCTACACACTCCTCTCCTGTACATAGGGCCCACTGTCATACCCTCCACACTCCTCTCCTTTACAGAGCGCCCACTGTCATACCCTTCACACTCCTCTCCTGTACATAGTGCCTGCTGTCATACACTTCTCTCCTGTACATAGTGCCCACTGTCGCACCCTCCACACTCCTCTCCTGTACATACTGCTCACTGTCATACCCTCCACACTCCTCTCCTATACATAGTGCCCACTGTCATACCTGCCACACTCCTCTCCTATACATACTGTTCACTGTTATACCCTCCACACTCCTCTCCTATACATAGTGCCCACTATCATACCCTCCACATTCCTCTTCTGTACATACTGCCCACTGTCATACCCTCCACACTCCTCTCCTGTACATACTGCCCCATCATACCCTCCACACGTCTCTCTGGTACGTACTACCCTCTGTCATACCCCCACACTCTTCCTGTACATACTGCCCACTGTCATACCCTTCACACTCCTCTCCTGTATATAGTGCCTTTTGCCGTGCCCTTTGCACTCCTCTCCTGTACATAGTGCCCACTGTTAGATCCTCCACATTCCTCTCCCTCACCTGCACATACTTCCCACTTATATACCGTCCATACTCCTCCCCTATGTCGCTTACCCATAAAAACAGTTCTTTAAAATTATACTGAATATCCTCAATGTTACCAGCTCTAGAATGGACACACTTTTGTTAGTTCAACTAAAGGAAATCTCAGTTCTCATATTTGTTCTGCCCCATTATTAGTACTCATTTAATTTTGTGATTACTACTATGATGTATAGAGGAACATCGGGGATCTCAGCTACTCTAAATATAGCACTTATATAAAAAAGTGTCCCTGAAAATATTTTTTAAATGTTGGCAACTGTGCACTTAGGCACTGCCCAAGGGCCACTGGGTCAGTCAGTAGGGGCCCCATGAGAGGCTCCTGGGATCCTGTTATATTAAAGTGGTAGTAAACTTTCCTGACATTACTACTTTTTAGAGGCCCTGGGGTAGGTTATGCCACAACGTACAAGTATACACAGCATATTAGCACATTAGGGTACACTTACATTTTCAGACTGAGCCCTCCAGTGCTGCGCTGTGATGAATCAGGCGGGGCCCGGGCACTTCCATCTTCACCCGGTCTTCCTTCTGGGTTCTGTGCCTTTGGTCACTTGCCATGGCCGGGCTGCGTTCATGTCATTCCCACGCATTTATTTATTGTTAATAAAAGGCCCCACCAAAATCCTCAGCACCAGGCCCATGATGTTCTTAATCTGGCCCTGACTCTACCTTTAAATAAATAATGAGACCACCACTGTAATGTTGGAGTAAAAAACTGGCCGTAGCAGCCTCCTTTTATTTAAATAACCTTTTAAATATTAAATAACATGTAAATATATATATATATATATATATATATATATATATATATATATACCTGAGAAAACAACAGTTTTAACCCTACTAGTGCTGGACTTTGCAGGCACCATTAACACTACTTGTAGCCATTTTAACATTTTGGGCACTGCGGTACCTAACCTCTGTTCATAGGCCTCAAGCTGACAAGCTGGCTCAGAGACGACCACTGACCGCAGTGCCCCCATTAACCAACCTCCCAGCTACACTTGGTAAACTAGCAACTAACACACCCTTCAGAACCCATACCACCTCTGGGTAATGGCATCCATCTTTGGGGTAATTTCTTCTCCTGCAAAGTCCAAACACCCGCCACCAGCACCCAAAGGTAACTCCTTACCTTTGGGCGCACCTCCACACCCTCAACGCTCGCTGTACACCATCCAGCAGGCCCAACACCCACATGTCAATACCCACGTCTGTCAGGTGAACTCCATCACCCCGCAGGTACCTCCATGTATCCAACTCCAGCTCCGGATGTCGGACCACCAGTCCCCCATTCCTGATCACAAACCTCCCCACATCTCGGTTGATCTTCCTCCTAGCCCTGTTCACTCCCTCCACCGACCTGGCCATCCTCCATGATGACCTGGCCACCATGTCCGACCACACCGCGACCGTATCTGGGTATGACATGTGGATCCTTAAAAAATCAAATTTAATGTCCCGTGTGACATCTAACATGGAACGAACTCCCAAATCATTTCCCCCCACGTGTAGTAACAACACATCTGGTGGACGGTCCAACCGTGCAAACTTGTGCACTTTCGGCACCACCCTGCTCCACAACATCCCAGGAAAACCCAGCCACCGTATGCACGCCTCCTGTCTTGGGACCCCCAGCTGTCGACCGTCCGGTCGCACATCCGTTCTCCTAGCCCCCCAATGTACGAAGGAGTGGCCCATTATCCAGACCAATCCTTGTCCCGCACTTGAAAGACCGTAAGCAATAAATCCATCACCAAACATGCCCATCGGGAGACGCTCCCATCCCCCATAACCACATGTTCCCTTAACAAAAAACCGACCCCCACACATTGGAGATGACCCCTTCCAGTTACCCCCTTTACATTTTTTTTAACATGTACCACCTCTTACTCCAAGTTCACCAGTAAATGTGGTCTTACATACAGTCAAAAGCTCCTCGACTCCCACCTGCCTATTCTCTTCACCATCTCCTCATCCAGCCCGCTACGTGCCGCCTCTGTCGCAGCCCCAATCCTAAATGAATGTGCCAAAAACTCCTTCGCCACGAGGCCCAATGCCCCCAGACAGTCTAAACACCGTCACAAATTGATACCGTGACAAAGGCGGTCCATCCTCATGCAGGAGAAATGAACCAGCCAACTTTGGGCGCACTTCCAAGAAATCCCGCACCACCTTAATCGGGCACAGGTCCGACCCACCAATAGGGAACACCTGCACCGCCTTGCCCTTCCCCCTCTGATCTGTTTTTGATCTTCTTAAAAATAGCGTGACCCCTTCTTGCGCCCACACCACATCCGTGGCCAACATGCCACCCTGAACCTTTTTCGAGGGGCTAACCAACTCCCTCACCCGAAATGCTCCAAAAAACGCCAGCGCAAACGCTGCGCGAAACAACACCTCATACCGGGACGAACACAATGTCCCCAATTCCCCCATAATTCCCCTCAGGATTTCAAACGAGACCGGGCGCCGGGCATCCGCCCACCGCCCTTGCTTCCTATAACCTTTAAGTGCTTGCCGCACCCAAAAGTCCTTCGTAAAATCCGGACACCCTTGCCACTTAAACAGGAAAGCCAAACTCGCCAACTTCTTATCCAATACGGACTGTGACACCCTGGCCTCCATATTCCTGGCCAAAAAATATAGCACCAGCCCCCTTACCTCGGGCCCAGCCGGGTCCACCTCCGCCTCACGAACCAGAGCCTGCCACTCCAACCAGACCTTCTCATACGCCGCGCATGTACCCACACTTACCGACTTCCTGATCCAACGGGAGATGATTCCAACGAAATCCTCCACAGCCACTCTGGACAGGGGACCCCTTGCTCCTCTGCCTCCGGCACCAACTCCTGTGGAACCTGTCCCACTGAAACCGAGACAAGGCGTCAGCCACTACATTTTCCACTCCCGGTAAATGCACCGCATACACAAATATATTCATCTGTAAACAGCGCAGCACCAGGTGCTGCAAGAGACGAATAACCGGGGAGAGGACACCGTCACTCTGTTAATCACTTGTACCACCCCCAGATTATCCCCATGGAACCGAACCTTCCGGTCCCGGAAGGCCGAGCCCCATAGTTCCACCGTCAGCACTACCGGAAACAGCTCCAGCAGAACCAAGTTCTTAGTGAACCCCGCCGCCAGCCAGGACTGGGGCCAAGGGCCAGCACTCCACCGGCCCTGAAAGAATGCACCAAAGCCCGAACCCCCGGCCGCATCCGTGAACAACTCCATGTCGAAATTGCTGACTGGACCGGACATCCACAAAGCCCTACCGTTGAATGACTCCAAAAAGGAGTGCCATACCAACATCCCTGTGTTCCCTCACCAACCGCATAGTGTTTGGGTGACCTAACCCCCGCCGTGCTTGCCGAGAGACGCCTGCAAAAGACTCTCCCCATCGGGAGAATATGGCACGCGAAGTTGAGTTTCCCCAGGAGCGACTGCAGCGCTCGGAGTTGCACCTTCCGTGAACCCAACATCTCGCTAATCTCTGCCTTGAGGCCTTCCAGCTTGTCCAGCGGCAACCTGCACTCCATCGCCTCCGAATCAATGACAATGCCCAAGAATTGGATGACCGACTTAGGTCCCTCCGTTTTCTCGGGCACCAAATCGCCAAATCGCTCCGCAATGTGTTCCAGCGTGGCCAACAACACCGCGCAGATACGCGACCCTGCCGGGCCAACGCAGAGGAATTCGTCCAGATAATGGATCACGGAGTTCACTCCGGCCACATCCCGAACCACCCACTCCAGGAACGAACTAAACTGTTCAAACAACGCACATGAAACGGAGCAGCCCATCGGTAGACACTTGTCCACGTAGTCCCCCTCCCAGTGGCAGCCCAACAGCCAGAAACTATCCGGGTGGACCGGCAGAAGCCGAAAGGCAGCCTCGATGTCCGACTTGGCCATCAAAGCCCCTCGACCATACCGCCTAACCCATCCAACCGCCGCATCAAAAGAGGTGTAACACACCGTACAATCCCCCGTGCTGATGGCATTGTTGACCGACCCCCCCTTTGGAATGGACGATGGTGATGAATGAGCCTGAACTTGTTCGGCTCCTTCTTTGGCACCACCCCCAACGGGGAAACAACCAACTCGTCCAAAGAGGGCGAGACAAATGGGCCCCCCATCCGACCCAGCACCACTTCCTTCCGCAGTTTTTTCGAAACCACCTCAGGGTGCTGTAGTGCGGAACGCAAATTCCTGGACACCGGGGGGACCACCGCCAAATTGTAAGGAGTGCTAAAACCCTCTGAGAAACCCCTTTCTAACGACAGGGCAGCCGCCCGGTCAGGATACCTACCGAGAAACGGTTGCATCCTTTCCACCATCACCGGCGTCCTCCCTCTTACTCGCAGTATCTCCGGGACGTCCCTTGCCTTGTTTAAAACAACGGGAAGAGGGGTGGTTGCTCCCGCAGCTGGAGCACTCGTGCTTGAACCGGCAGGACCCCCCAAACTTGCAGCTACCCTCATTAAACTGCCAGCAGACCCCCTTTTTCTTTTCGGCCGACTGTCCCGGGGAAGAGGTTCCACCAGCCCCCCCCCTGAAAAAACGGCGTGGACGTCCGCGGGGCCGACATAAGCCGCATCCAAAGGCCAATGTCCTTGGTTTCCCACCTAATGTCCGGTCTAATCGCCCTGCATTGCCTGAATTGCTCGTCGTACCGGAGCCACCCCGTGCCTCCGTAACTCCGATAGGCCTCGCTGATCGCCTCCTGGTAACTGAAAAGCGCCGACCAGTGTTCAGGGTTTTTCTCGCCGATCACACTCGCCATGATCGAATACACCTGCGACCAATTTGCAAAAGTCCAGGGTATAAGCCTATACCTCCTTTTCTCCTCATCCACTTTTTTGGACTCCTCTGGCTTAACCCTGTCCAGGTTAAACTTCTCCAGGGGCAACAGCGCAAATATCTCTACATATTCGCTCTTCCAAATTTTCCAAAATGTGAACCCAGGGGTGCCTCATAACAAGTATACACTTCCCCTTTTGCCGCGTCCGCCAACCGGACCAGATCCCTTTTCTTTGCGGAGTCTCCCCCCGCATCCACCTTGTCACTCGGTTGTGCAGCAGTACTCGCCCCATCCACTACCGCACTCTTCCCGTTTGCCATGGGCAACTCTGCCACCAGCACTGCAGCCGCATCCGCGGACGTTGCCACACTGCCCCCCCTGCCGGCACCCAAGCTGCTGCTGGGCCAATGGCGGGGCTGTCCTCCCCTTTAGCTGGCTCACCAATGCCTCCAACCCCACCAAAAAACGTTGCAATCCTGCATCCCCTCCAGCCTTTTCCCCTGGGCACTAGACCTTACCTCGCTCCCCCCCGCCACTGCGGGCACTACCAACCGACTACGGGGACCCTCCCCCCGTCCCCCTACTGACACACCAGCATTTTGTAACACAGGAGAAATGGAAGAAAACTACTTACCGGGCTGCCTGGAAGCAATTTCACCAGCCGACCGACTCGTCTCCCGCGCTGCGACCTCCGTCCTGGGCACAAACTCCTCCTCCCATCCCGACAGCTCACCCTCCGACCGATCTCCGGGCCGGACGTCCTCCTCGGATGATGGCCCACCAGGCGACTCTGGCCTGGTGGCTGAGGGCCCAGAGCTGGCAACACTCACTCTGCGCACTCTGGACCCGTGCTTGGATTTCCCCGGCGCTTTTCTAGGTGCCGCCCGTCTGCTGCCATCTTCCACTCCCCCTCGCCCCCTCTCCTCCGGGCTGGATTGGAGGTGGCTAGCCGCGGATGGTAAGGGGCTAGCCACCGCTGCGAAAGACCTCCCCCGTCGAGGCTCCGGGACCTCCGGTGCACAACCGGGGTTGGAGCCCGCAGCAGTTTGCTCATCTCGCCGGGTGGGCCTGGCCGCCGCCTTGGAGCCCCCTGGCCACCCCCCCTCTGAACCGCACTCGCGCCTCGTGGTGTCACCGGGGGCCCCCGCCGCCGTCCGCTTCGCGGGGGGGCCCGGATGGGGCTTCCCTCCCTCCTCTGTTTCCTGGTGGATGACCCAGGGGAGTACCGCTCCGGAGGCCGCGCTCGCGTGGCCTCCCTCCCCACAACAGGCGATTCAATCGCTTCTCTCCTGTGCGGGAGGAGCGGCTCCAGCATTGTCTGCAGCCACCCCTCACTGCGCCGCTCGGCCTCCGCCCTGAGCTTGGAAAGCATGGCTTCAACCCCCGACATTTCTGGCAGAGCTCACTAAATCCCCAGCAGCACGTCCTACCTGAAACTTTTCTCCCCACGTGTGTTACCCGGGAACGAGGGGAGGAGGAATTTATAACCTCTCCTCCCCTCCACACTGCCCTCTCCTGACCACTCCCACCGACCAGACAAGGGTTTTCTGTTAACCCTGTCATGGCCGGCCCTCCGCCTATTGCAGCTTCTGTCTTCTGCTCCGGGCCTCACTTGCGGAGGTTCGCCTTCTTGCTGGTACGGTCCTGCCATTCCGGGTTCCCCACTACACGCTGGTTTCCATCTGTTGCTGCTGGCCATCTGACCATTACAGGCACTGTTTGAGCCACCTTACCAGCGTTTTTCCATCCGTCTTGAGGTGACTATTGAACCATACTATTGAACCATACTATTGAACCAGCTGTATTTCTGAGCGACACAGGATTTGACTTTAACTATTCCATCACAGAATTCTCTTCAGTGGCATTCTTATTGGACTAATTATCATCTTTACTATATCTTTTACATACATGAGTTTTTTTGATTATGATTGTGTGTGTTAATACTTATGTTATTATTTTTAGACTATAAAGTTTTATGACTTTACCCATTTAGCGCTGCTTTTTTTGTTATTATGAATATTTTAGCCCTAAACCGAAAATGTGTTATTACATGTGGTCATTTAAAGCGCAACTAAGCATCATAACAAGGTTTTAAGAGGAAATTATTCATTATAATGGTAAACAACATGGTATTTAGTATTTAACAGAAAATCCTACAGATTTGGTTGCAGGAATTAATAAGTTAAGGATTGAGCAATTTTTACAAAAGATTCCAAACTTGGATTTGGTTATTAAATAAAGATAGTAGATTGTTCTAATTTACTTAAGTTTACCCAGGAAAAATATTAAAATATGAAAGTTATGTTCAATCTAAAAATTATAAATAATGTAAAAAAAAAAAAACAAGTGTCTGGTTGGAGGAGGAGTTTCTTGGGAAAATGGCCAATTCACAATTTATTAGGCTGTAACTAATCTGTGAATTTCACGAGATTGTCTTCTAAACAATTTTTTGTCACTACTGTAGTCAAGAAACGTCATATTATAATGTAATGTACATGATTTTTGGCAGATGTACAAACCAAATATGTTTAAAAAATTGTAAAAAAGGTTAAAAATTAGAAAAACTATAAATTCGATTGTAATCGAATTGTATAATGCATGGGATACAAAACGTTGGAAGATTGGGTCTAGCAGTAACAGATCCAATTTAGTTCTCTTTAATCTATAACTAAAGGCAAAACATTTTTGAGTTTTGGATAGAGTGGAGATGGATTAGAACACCTGTCTAATTTTTACTGCCCCCTGTTAGGGAGATTCACCCTCTCTATTTGTCATGTTTGCCATTATAACCAAGAGTGAAAGAAAATCCCACATTTTTGGGTTATTACCAGAACAGGAATATAGAGTAAAACTTCTAATGGGGAAACTAGTTCTGGTGACCACCAAGGATTTCCTCTCACTTACTGTTTTGGCTATAGGACAGGAAGTGAAGGGAAATCACCCCACTGGGACAAAGATGGAAAAAAAAGGGGGAGGGGGGGTTATAACACTCCAAAATAAAATAAAAGGTTCTACTTTGATTGGTGCCCCATTAGGAAAACATACTGTACTTTTCTCCATACTTTTATCAGCACTTTTCTGCACAGACAGGTAAAGGTCTAATCAGGATTCAAGGTATAGAACCGTACATATAGCTGACTCACCCTGAAAAAAAAACGTTAAAACCCCTTACAATTCATTTTTGTTACATTTTCCAATTATAACCTCATTTACCTGTCACTTAACCATTTCAGCCCCAGAAGATTTTACCCCCTTCCTGACCAGAGCACTTTTTACAATTTGGCACTGCGTTGCTTTAACTGACAATTGTGCGGTCATGCAATGCTGTACCCAAACAAAATTTACGTCCTTTTTTCCCCAGAAATAGTCCTTTCTTTTGGTGGTTTTCGTTTTTTAGTGCTATGGACAAAAAATAGAGCCACAATTTTGGAAAAAAATACAATATTTTTTACTTTGTGCTATAATAAATAGCTCCATTTTTTTTTCTTCATCAGTTTAGGCCAATATATGTTCTTCTACATATTTTTGGTGATAAAAATTGCAATAAGCGAATATTGATTGGTTTGTGCAAAAGTTATCTACAAAATATGGGAAAGATTTATGGCATTTTTTATGGCATTTTTTATGGCATTTTTTTACTAGTATTGACAGTGATCTGCGTTTTTCAGCGGTACTGCGACATTGCGGCAGACAGATCGGACACTTTTGACACTTTTTGAGACCATTGACATTTTTACAGCGATCGGTGCTATAAAAACGCATTGATTACTGTGTAAATGTCACTGACAGGGAAGGGGCTAACACTAGGGGCGATCAAGGGGTTAACTGTGGGTTCCCTTAGTGTGTTCTAACTGTATGGGGGATGGAAGTGACTAAGAGACATAACGTTTTTCCTACTTAGTAGGAACAAAACGATATGTTTCCTCTTCCCTGAAAGCACAGGGATTTGTGTGTTTATGCACACAATTTCCTGTGCTGGTGCATGTGTGGCTGAAAACAGGTAGGGCGTAATCGTACGGGATTTCACCCAGGGGAGTTATTTTGCCGCAGTATATCTGCGTGAGCCGTTTGGGAACCGGTTAAAGTGGTTCTAAAGGCAGAATGTTTTTTTTTTATCTCTCTATGCATTAAGATAAAAAAGACCTGTGTGCACCTTCCCCCAGCCCCCCTAATACTTACCTGAGCGCCATCTCCACCCAGCAATGTTGCATGAGAATCTCAACTTTCCCTCCCATTGGCTCCCACTTCTGTCAATAAAAGTCAGTAAGCCAATGAGAAGAGTGAGGGGGCGGGCCAAGCCGTGGCTCCATGTCTGAATGGACACACAGAGCAGTGGCTCGGCTTGCTGGGGGGCACTCAGCAGGAGGGAGGGGCCAGGAGTGCTGACGAGGGACCTGAGAAGAGGAGGATCTGGGCTGCTTTGTGCAAAACATTACACAGGGCAGGTAATTATGACTTGTTTGTTATTTTTAAACAATAAAAAACAAGACTTTACAATCACTTTAACCACTTAAGCTCCGGACCATTCTGCAGCCAAATGACCGAGCCACTTTTTGCGATTCAGCACTGACAATTGTGCGGTCGTGCGACGGTATTTGATCACCTCTGCGGTTTTTATTTTTTGTGCTATAAACATAAATAGAGCGACAATTTTTAAAAAAATTCAATGTTTTTTACTTTTTGCTATAATAAGTATCCCCAAAAAAATATATAAAAAAACATATTTTTTCCTCAGTTTAGGCCGATACATATTCTTCTACATATTTTTGGTAAAAAAAAAAATTGCAATAAGCATTTATTGATCAGTTTGCGCAAAAGTTATAGCGTCTACAAAATACGGGATAGTTTTACGGCATTTTTGTTAATATATTTTTTTACTAGTAATGGCGTCAATCAGCGATTTTTATCGTGACTGTGACATTATGGCGGACACATCGGACACTTTTGACACATTTTTCTGACCATTGTCATTTTTACAGTGATCAGTGCTATAAAAATGCACTGATTACTGTGAAAATGACACTGGCAGTGAAGGGGTTAACCACTAGGTGGTGCTGTAGGGGTTAAGTGTGCCCTAGTGAGTGATTCTTACTGTAGGGGGGATGGGCTACATATGTCAAGACAGTGATTACCGCTTCCGATTACAGGAAGCAGTGATTAGTGTCATTGGGCCATATTCTGATACATTTCAGGCGGCGGAACGTATGTACTTTACGTTACGCCGCCGCAAGTTTAAGTGGCAAGTGCCGGATTCCCAAACCACTTACCTGTGAACTTGCGGCGGCATCACGTAAAGTCCACCAGTGTAAGCCATCCTAATTCAAATGATCCAGGCAGGGGGCGTGGATCATTTAAATTAGGCGCGCTCCCGCGCCGATCGTAATGCGCATGCTCCGTCGGGTAAATTACCCGACTTGCATTGCGCTAAATGACGTCTCACGGACGTCATTTGTTTTGACTGTAACGTAAATGGCGTCCAGCGCCATTCACGGACGACTTACGTAAACGACGTTCAATTTTGAAATTTCGACGCGGGATCGACGGCCATACTTAACATTGAGTACGCCACCTAGGGGGCATCTTTATCTTTACGCCGCGTATCGCTTACGGAAACGACGTTAAAACACTACGGCGGGCAAGCGTACGTTCGAGAATCGGCGTGAGTAGTCATTTGCATATTCTACGCTGACCGCCA
Organism: Rana temporaria; assembly: GCF_905171775.1. NCBI lineage: Eukaryota > Metazoa > Chordata > Amphibia > Anura > Ranidae > Rana > Rana temporaria. The sequence goes on along the minus strand of NC_053500.1, from coordinate 57,127,937 downwards.
CCTAGCGGTCAGCGTAAATATTGCAGCCTAAGATACAACGGCGCAGGCTGGTGTATCTTAGGCATGTTTAAGTGTATCTCAGTTTGAGAATACACTTAAACATAGGAAAGGGACTTACGTAGGCGTATCTGTTGATACGCCTACGTAACTTGTTTAAGAATATGGCCCAATGTCACTAGGCAGAGCGGGGAGATGTTTGTTTACATCAGCATCTCCCCGTTATTTCTTACCGTGAGACGATCGCGGGTATCCAGGCGACGATTGAGTCCGCAGGACCCGCAGTCAGGCTCACGGTAGTATATATACGTCCTTCTGCCTGTCCGTGCCATGCTGCGGAGATATATAGTCGTGCGCTGGTCGGCAAACAGTTAATTGACCAAAACATGGATCTACATACATCTCCAGCAAATGAGACTTTTAAAAATCTGCTCCTTACTATTTCTACAGAAAGGACTGTCCTTACAAATCAGAAACATTTGTCCTCTTCTTGTGTGTCTTAGCCGTCTGCCTTATAAATACTGTTTTCTTCTCAGACTTCCTATTCCGTGCTTCTTGTGTGACCAAAATGTAAATTCAGATTCACTGACATGCTGCCTAAAGCCAAAAACAGATAGAATGAGCTCACACAGGAAATGCAGGCCCTTATTTATGGTTTACCATTGTGATAACGTGCTCCGAGCTCCTCCGCAGTATTGGCACGCTGTTATTTTGTTTCTCATTTTCTTTACTCGGCTAGGATTCTGAACGCTTAAACCTCATGTGCATGTAAACAAGTTATCACATATAATAATTAAGATGCAGCGTGCTGTGCAGGCTTGGCCTAATGACATGGTATTTCAGTGATAAACCATTTGTCCTCCTCTGTGTCTGGAAATAGTTTTTTTTTTTAGTTTAAAAAATATAGTTCAATGAGGTCTCCTTGTCCTCTCCTGGTAAATAAACATTCTTTGGATTAACCTTCTTTGTTTGCCCCTAGTGTCACCTGAAATTTGTTTTCCAGCAAGCCATTAATTCAATGTATATGTAATAAAATAAATTGCTTAAAAATAATAAAAATGTAAAAATGAATCACTCAGATTGCCATGTCTACTTTCACTTGGCTGTAAAATATAAGCATTTGCGTGGCTTTTAAGTGCTTTGCCAATGTTTATGATTAAAGTAGGATTATGATTAAAGGTCAAAATGACATACAGTATATCATGCAGTCTGTCAGTAGTAATAACACAGGATATACAATGCCTTGAAATAGTATTCATACCTCTTGAAATTTTCCACATTTTGTCATGTTACAACCAAAAACATAAGGGCCTTTTCACACGTGCGGACGAACGGACCGTTTATTACAAGTCCGTTTATGGACTTGTAATGTATCCCTATGGGATTGCAGACGTAAGCAGATGATGCATCCACTAACGTCCGTAACGATCCGCGTCCGCAAAGTTCCGCTTTTTCAGACGGAAGAAAACCCTATTTTTCTAACGTCTGGCGGAACGGATGAATACGGACACACGATCGCCGTTATCGGTGGCGGGAGAGGGCCCCCCCCCCACTTCCGCGCCCTCCGCCGCTTACCGTAGCCGTCGGTAGCGGCAGAGGAGATCGGGACCGTTCGGCAGCTGAGCGGAGTTACGAGTGAAGGAAAAATCTCCTTCACCCGTCCCCAAAGCTCTGCTGGGCAGAAGTGACGTCAAAACGTCAGTCCCGCCCAGCCTCTTAAAGCAACATTTTTTTTTTTTTGTCATTTGAAAAAATGACAGTTTCAATTTTTTTTTTTTTTTTTTTTTTGCATTTAAGCCTAAATATGAGATCTGAGGTCTTTTTGACCCCAGATCTCATATTTAAGAGGACCTGTCATGCTTTTTTCTATTACAAGGGATGTTTACAAGGGATGTTTTTAGTGATAATTTTTTTTTTTTCAGTGTTAAAAATTGTAAAATAAATAAAAATAAATACGAAAACCCCCCCAAATTTTTTTTAAAGCGCCCCGTCCCGACGAGCTCGCACGCAGAAGCGAACGCATACGCGAGTAGCGCCCGCATATGAAAACGGTGTTCAAACCACACAAGTGAGGTATCGCCGCGATCGTTTGTAAGCGTGACATGTTGGGTATCATTTTACTCGGCGTAACATTATCTTTCACAATATGTAAAAAAATTGGGCCAAATTTATTGTTGTCTTATTTTTTAATTTAAAAAAGTGATTTTTTTCCAAAAAAAGTGCGCTTGTAAGACCGCTGCGCAAATACGGTGTGACAAAAAGTATTGCAATGACTGCCATTTTATTCTCTAGGGTGTTAGAAAAAATATATATATATATAATGTTTGGGGGTTTTAAGTAATTTTATAGCAAAAAAATATGTTTTAGTCTCGTAAACACCGAATCTGAAAAACAGGCTCGGGGCTAAAGTGGTTAATATAATTGTGCCAAATACCTTCATTATAGCACTGCTCTGTGCTTCTGTGACCCGCCAGAGCTCTCTTCCCCGCAAGTATATTACAGAAACACACACATTGTACATTATATACCACTGTAATAGAGTGGATCATAGGATTTTACAAGCATTTTAAACTAGGGCTTATTTTTGGGGTAGGGCTTATTTTGCAGCTCTCCTAGAAAATAACACTAGGTCTTATTTTCAGGGTAAGTCTTATTTTCAGGGAAACAGGGTACTACACTGCCTGCATTGACTGAATATAGAGTCTACACTAAATGCAGAAATAAATACCTCAAATCAAACAATCTGGTGGGTTACTTCCTCCTCTCCTTTTGTTTTTCTGGAGCAGGGATGTGGCGCCGCGGCCGCATTGTAATTCCCGACTTCTGTGCCTGATGAAGAGCATGGTATGCTTGTAACTGTACAGTAGCCTTTCATTACTACAAATTTTCTGTCTTTGAAGAAGCAACCAGTAAATTAATCGCATTGAAGTTTGTGTCCCGGCGTCTTTTTTACTATATATATTGTAAGATTGGGGGAATTAAATTAGGTAGCAGGTGCATTTACAATGAGCAGCGCCAGTCCAAACTGTAGTTTTAGGGCATGGCAGCCCACTTTTATTGAGTAAAAGAAAAGTTCACTTATACACCAGTTGCCCACACAGGGGTTTCTTCCACAAAACAAGAATGAGCAAAAAGTACCAAGCCACCTGGCTTACGCGTTGGCATCGCTGCTACTTCTCTTACCAGTCCTTTGACTGTGTCATTCAGCTCTTTTGCACATTTGGCTCTCTAGCCTTCAGTTGCAGCACCCTGCTGCTTGGCCCACCTCTGGCCTAAGAATTGGGGTTCTCCTGACACCCCTGATTGGAGCCGACCTGACTCCTGGGACCAAGATCCGCTGCCTTGGGGCTGGGTCCTCTGACCCCAGGTGAAACCTTCCACACACCAAACTGGAAGCTGTCTCCAAAACGAGCAATTCTCAGACCTGACTATATAATGACCCTGCACACCTGTGTATTGAGTCAGGTTGCAGGCATCTAGCAAAACCTGGACCCAGCATTGAATGTTCTGATTCATAAATACTGTATCTGGAGAGATGCTAGTTCTGAACCTTGCATTAACCCTTAATTAGACTCTTAAGTCACCTGTTCCTATAAACTTATAGTGACCGAGCCTCTCTTTGTCACAATATATATGGTGTGTGTGTTTTTTTTCACATTTTGACACTTTTTTTGTGAAATGGTAGGGATACAATATACCCCGTTACCAATTCACATGGGGGGGGCGGGATCTGGAGTCCCCCTTTGTTAAAGGGGCTTCCAGATTCCGATAAGCCCCCGCCCGCAGACCCCCACAACCACCGGGCAAGGGTTGTGGGGATGAGGCCCTTGTCCCCATCAACATGGAGACATCCTCCCCATGTTGAGGGCATGTGGCCTGGTACGGTTCAGGAGGGGGGTGCTCTCTCATCACCCCTCTTTTCCTGAAGCCTGCCATGTTACGTGCTCAGATAAGGGCCTGGTGTGGATTTTTGGGGGAACCTCATGCCATTTTTTTTATTTTGGTGCAGGGTTCACCTTAACCTTTTCGCGCCAAGCGTACGCATATATGCGTCTTCGGCATTCAGTCTCCGCAATGTTAACACGGAAGCGACGTCATGACGTCACTTCCGGGTTTCTCGGCTGCCAATGGCGCCGGATTTAAAAAAGTACACAGTATTCAGAATCGCCGTTTTCGTGACCCCCGATCCCTCCATAAAGAGTACCTGTCACCACCTATTACTGTCACAAGGGATGTTTACATTCCTTGTGACAGCAATAAAAGCAATAAAAGTGATCAAAATGTAAAAAAAAATATAAAACATTATTTAATATTATAAAAATATTGCGCAACAAAGAAAACGCATACGGAAGTCACGCCCACATATGAAAACGGTGTTCAAATCACACATGTGAGGTATCGCCGCGATCGTCAGAGCGAGAGCAATAATTCTAGCACTAGACCTCCTCTGTAACTCTAACCTGGTCGTCTGTGGAGATTTTTAGGTACCATAGTTTGTCGCCATTCCATGAGTGCGTGCAATTATAAAACGTGACATGCTTGGTATCTATTTACTCAGCGCAACATCATCTTCCACATTATGCAAAAAATGTGGGCTAACTTTACTTTTTCATTTTTTTTTTTAATTCATGAAAGTAAATTTTTCCCAAAAAGTTGCGTTTAAAACACCGCTGCACAAATACCGCGTGACATAAAATATTTCAACAATCGCCATTTTATTCTCTAGATTTTCTGCTAAAAAATATATATATAATGTTTGGGGGTTCTAAGTAATTTTCTAGCAAAAAATGCGGATTTTAACTTGTAAACACCAAATGTCAGAAATAGGCTTAGGCATGAAAGGGTTAAAATCCAATGCGTGGGGGTCTGGTATGGGGGGTCTGGTATGGATTCTGGGGGGAACCCCATGCCATTTAAAAAAAAATAATTGGGGAACCCAAAGGGCCTGGTAATGGACTAAGGGGGAACCCATGCTGGGTTTTTTTTATTTGTATTGCCGGAACCCGACAATTCATTATAGCCGCGATCAATTTTAAATGACTTTTTTTTCTTTTAGAAATTTCATTTTGTGCAGGGAAACATGCGCTACTTTACAGGCTTACTATAGACACCCCCAGGTACGAAATTTAAAGGAATATTTCACTTTTATTGTTTCACTTTAAGCATTATTATAATCACTGCTCCCGAAAAAAACTGCCATTTAAAAAAAAAAATATTGCATTGATACATGTCTCCTGGGGCAGGACCCGGGTCCCCAAACACCTTTTATGACAACTTGAATATTAGCCTTTAAAATTAGCACTTTTGATTTTTCATGTTCGTGTCCCTTTAACGGTGTTCGTATGTTCGAACAAATCTTTTGCATGTTCTGCTGCGAACCGAACCGGGGGGTGTTTGGCTCATCCCTACCAGAAAGCTAGAAGGAGGAAGGGTTGCTGGAGGTTGGTGGGCACTGTGGGGACTTAGGGCACTTAGGGGACCGGGGACACTGTGAGAGGTTGAGGGGCACTGCAGGCCATTATGGGAGGTTGGGTGAAACTATGGATGCTGGGAAGTACTGTGGGAGGTTAATGGATCTGCAGCTAGCCGGAGGTAGAGAATCACTGGTCCAGATGGACATGTCATTTTGGATAAACTTTAGGTAAACAACAAATTAAAGCCCAACTCCAGCTAACACTTTCAGGCAGTATTGGCAACAACTTTTCATCTTTTGGATAACGTTTTAAACCGTATTATTAATTATAATTGACCATTAAAAGCACTTCTGCTAGTGTTATTGTTTGTACCAAGACCTGTAGCTATCAATTTTGCAGGACAAATTGGGGAAAAACATAAATAAAGGTACGTGAAATAAAAAAAAATATACTGTATATATTATATACTGAATATGATCATTGCAAGTATTATCATATAGTTATCAGAATATAATATTTAAAGACAATATTGGGCCTGCTTTTAATAGGACATATGCTGGGGTGCTGAGCAAGCTAGTTAATTTTAGCTATACAAGTGAAACTCGAAAAATTTGAATATTGTGCAAAAGTTCATTTATTTCACTAATGCAACTTAAAAGGTGAAACTAATATATGAGATAGACTCATTACATGCAAAGCAAAATAGTTCAAGCCGTGATTTGTCATAATTGTGATGAATATGGCTTACAGCTCATGAAAACCCCAAATCCACAATCTCAGAAAATTAGAATATTACATGCAATCAATAAAACAAGGATTGAATGGGGGGCGTGGCTTGCGCGTGCATGTGAATGGACGCTTGAGCAGTGAGCTCCGCCATCCAGACCGGACAATAAGCGACCAATCGGGCGAATCCACCGCTGCTACCGGCACCGCTGACACGGATCCGTACAATCCGAGCCCCGCCACCACGATGACCCGCAAGCGGTCGCAGGAACGCGGCCCACGGAGGCTAGAATCCTTCTCCTTCCAGCCCCGTCGGAAGACCCAAGATGGCGCCGACGGAGGCTCTGCGCGGCAGATGCTGGCCTACACAGACCTCCCCGCAGCACATCCACAAGAGCTGGGACTCGTGCAGCAACACCAATTCCCTCCTGACTCCTCACCTGCCACACCGGGAACACAGAGTCCAGCTAAATCGAAAATGAGGATGGATCACTCCTCACAGGCCTCAGTCACAGTGAGTACAGGCCTACACAATGACACAGCCATATCCTCTCTGCAGTCCTCCATAGCTCAGTTCCCAACTACGGGCCAACCGGTGCTAGACACCACAATGAAGGACATGCTCATGACCCTACAGTCCTCCCTAATGTCCAATCTATCATCACTGATTAATACATTCTCCCTAGAAATGAAGCATATGGATAACAGAGTACAGTTCATAGAACACAAAATGGCGGATTGCACTGAAACGGTCAATGAACTAGTAGATGCATATGCTGAGCAAAAAGATGACAACCTGTGGATTAAAGCAAAGCTCGCGGACCTTGAAGACCGTTCTAGACGTAATAATCTTAAAATGCGCGGGGTCCCTGAGTCCGTCCAGCCCAAGGAGCTGCACTCATACGCCAGCACCCTGTTTTCTAGTATGCTCCCGGAGCTCACACCTATTGAACTCACTATTGACCGTATCCACAGGCTCCCTAAGCCCCGCCATCTTGAGGCAGATATCCCCCGGGACGTTCTCCTCAGGGTCCATTTTTTCCAAGCCAAGGAACAAATCCTGATGAATGCGAGAGAGCTCTCCCCCCTCCCGGCCCCATATTCGGACGTCCAGCTATATGCAGATCTGTCCCAGTACACGCTCCAGATGAGGAGGCAACTTAAAACCATCACGAAGGCCCTGCATAACCACAAGCTCATCTACAAATGGCGTCACCCGGCGACTATTCTGGTCACCCATAACGGCATACCCCATGCCATCTCTACCATGGAAGGAGGAATGAAACTTCTCCACGCGTGGGGAATCCTGCCTGAACCCCCTAGCAATGCACCAGGGCATACCCGGGTCCCCAACCCGTTCACCTTTGGAATGGACAACGGGAAATCCACTAGGAACAACCCGAACCAGCAACACTGAGCAACACTCCGGTCCGGTCTGGACATGCGATTCTCCAACTGCTCACTGAACTTTCCCCTGCCTTAGTCAGCTGCTCGATAAGAGCTGTTTGCTGCTGACCTCACTATTGAGCCCTTCTGGAGGGCGTTACTTTTTTCTTTTCTATAGACTTATCTGCATTTTTTTTTTCTCGTTTAATACAGATAACTGTTATTTTCTTTTTTTTTTTTTTTTCGGTACAGTCAACAACGCACAGCAAAGTCACTACTGAAGCTGGTGACCGTTGCTGCCAGCACCAGAAGCACAGACTGCTTTGTTTATATAACTGTGGGTATTCACCTCTGCCTTTATCTCCTAACCTCTAGCACTTTGTCACTGCCCTACAAACCGACCAGCTCGAACTCCACCCTCTCCGTCCTTACCGCCCACTTTTTCGGATCTGAACTGAACCCATCGGCAACTGTAAGTACTTTCCGTTTTTACACACTCTCTCACCACGCAACATGGGGGTCAAGATTCTCTCCCTGAACGCCAAGGGCCTGAATCACCCTGTGAAAAGGGCATCCCTATGGAAATCAGCATTGGCCCACAATTGTGACATTCTATGTGTCCAGGAGACCCATTTCGCCCTGAATTCATCTCCTAAATGCACCCATAAGCAATTCCCACACATATTCCACGCCCGCTTCTCCAAGAAGCAGCGGGGTGTGATGATCGCCATCAGAGACTCTGTCCAGTTCCAATTGAAGAATTGTACCACAGACCCAGAAGGGAGATACATTTTTTTGAACTGTGAGATCAACAAGGTGCCATACACCTTAACGTCCCTATATGTCCCGAATCAGGGTCAAATGACCTATCTCAGAAAAACGTGGAAAGATATCCGTAAATTTCAAACAGGACACCTGCTTGTCTGCGGGGACTTTAATAAGGTCCCGAACAATGTACTGGACTCCACAGCTGGACCCCAGAGGCGTGCCTCAACTCTGGACACTTTCATTTCTTCCCATGATATGTATGATGTGTGGAGGTGTTGTCATGTGAGCGAAAGGGATTTTACATTCTTGTCGCCCCGTCACAAAACCTACTCGCGAATTGATTTGTTTTTAGCTGATCGCTGGTTGTTACAAAGAATCTCCAGCTCTGACATCCACACCACCACCTGGTCAGACCATGCCCCAATTAGCCTCACAATTTCTGACAATCCCTCTCATTCCCAAACCTACATTTGGAGAGCCAACAATTACCTCCTCAACACCCCGCGCTACTCCGATCCCATTAAAAGCAGCTTGGAAGAATACTTCTCCATCAACCAATCCTCTGTATCTGACCCGCTGGTGGTGTGGAATGCCCACAAAGCTGTAGTAAGGGGGGTTTTCCTCCAAATGGGCGCTAGGGTGAAAAAACACAGAACCCACATGATAGATGACATTACCAAGACTCTGACCGCTGCAGAGAACCTTAACAAGACCAGCCCCTCCACGTCCCTAATGTCCAAAATATTTACCTTGCGACATGACCTGCGAGCCATACTTCTCGAGAAGCATGAAAAAGCATATAAAGTGCTCAGAGCCACCTCATACTCCACGGGAAACAAGGCGAGTAAAGCCATGTCCCTCAGAGTCAAAGGACATAGGACCAAAACAAAAATCCCTTACTTACTCCACCCCCATTCCAATGAAAAGCTCCTTAAACCCCAATCCATAGCGAATGCCTTTAGCACGTACTACGAGGACCTGTACAACCTCAAGAACGACCCCTCCACAACCCAACCCTCTCCCGCCACGATACAATCATTCCTAGATAGCGTCAACCTCCCATCTGTCACACCCACACAACTTGCCACACTCAATGACCCATTTACAACAGCAGAAATACTTAAAGCAATTAACAACCTCCCATCCTGCAAATCTCCAGGCCCGGATGGATTCACTGGGGAATACTACCGACAATTTCAACACATCTTGGCCCCAGCTATGCGACACACCTTTAATCTAGCAGCTAGGGCAGCCTCCTTCCCTGCTGAAATGCTCTCTGCCATGGTGGTAACTCTACCCAAACCAGGCAAGGACCCCAACTCCCCGAAAAACTTCCGCCCTATCTCCCTTTTAAATGTGGACCTAAAAATTTATGCCAAACTTATAGCCAATCGACTGGAAGACATTCTCCCTTCTCTTATCTCCCCAGACCAGTCCGGATTCACCAAAGGGCGCCAAGCCTCTGATGCCACACGTAGAATGATTGACATCATACACCACGTTGAGGTCTCCAGAACGCCTTCTCTGCTTCTATCTTTGGACGCAGAGAAGGCGTTCGATAGGGTCAACTGGGGGTACATATCAGCGGTCTTGACCAAATTTGGTTTCGTCGGCCACATCCATGATACCATTATGGCTCTGTACTCCAACCCCTCGGCCCGAGTATATTCGGCAGATACCCTCTCCACACCCTTCCAGATCTCGAACGGGACAAGACAGGGATGTCCCCTCTCACCCCTTATATTCAACCTAGCAATGTAACCACTCGCGGAAACTATAAGGTCTAACCCACACATCTCCGGTATACGTATAGCAAAAGAGGAACACAAAATCAGCTTATTCGCGGATGATGTGATTCTCATGGTCACCGACCCTGACCACTCCCTCCCCGAGATCCAGAGGACGCTTGCCTGGTTCAGTAATATCTCTTACTACAAAGAAGCGAAATCTACATGCTCAACCTGGGCTTGGACGAAGCTACTAAAAATCGGATTACACTCAACTTTCCCTATACCTGGGCAAAGCATAGCATATCCTATCTTGGGATCCAGCTCACTCCCTCTACTACGGCATTATTTGCCTCTAACTATCTACCGATACGCTCTAAATTGCAAGCGGATCTCACCAGGCTGGCGTCCTTTGAGTTCTCGTGGCTGGGACGTCTAGCAGCATTTAAGATGTTCCACCTTCCCCAACTATTGTACCTCTTTCGGACGATCCCCATACCTATCCCAAATAAATACTTCACATCACTACAATCGATACTCTCCCATTACATATGGAAGGGTAAAAAAGCCAGATGCAGCCATAACAGGTTGGTAAAAAATCGCTCGGCAGGAGGGGTAGGTTACATCAATTTTCGGGACTATTACATAGCCGCTATTCTGACGCAAACAAAAGAATGGCTCTTGCCCTGTCATCCCAGTACACTATGGGGCAGAATAGAAAAATCATTAGTCCCACACAATAACCTACCCGCATGGCTTTTCGCGACAATGATAGGGGCGAAAGCTCCCTCTCATGCATCCCCGACTATACTTGCAACCCTCAAGGTCTGGGCCCACTTTGCACAGATGCCCATAACTCATGACATACGGTCTACACTGCCTATCCCTGTAGAAACTTTGCAAATTCTAATGGTCTCCACACCCTACACCCGATGGAAAACAAAAGGGCTGACACACATCTCCGACCTGTTTAAGGGAGATACCCTTAAAACATTCCCAGAACTTCAAACACAATACCACCTTCCAGACTCTGACCTATTCCTATACCAACGCACCCGACACTGTCTTCTCTCACGAAACTCGTGGTCATGTGCACTCCCACAAAAAGCGTGGCTCTACTTTAGATCTCCCACGGCCCTGAAAAAGGGGATCTCGATGTTTTATAACATAATAGGCTCCAAAACTACATTTACCAGCTCCCCTGCAATAGCTAGATGGGAAAAGGACCTGGGACAGGAATTCACTATAGACCAATGGGAAAAAGCCTGCCACTCCACGTACAAAGCCACATGCTGCTCCACCCTGTGGGAACTTGCGTTTAAAATAACATACCGCTGGTACCTAACCCCTGATAGAATATCCAGGTTCAGCGCCTCGCTCAACAATACATGTTGGAGGAACTGCGGCGCGAAAGGGGACTTACTACACACCCTTTGGAACTGCCCGAAACTCACCAATTATTGGCAATTAGTGTTTCAACTCCTCTGTGATGTAACGAAGGTTACTATAGACAAACAACCATCTCTGGCACTTCTATCACTAAATATTAGTCGCTTCCCCAACCCGGTGAGGATGATTATCACTCACATACTCTTGGCTGCCCGACTCAGTATTACTAGGAAGTGGAAGGACCCTGACCCTCCCACTATTAGTGATGTTGTTCACACCACACATACTCACTTTACTTACGAAACAACACTGGCTTTGCGCCACGGTAATAAAACACAAAACCTTAAGAAATGGCAACTATGGACGGACTGGACAAGATCCTCGGGCTTAGAAAGCACGCTCACCTCTTCTCTATGACTGACTCCTTTCAGTGACGAATGACGCGGCTCAGGGACATACCCACAGTTTACCCCTTTGACCCAGTTTTTTTGTGTTCTTTTATTTTTTGAGCCTTGGGATTAGATGGAGGGAGGGGGGGAGATACCTACCCTGGGCACAGAATGGCTCCCGAAAGGGGTGCTCAGGGTGGGGACCCTTCTCCTCAACCTCAGGAAACCCGCTAGCAACAACCTACCACTAACCAAGGGCTCTGCGTAGCTCAATTGACATCCTGACACTTATACCCAGCACTCTAGCCACCAATTCATTACATGTACCGAAAGTTTCCACATAAACACTAGTAGAGGCAACACTGAGAAATGTTGGTTTTGTTGAATTCCTCTTACTAGATCTATCACTAAGCAATAGATCTCTGGAAATTGTTGAAAACTTTTTATTAGCAAGTGTTAAACAAAATACAGAAAATGTTATCTGACTATACAAACATATATGTATGTTACAATACTTTTCAATAAAAATTTATTGAGTAAAAAAAATAAAACAAGGATTGTACATAGAACAATATCAGACCTTTGAAAAGTATAAGCATGCATATGTACTTAGTACTTGATTTGGGCCCCTTTTGCAGCAATTACTGCCTCAATGCGGCATGGCATGGAAGCTATCAGCCTGTGGCACTGCCGAGGTGTTTCAATAGCGGCCTTCAGCTCTTCTGCATTGTTCGATCTCATGTCTCTCATCTTTCTCTTGCCAATGTTCCATAGATTCTCTATGGGGTTCAGGTCAGGTGAGTTTGCTGGTCAATCAAGCACAGTGATCCCAGGGTCATTAAACCAGGTTTTGGTGCTTTTGGCAGTGTGGGCAGGTGCCAAGTCCTGCTGGAAAATAAAGTCAGCATCCCCATAGAGCTCGTCTGTGGAAGGAAGCATGAAGTGCTCCAAAATCTCCTGGTAGACGGCTGCATTGACCCTGGGCTTAATGAAGCACAGTGGACCAACACCAGCAGATGGCTGTGCTGCTATCAATCTATACAATCAAGTTTTTCTTGTAGCCATATCCTCAGCAAGGAGGGTATCAGAATTGGCGGCTCTTTCGTATATGATTATTCATGATGACAGGGTGGTGCTGCATCCTCACCCGACTTTTTTACCTAAGGTGGTTTCAGGATTTCATCTGAATCAAGATATAGTCTTACCGTCTTTTTTTTCCAGATCCGCAGTCTGCGGAGGAAGAGAGTCTACATTCTCTAGATGCTGTAAGAGCGGTAAAGGTTTATCTGCAGGCTACGGCTCAGATAAGGAGGACTGATTGTCTGTTTATTCTGCCACAAGGCCCAAGGAAGGGCCAGGCAGCGTCAAAATCCACTATTGCAAGTTGGATTCGACAAGTCATTATTCAGGCATATGGTTTATAAGAAATGATCCATCCTTTTCAGGTGAAAGCACACTCCACTAGAGCAGTTGGTGCTTCATGGGCAGTGCATCACCAGGCCTCCACGGCTCAGATCTGTAAGGCTGCTACTTGGTCTTCGGTCCATACATATACTAAATTCTACCAGGTAGATGTGAGAGGGAACGAGGATGCTGCCTTTGGCAGGCAGCAGTTTAGATCCTCTGGCCCGATGGCGGTCTTATTCTGATCTGTGTCTCCCTCCCCTCAATTTTAGCATTGTTATGGGACATCCCATTAAGTAATTAAGGCTCTGTGTCCCTGTGATATATGATCAAGAAAATAGGATTTTTTAATACAGCTTACCTGTAAAATCCTTTTCTTGGGAATACATCACGGGACACAGAGCTCCTGCCCCTCTTCGGAGTTAAACGTGGAACACTTATTGCTTTGCTACAAAACTGAGGTACTCACTATTTGGGAGGGGTTATATAGGGGAGGAACTCAATTTTAATTGGGTTTGCCAGTGTCCAATCACCTGTGGTGACTACATAACCCATTTAATAATTAAGGCTCTGTGTCCCATGATGTATTCCCAAGAAAAGGACTTTACAGGTAGGCTGTATTAAAGAATCCTATTATTGTGCAGGAAGAACAAGCGGAGCTGTAAATAGGGAGCACAATCTCACTGGATATTTCTCTTACTGCCAATTTGGGCATCCCATAATCCTTAACCCTATCCAAGTTACCATCCTCTCAAGGACAAGCTCAAGGACTGTTTTCTGTGACTGGATGCAAGTTAAAAATGCTAAGTGACTGGCTGTGCAGCCATGGGGAACTCTGACATTTGCAACTTCTACGGGGGGTAATGCTACAACTGAAAAGGACCTTCCTCTCTGAAAGGCTTTTTTACTGCTTATTAAAAGTCAGCAGCTACAAAAAGTCTAGCTGCTGGTTTTTAATAAACAGACACTCACCTGCTCCGCTCCTCTCCCCCCCCTCTCCGGCCGGAGTCTTCATCCTAAGTGTGGGCACCAAGCGTGACAGCTTTCGGCTTCACGCCCGGGCACTCACTGCGCATGCGCGAGCGGCGCTGTGCACTGTGATTGGTGAGGCGATCGCCTGGGACCTGTCACGTGTCCCAGGCGATTGCCTACAGGGAAGGGCCGCTGTAGGCCATATGATGTATCGCCTAGGTGGTCCCTGGGCGGAAGGAGGAAGTGGGACAGGAAGTCCCACTCCTTCTGAAGCCCCCACTCCCCCCCCCAAAAAAATGACATGCCAAATGTGGCATGTAAGGGGGCAAGGAGTGGATTAAGCGGAAGTTCCACTTTTGGGTGGAACTCTGCTTTAATGATTTTATATTAGAGCAGAATTCATCTTGTCAGACAGATCTATGAGAAATTTGGCATTAAAAGATTTTTAGACAATTCATCAGAATGGGTAACAAGTTTACATCCTCCATTGCCTATTATATCATTGGTAATTAAATACAAGTATAAGTGCAGAATATCCAAAAGTGATCCCAAACTTGTTAATTTTGTTTATTTTGCTCTAATTATTGGTATATGCCTCCAGGTACTTGTAAATAAAATACATTTAAAACACTGTAATAGAATTAAGTCCAGGTTATGTTATGGCAGATGGCTCCTGACTAGGGATGAGCTCCGCGTTCGATTCGAACGTATGTTCGAATCGAACATCGGTCGTTCGATCGTTCGTCGAAAATCGAACAAAACGGGTCGTTCGTGCCAAATTCGAATGACACAAAACGTCCCATAATTCACTGGGGCGTTGAGCGCTGATGATTGGCCAAGCATGCTGTATGTCCCGCATGCTTGGCCAATCACAGCGCTCAAAAAACGAAGAGCCATAATTGGCCAAAGCCAGGGTGGCTTTGGCCAATTATGGCTCAGGGGGATTAGTACACGCCCCCCACTATAAAAGGCAGCCTGCACGGCTGCCTAGTGTAGTGTGTTGGCGGTTCTAGAGAAGATCAGTCAGTCAGACAGAGAGAGATAGAGAGATAGAGACACAGTGGGCCTGATTTACTATGCTCTGTGCGCTGCGCTGGTTCATGCGTTAATTAGTACTCCGGGTGGAGGCTTAATTGGGCGCATGAACCAGCGTAGCAGCCGGCGCATTGAAACTAATATGTAAAGCCGCGCCGAACTCCCTATAGAAGTCTATGGGAGAAATCAAAAGTGTTCATTTTAAAGGCTAATCTGCAAGTTTTGTCCTAAAAAGTGTTTGGGGACCTCAGTCCTGCCCCAGGGAACATGTATCAATGCTTTTTTTATTTTTTAAAACGGCCGTTTTTTCGGGAGCAGTGAAATTAATAATTCTTAAAGTGAAACAATAAAAGTGAAATATTCCTTTAAATTTCGTACCTAGGGGGGGTGTAATGTCAGCATGTGAAATAGCGCATTTTTCCCGCACTTAGAACTCCCCCTGCACAAAGTGACATTCAGAAGGAAAAAAGTCATTTAAAAATTCACACGCGGCTATAATGAATTGTCGGCTCTGACAATTCTAAAGGGATTCATTCATAAAACAAACAAAAAAATGTGTAGGGGTTCCCCCAAATTAAATTACCAGGCCCTTCAGGTCTGGAATGGATATTAAGGGGAACCCCGCCGTAAAAACCAAAAAAAAAAAGACGTGCGGTTCCCGGCAAATATCCATTCCAGGCCCTTCAGGTCTGGTGTGGATTTTAAGGGGAACTCCACCCCAAATTGAAAAAAAAAATGGCGTGGAGTCCCCCTAAAAATCCACACCAGACCCTTATCCGAGCACGTTGACCTGGCCGGCCGCAGAAAAGAGGGGGGGACAGAGTGCGGCCCCCCCCCCTCTCCTGAACCGCACCAGGCCACATGCCCTCAACATGGGGAGGATGTCCCCATGTTGATGGGGACAAGGGTCTCATCCCCACAACCCTTGCCCGGTGGTTGTGGGGGTATGCGGGCGGGAGGTTTATCAGAATCTGGAAGACCCCTTTAACAAAGGGGACCCCCAGATCCTGACCCCCCCCCTTGTGTGAAATGGTAATGGGGTACATTGTACCTCTACCATTTCACCCCAAAAAAAATGTCAAAGTGTTAAAAATGACAGTAGCCGGTTTTTGACAAATCTTTTAATAAAATCTTCTTTTCTTCTTTCCTTCGGGTTTCTTCCGCTGCTTCTTTCTTCTCGTCCACATCTTGCCCGACGTGTTCTTCTATCTTCTCCGTCCGTCCTTCAGCCTTCTGGTCCCGCATCTTGCCCGTTGTCTTGTCCTGTCTTCTTCTCCGTCCGTCCGCCTCCTCGTCCGCATCTTGGGTCTTCTGCGGTCTTCTTCTCGGTCCGCCAGCCTTCTCGTCCGCATCTTGTGTCTTCTCCGGACCCAGCGTTTGAATTGGAATTGGCCGCCGTGTTCCCGCTCCTGGGACCCGCCCCCCTCTGACGCCACAAGTAAACTCCTTAGAAGGTCATGTGCGTCAGAGGGGGGCGGGGTCACATGAGTGTGACACGGCGGGAACTTCTTCTCCGGGCGGCGCGATTGAAATTGAATTCCCCCGCTGTGTGACGCTCTGTGACCCTGCCCCCCTCTGACGCACATGACCTTCTAAGGAGTTTACTTGTGGCGTCAGAGGGGGGCGGGTCCCAGGAGCGGGAACACGGCGGCCAATTCCAATTCAAACGCTGGGTCCGGAGAAGACACAAGATGCGGACGAGAAGGCTGGCGGACCGAGAAGAAGACCGCAGAAGACCCAAGATGCGGACGAGGAGGCGGACGGACGGAGAAGAAGACAGGACAAGACAACGGGCAAGATGCGGGACCAGAAGGCTGAAGGACGGACGGAGAAGATAGAAGAACACGTCGGGCAAGATGTGGACGAGAAGAAAGAAGCAGCGGAAGAAACCCGAAGGAAAGAAGAAAAGAAGATTTTATTAAAAGATTTGTCAAAAACCGGCTACTGTCATTTTTAACACTTTGACATTTTTTTGGGGTGAAATGGTAGAGGTACAGTGTACCCCATTACCATTTCACACAGGGGGGGGGTCCCCTTTGTTAAAGGGGTCTTCCAGATTCTGATAAACCTCCCGCCCGCATACCCCCACAACCACCGGGCAAGGGTTGTGGGGATGAGACCCTTGTCCCCATCAACATGGGGACATCCTCCCCATGTTGAGGGCATGTGGCCTGGTGCGGTTCAGGAGAGGGGGGGGGCCGCACTCTGTCCCCCCCTCTTTTCTGCGGCCGGCCAGGTCAACGTGCTCGGATAAGGGTCTGGTGTGGATTTTTAGGGGGACTCCACGCCATTTTTTTTCTCAATTTGGGGTGGAGTTCCCCTTAAAATCCACACCAGACCTGAAGGGTCTGGTATGGATATTTGGGGGGACCCCACGCCATTTTTTTTTTCAATTTGGGGTGGAGTTCCCCTTAAAATCCACACCAGACCTGAAGGGTCTGGTATGGATATTTGGGGGGACCCCACGCCATTTTTTGGGGGGGTTTTTACGGTGGGGTTCCCCTTAATATCCATTCCAGACCTGAAGGGCCTGGTAATTTAATTTGGAGGGACCCCCTTTTTTTTTTTTTTTTTTTTTTTTTTAATGAGCAATGACTGTATTCTTTATAGCCATGAGTACTTTAAACTTCCTTTTTTTTGTTTCACTTCAGAAATGACATCTTGTACAGGGACAGTTCTAAGCACGGGAAACATGCGTGTACCCCCCCTCCCCCCCTGTATGAAATTTAAAGGAATATTTCACTTTTATTAGTTCACTTTAACCACTTCCATACCGCGCCTATTCTGGCACTTCTCTCCTTCATGTAAAAATTATATTTTGTTCCTGGGAAATTAATCAGGACCCCCAAACATTATATATAATTTTTTAGCAGACACCCTAGGGAATAAAGTTAGCGGTCATTTTTTATTTGATTTCCAACGGTATTTGCGCAATAATTTTTCAAACGACTTTTTTTTGGCCCAAAAAAAAAACACGGTTCATGAATTAAAAAAAAAAAAAAAGTAAAGTTAGCCCAATTTTTATGGATAATGTTAAAGATGATGTTACACCGAGTAAATAGATACCTAACTTGTCACGCTTTAATATTGTACACACTCATGGAATGGCGCCAAACTTCGGGACATAAAAATATCCATAGGCGATGCTTGTTTTTTTTTTTACAGGTGACCAGTTCAGAGTTACAGAGGAGGTCTAGGGCTAGAATTATTGCTCTCGCTCTAACGCACGCGTCAATACCTCACATGTGTGGTTTGAATGGTGTTTACATATGTGGGCGGGACTTACATGCATATTTGCTTCTGAGTGCGAGCTTCTAGGGACAGGGGCGTTATTTTATTTATTTGTTTGTTTTTTTTACCTCATATTTTTATTCTTGCACTTTTTTGACACTTTTTTTGATTTTGGATCACTTTTCTTCCTATTACAAGGAATGTAAACATCCCTTGTAATAGGACTAGTGTGTGACAGGTCCTCTTTATGGAGAGAGGCGGGGTCAATAAGGCTGGAAAGCATGGTATTGAAAAAAAAGTTCTCATGCTTTCAGCTGCAATCATGTTCGTTCAGCACAGTGGTGTAGTGTATAGCACTTTGACCTAGCAGCAAAAGAGTCGTTGGTTCGAATCCCGCCCGTGACAGCATCTGCATAGAGTTTGCATGTTCTCCCTGTGCCTGCGTGGGTTTCCTCCCACAATATAAAAACACGCTGTAAATCGGATCTGGTCTAAATAAGCCCTAATATGCAGTAGTATATTTAGGTTTTGTTCTGCCCTAGGCCTGACTACATATCTGCACCTCCTAATAGAAAAATGACCCACCCCTTCCTGTCAAGGCCACACCCTGTTTTTGTATGACCCGCCCAGTAATTTTCAGGGGACCCACACACTAGTTCTGGGGGGGCACTGGATTCCCTTAACCACTTCCGTACCAGGCACTTACGCACCTTCCCGCCCAAGCCAATTTTCAGCTTTCAACACTGTCGCACTTTGAATGGCAATTGCGCGGTCATACAACACTGTACCCACACAAAATAGGCGTCCTTTTTCCCCCACAAATAGAGCTTTCTTTTTTTGTTATTTGATCACCTCTGCGTTTTTTTTGTTTGTGCAACAACTAAAAAAATACTGCAAATTTAAAAAAAAAAAAACGTTTTTATTTTTTTAGGTTAATTTTTTTGTAAATAAGTTTTTCTCTTTCAATTACGGGCACTGATATGGCGGCACTGATGGTCACCGATGAGATGGCACTGATGGACATCGATGAGGTAGTACTGACGGGCACAGATGAGGTGGCATTGATTGGCGGCGCTGCTATGCGGCACTGATGGGCACTCATAGGCGGGCACTGATGGGCACTCATGGGCGGCACTTATGGGTGGCACTGATGGATACTTATGGGTGGCACAGATAGGTGGGCACTGTGGGGTGGCACTGATGGACACTGTGGGGTGGCACTGATTTTCCCAGGTTGCCAGTCAGTGCCCATTTGTGGGCACTGATTGGCATCTTTTTTCTTTTTTTTTAATGCTTTTTTTTTTTTTCCTATATTGTTTTTTTTTTTTCACACCCTGGTGGTCCAGGGTGGGCATCCCTGGTGGTCCAGTGTGGTGATCCGAGGGGGGGCTGCGCTGATAAACAATCAGCGCGAACGCCCCCTGTCAGGAGAGCCGCCGATCGGCTCTCCTATACTCGCGTCTGTCTCCGTGAGAGACTCTTTACCGAGATCGGAGATGCAGGGTGTCAGACTGACACCCCGCATCACCGATCGCCGCGCTGCGTGCCCCCACAGGCGCGCGCGGCATGAAATCCTGCAGGACGTCCTGTCAGGATTGTGTAACCACTTCCCGGACGTAAATCGGCCATAGGCTGGGCGGGAAGTGGTTAATTTGCATAGTTTTTCTCTCACTTCCTGTTTGGCTATGGGGCAGGAAGTGAAGGCAAATCTCCCCAATTGGACACAGATAATACAAAATAAACTGACAGGGCCTATAACCCTCCCTCACTCTATCCAAAATTAAAGAAAATAAAACTTGTTGATTATAGTTCTTGTCAGGGGCGGACTGACCATTGAGTCACTCGGGCACTGCCCGAGGGCCCCATGCCACTAGGGGGCCCCATCCGGGTTGCCAGGCTCAGTAAAACCAGGGACAGTATGTAAAAATCTGTGTTTTTTTTAGATCTGTCCCTGATATGTCCGAAAATGACATGCTTTTAATGTGAATATCCCAAGATTTTAGCTGCCCGCCTCTGCACTACCTCCTGGCGTGGTGGTCATCTGTAAGCCAGAGGGGCCCCATAATCTTCTATTGCCCAGGGGCCCCATGAGTTGTCAGTCCGCCCCTGGTTCTAGTTTAAGCACAAATTTCATAGAGTTTTATTGAGAGCCCTAAGAAAATATAACCATGCCAATAGGCCAGGATAGAGCGTTGCTAATATGTAGGAATGTGTGTGTTAGAGCACCCCACCCAATGTTAACTAAAAAATTATTAATTTGCAAATAAGTATTATCTGCTCATTTTTTTGGGATGTCTGCACCCCTGATAGTGACAACATTTGTGAGGTGTCTTCACCCTTTCTAATTCATTCACTTCCTGTCACATAGCCATACAGGAAGTGAGGGTAAAACCTTACTAATATCTTTTCTTGGGGACACAGAGATCAATCTAAATAGTTTCCCATTATGTAAATTGCACTCTAGCATTTTGCTGTGTACACCCCAAATTATTAGGGATCTTGGACTTTGGGGTCCATTTACTAAAGGCAAATCCACTCCTACAAGTGCAAAGCAAGGAAGAAAACAAAACAACTTTACTTCTACAGGATTGGATGTTAAAACCATCAGTGCTTCCTCTCTGATTTTCAGCAACTATGCTTGTACTGCAGAGTGGCTTTGCCTTTACTAAACCCCAAACTAAATAATCATTTGGGGCAGGGATCCTCAAACTACGGCCCTCCAGCTGTTGTAGAACTACACATCCCATGAGGCCTTGTAATGCACTGACATTCACAGACATGACTAGGCATGATGGGAATTGTAGTTCCTGAACAACTGGAGGGCCGTAGTTTGAAGACCCATGATTTGGGGTGTACACAGCAGTGCTGGAGTGCAATTTGCTTAATGGGGACACTAGTTAGATTGACCTGTGTCCCCAAGAAATGACACTGGTAGGGTTTTAACCTCACTTCCTGTTCAGCTGTGTGACAGGAAGTGAAGCCAATTTTAAGAAAAGGGACACAAAGCTCAACACAAAAATAAAAAAAACACAAAGCAGGGGTTCTAACACTCACTTGGCTTCCCTCAAACACCCACAATTTGAATAGGATTGCCTTGCGCTAGATTTAAGCACAGTGCTGTAAATCAGCACGTCAAGCCTGTCCACCAATAGCAAACCCCCCCCCCCCCACAGGCCATGTTTGCAGGTTTTCCTTCATCTTGCACATGTGCTTTAAAATACAGTCTGGACAGCAATTCTTGATAAGAGAAATCCACAAAACATGTCCTGTCGGGGGTACTTGAGGGCTGAGGACCACTGCAGAAAAAATAAAATACTTACCAGTTTCTGTCTTTAAAGTCATGGAGAATAAACATGGCAAACATTTCATGATTACACACCAGGAAAGAAGCTTAGACAAAAATCACACATAATTTGTTAGGCCCTAAACTAGTTCAGCTGCAGCTGTCAACATATGTAGCATGAAAAAGTAACAAAAGACAAACTTAACAATTTTAAAGTAATTTTTATTGGTCAACAAAACAAGGAAAGCCAAAAAAGACAAACAAACAAAAATACATTTCAAAATTCTAAATAACCATAGCTTCACACATTTTTCATAAAATAAGGCCACATAGACAAATACATCAAAGTGAACATCATTTAAAAATAAACCAAAACCATTGGCAAAATAAAACAAAACCCATGCAACAAACCACATTTGTGTTTAGCAACAGCATTTCTGCCAGCCTGCCCCTTCTGAGGGCAGCTGAGGACTGATCGATCCAAGCTTTTTATAACAGTGCTAGTAATGAAGCAATTGAAATCACATGAACAAATTGCAGTCTCTAGTTTGGGTGAGCTTGTAATTGGGCACACCTGCAATTAACCCAAACCACGCTCTATGAGCATCCAATGAGTGTTTTTCACCTTTTAAAAAGAAAGGATATTTTTTTTCTAAGTGTTTGAGCATGCTCAGTTCATCACACATGTAGGAACCAAGCTGCAATGGAATGAGAGCTTTTTTTTTTTGTTTCCCCTGATCTGATGCTTTCCAGCCTGAAGGGGAGGTGTTAAAGACAGAAGTAAACACGCACATTTAATAATCTATTTGTGTGAAAAAAAAGGTTGCCAATTTTGTTTGGGAGCCACGTCGCACGACTGCGCAATTGTCAGTTAAAGCGACGCCGCGCCGAATCACAAAAACTTGCCCGGTCATTGACCAGAAATATGGTCCGGGCTCAAGTGGTTAAAAATTAACAAAACACAAAAGTGAGCCCAATTTTTGGGGATAATGTGAAAGATGATGTTACACTGAGTAAATAGATACCTTACATGTCACGCTTTACTATTGGAAACACTCCTGCAATGGGGCCAAAATGAATTCCGTGAATATCCCCATAGGCGACCTTTTTCTTTTTTTTCCAGGTTACCAGTTTATAGTTACAAAGAAGGTCTAGTGGTAAAAGTATTGCTCTCGCTCTAACGCACGCGTCAATACCTCACATGTGTGGTTTGAACGATGTTTATATATGTGGGCGGGACTTGCGTAAGTCCCGCCCACATATGTAAAAATTATTTTTACTTTTTGCTATAATAAATATCCCCAAAAATATATATTCTAAAAACTAAAAAAACCCTCAGTTTAGGCCGATACGTATTCTACATCTTTTGGTTCCAAAAAATCGCAAATAGCGTTTAGTGTTTGGTTTTTGCAAAAGTTATAGCGTCTACAAATTTTTTTTTTTGTTGTTTTAACTAGTTATTGGGGCGATCAGCGATTTTTATCGGTACTGCGACATTATGGCGGACACATCGAACACTTTTTTGGAACCATTGGCATTTTTCTAGCGACCAGTGCTGTAAAAAATGCATTGCTTACTCAAAAAATGCCACTGGCAGGGAAGGGGTTAACACTAGGTGCGAGGGAGGGGTTAAATATGTTCCCTGGGTGTGTTCTAACTGTAGGGGGGGGGGTGGGACTGACATGTGTAAATGACAGATCGCTGTTCATGAAGGGGAACTCCAGACCCCCCCCAAAAAAATAAGGTGGGTTCCCTCCAGGTGCATACCAGGCTCTTAGACTTGGTCTGGAACATAAGGGGTTAAACCCGCGCAAAAAAAATAGCGTGGGGCCCCCCCAAGATCCAAACCAAGCCCTTATCCCAGGCACGCAGTCTGGTCAGACAGGAATGGGGGTGGGGACGAGCGAGCGCCCCCCTCCCTCCTGAGCCATACCAGACCACATGCCCTCAACATGGGGGAGTGTGTGCTGTGGGGGAGGGGGGCACTGCCCCCCCACCCCAAAGCACTCTTGTCCCCATGTCGATAGGGACAAGAGCCTCTTCCCGACAACCCTGGCCGTTGGTTGTCGGGGTATGCGGGCGGAGAGCTTATCAGAATCTGAGAGACCCCTTTAATAAAGGGGTCCCCAGATTCCGGCCCCCCACCCTATGTGAATGAGTATGGGGTACATCGTACCTCTACCCATTCACATGGGGGAAATGTAAAGTAAAAAAAACACACCACACAGAATAAAATATTTTATTAATCTGCTCCGGAGCCCCCCCTTTCTTCTTTAGCTCTCTTAGAAGGGGGGGTTTCTTCTCTCCCGATCTTCCGCCGGGACCCTGGGCTTCGGTGATTTCTGCCGGGGGAGGGCGCCATCCCTCGGTCCTCTCCGGAGCCTTCCGCCGGATGCCCCCACCCCATTTAAGCTCTTTTTCATTAGGGAGGGGCATCCGGACTTCGGTTCCGCGCTGACATGCCGTGTCAGCGGCGGGCATGGACTTATATAGGGTAATGCCACCATGTGACCTCAACCCATGTGACATCACATTCCCTGGGCATGATGGGAATGTGATGTCACATGGGTTGAGGTCACATGGTGGCATTGCCCTATATAAGTCCATGCCCACTGCTCAGACGGCATGTCAGCGCGGAACCTCGTCGTGTCAACATCGAATGGAAGAGAAGGGAGAAGACAGCGGAGACAAGCCCTGGGCTCCCGGAGGAGACAGGCAGAAGAAGGAAGAGAGAAGAAAGAAGACGGAAGAAAGCCCTGGCTCCGCGGGGGAGCCAGGCAGAAGAGGGAGCAGAGAAGACAGAAGAGAAAAGACCGGGGAGTTGGCGCACCCCCGGCAGAAGACCAGGAAGACCGGAACCCTGGCGGAAGGCACCGGAAAGACCGGGGGATAGGCGCCATCCCCCGGCAGAAGACCCCGGATGCCCCTCCCTAATGAAAAAGAGCTTAAATGGGGTGGGGGCATCCGGCGGAAGGCTCCGGAGAGGACCGAGAGATGGCGCCCTCCCCCGGCAGAAATCACCGAAGCCCAGGGTCCCGGCGGAAGATCGGGAGAGAAGAAACCCCCCCTTCTAAGAGAGCTAAAGAAGAAAGGGGGGGCTCCGGAGCAGATTAATAAAATATTTTATTCTGTGTGGTGTGTTTTTTTTACTTTACATTTCCCCCATGTGAATGGGTAGAGGTACGATGTACCCCATACTCATTCACATAGGGTGGGGGGCCGGAATCTGGGGACCCCTTTATTAAAGGGAGCTCGCAGATTCCGATTAGCCCCGCCCGCATACCCCGACAACCAATGGCAAGGGTTGTCGGGAAGAGGCTCTTGTCCCTATCGACATGGGGGCAAGAGTGCTGTGGGGTGGGGGGGCAGTGCCCCCCTCCCCCACAGCACACACTCCCCCATGTTGAGGGCATGCGGTCTGGTACGGCTCAGGAGGGCGGGGGGCGCTCGCTCGTCCCCTCCCCCATTCCTGTCCGGGCCAGACTGCATGCTTGGGATGAGGGCTTGGTTTGGATCTGGGGGGACCCCCGCGCCGAATCGGCGCGGGTTTAACCCCTCACGTTCCGGACCAAGCCTAAGAGCCTAATGTAGCCCTGAAGGGGGACCCGCGCCGATTTCAAGTTTGAAATTTGGCGCGGAGTTCCCCTTCAGGGCTGAAAACAGCTCGGAGATTCCCGTGCGCCGCGTCACACAGCGCAATCACGGGTACGCCGCTTGGTATTTACCAAGATTTTCACGGCGTACTGACAAGGCGCACGGGAATCCCTGACTTTTCTCTCTGCGCATGCCCAGTATGCAAATGAACCTCCCGAGGTTCAGGCGCACTGTGCAAGCGTACGGGGATCTGTTTTCAAAAAACACTTTCCCTTTCAATTCGGCCCGCCAAACACTTTAAAACACATGTCACTTCACTTCCCCTGCATCCCCCCACCTCCCCCCCTAATAAACTCCCGCCCAAAACCCCGCAATTTACAGTTTAATGTGCCGTGCGCCAGGTCTGTACTGGTGCACAATGCACCCTTTCCTGGGCGCACGGAGCACATTAGTAACTAGGGAAATACACTGCACTAGCAGCGTATTTCTTTAGTAAATGGCCAAACGGCTGCTACTCCTGCTTTTACTCCATGAGTCATGGAGTAAAGGCTTGGTAAATCAGGCCCAGTGTCTTAACCAGATAGATAGATAGATAGATAGATAGATAGATAGATAGATAGATAGATAGATAGATAGATAGATAGATAGAGTAGTTAAAAGTACAGTTTGTAGAGAATATATTCACATCCTTAGGCGTTGTCAATATATTTATAAACTGTACAGCTCAGCTAGTTTATCTATTAGTATCTGTCAGGCAGGAGATTGTTCTACATGCAGCGCTCTAACGAGTTGTATTGCCTGCATTAGGGATTTACTTTAAATATAATTATTCTGTGTTATTTAACGTGTGCTAGTTAATTGCACACACAGACGCATTACCTGTTACTGCACGTGTGCAATTTATTTGCACAGAAGCGCAGTCGCTGTTAATGCAACTGGGCTATTGAATTGCACAGAAACGCAGTCGCTATTACTGCGTGCGTGCTGTTTAATAGCAACTAAAGGCAGTTGGTGTCACTGCATGCGTGCTGTTAAATCGCATTTGACCGCAGTCGCTATTACTGCGTGCGTGCTGTTTAATAGCAACTAAAGGCAGTTGGTGTCACTGGGTGCGTGCTGTTAAATCGCATTTGACCGCAGTCGCTATTACTGCGTGCGTGCTGTTTAATAGCAACTAAAGGCAGTTGGTGTCACTGCGTGCGTGCTGTTAAATCGCATTTGACCGCAGTCGCTATTACTGCGTGCGTGCAGTTTAATAGCAACTAAAGGCAGTTGGTGTCACTGCGTGCGTGCTGTTAAATCGCATTTGACCGCAGTCGCTATTACTGCGTGCGTGCTGTTTAATAGCAACTAAAGGCAGTTGGTGTCACTGCGTGCGTGCTGTTAAATCGCATTTGACCGCAGTCGCTATTACTGCGTGC
Organism: Rana temporaria; assembly: GCF_905171775.1. Lineage (NCBI taxonomy): Eukaryota > Metazoa > Chordata > Amphibia > Anura > Ranidae > Rana > Rana temporaria. The sequence goes on along the minus strand of NC_053500.1, from coordinate 57,101,201 downwards.
GTGCAGTTTAATAGCAACTAAAGGCAGTTGGTGTCACTGCGTGCGTGCTGTTAAATCGCATTTGACCGCAGTCGCTATTACTGCGTGCGTGCTGCTTAATAGCAACTAAAGGCAGTTGGTGTGACTGCGACTATTTTGTTACTTTACACTTGAGCCAAGTCGCTCTTACTGTGTGGTTGCTGTTTAATACCATCTGAACGCAGTTGGTGTGACAGCGACTATTTTGTTACTTTACACTTGAGCCAAGTCGCTCTTACTGTGTGGTTGCTGTTTAATACCATCTGAACGCAGTTGGTGTGACAGCGACTATTTTGTTACTTTACACTTGAGCCAAGTCGCTCTTACTGTGTGGTTGCTGTTTAATACCATCTGAACGCAGTTGGTGTGACTGCGACTATTTTGTTACTTTACACTTGAGCCAAGTCGCTCTTACTGTGTGGTTGCTGTTTAATACCATCTGAACGCAGTTGGTGTGACAGCGACTATTTTGTTACTTTACACTTGAGCCAAGTCGCTCTTACTGTGTGGTTGCTGTTTAATACCATCTGAACGCAGTTGGTGTGACAGCGACTATTTTGTTACTTTACACTTGAGCCAAGTCGCTCTTACTGTGTGGTTGCTGTTTAATACCATCTGAACGCAGTTGGTGTGACTGCGACTATTTTGTTACTTTACACTTGAGCCAAGTCGCTCTTACTGTGTGGTTGCTGTTTAATACCATCTGAACGCAGTTGGTGTGACAGCGACTATTTTGTTACTTTACACTTGAGCCAAGTCGCTCTTACTGTGTGGTTGCTGTTTAATACCATCTGAACGCAGTTGGTGTGACAGCGACTATTTTGTTACTTTACACTTGAGCCAAGTCGCTCTTACTGTGTGGTTGCTGTTTAATACCATCTGAACGCAGTTGGTGTGACAGCGACTATTTTGTTACTTTACACTTGAGCCAAGTCGCTCTTACTGTGTGGTTGCTGTTTAATACCATCTGAACGCAGTTGGTGTGACTGCGACTATTTTGTTACTTTACACTTGAGCCAAGTCGCTCTTACTGTGTGGTTGCTGTTTAATACCATCTGAACGCAGTTGGTGTGACAGCGACTATTTTGTTACTTTACACTTGAGCCAAGTCGCTCTTACTGTGTGGTTGCTGTTTAATACCATCTGAACGCAGTTGGTGTGACAGCGACTATTTTGTTACTTTACACTTGAGCCAAGTCGCTCTTACTGTGTGGTTGCTGTTTAATACCATCTGAACGCAGTTGGTGTGACTGCGACTATTTTGTTACTTTACACTTGAGCCAAGTCGCTCTTACTGTGTGGTTGCTGTTTAATACCATCTGAACGCAGTTGGTGTGACAGCGACTATTTTGTTACTTTACACTTGAGCCAAGTCGCTCTTACTGTGTGGTTGCTGTTTAATACCATCTGAACGCAGTTGGTGTGACTGCGACTATTTTGTTACTTTACACTTGAGCCAAGTCGCTCTTACTGTGTGGTTGCTGTTTAATACCATCTGAACGCAGTTGGTGTGACAGCGACTATTTTCTTACTTTACACTTGAGCCAAGTCGCTCTTACTGTGTGGTTGCTGTTTAATACCATCTGAACGCAGTTGGTGTGACAGCGACTATTTTGTTACTTTACACTTGAGCCAAGTCGCTCTTACTGTGTGGTTGCTGTTTAATACCATCTGAACGCAGTTGGTGTGACAGCGACTATTTTGTTACTTTACACTTGAGCCAAGTCGCTCTTACTGTGTGGTTGCTGTTTAATACCATCTGAACGCAGTTGGTGTGACAGCGACTATTTTGTTACTTTACACTTGAGCCAAGTCGCTCTTACTGTGTGGTTGCTGTTTAATACCATCTGAACGCAGTTGGTGTGACAGCGACTATTTTGTTACATAACACCTGAACGCATAACTATGGCTGGAAGGACAAAGAGAGGCAGAGAGTCACGAGGGCAAGCAGGCTCTGCATCTAGAGGTAACGCTGGTGATGGATGTGGTGCATCCTCTTCAGCACGTGGCCGTGGCCGCTCGTCCTTCTTTTCGGGAGCTGGCCGTGTTGAGCCTCAACATGCTGAGAAATTAGTTGAGTGGATGACCAAGCCGTCCTCATCCTCCTCATCCTCTCTCACACAGACTGATTATAGTTTGTCTGGCAAAGCAGCTGCCAAGGCGTCCTCTACCCTCTGCACAATGGGATCACACAATCCTTCCCTAGTCCCACCGTGTCCTCCTGAGGAGTCCCCCGAACTGTTTCAACACAGTGTTGGGTACATGCTAGCTGAAGATGCACAGCGTTTTGAAGACTCCGATGACGGAACACTGATAGAGGAAGGCATTGATGTGAGCCCAGGGAGAGGGGGTGGCCGAGAGGGACAACAATCTGGGAGTGATGTTCCCCCAGCTGGAGCATACTGCCAGGTTGTCGCCAGTGATGATGAGGAGGGAGGGGATGATGAGGTCATTGACTCTACCTGGGTGCCTGGTAGGAGAGAGGAGGAGGAGGAAGAGGACGAGGCACAGGCACATCTTCAAAGAGGCAGGAAGCCCTCCAGGGGTCAGCTTAAGGGCAGTACACCAACTGCATTACGTGGCGCTGCTGTGTCTCAACGGTACAGCAAAAGTTCTTTGGTGTGGGCCTTTTTTGAAACCTGTCCATCAGATGCTACCTTTGCTGTTTGCAACATATGTCTCAAGCGTATCTCGCGTGGCCAAAACATCACCCGCTTGGGCACCACATGCTTGTCCAGACATATGTCGACCTGCCATGCAGCTCGTTGGCAGGCATACCAGAAAGACCCACACCAAAGACCAAAGCGGTCCTCCCCTTGCCCTTCTGTGACCTCAAACCCCACTAGACCCCTAGTCCTCTCTGCAGCCTGCACCGAAGGTGTAGAAATAGGTGTGTCACAACGTAGTAGTGGTAGTACATCCGGCCAATCTACTGATATTACAAGACAAATTTCCCTGCCCCAGCTGCTGCAGCGCCGAAAGAAGTACGCTCCCAGCCATCCACATGCCCAGCGGTTGAATGCTAGTTTAGCAAAATTGCTAGCACTTCAACTGCTACCTTTTCAGTTGGTAGATTCTGCCCCCTTCCGTGAGTTTGTGGAATGTGCAGTACCTCAGTGGCAAGTACCCAAACGCCACTTTTTTTCACGGAAGGCGATTCCGGCTCTCTACCGGCATGTGGAAGGCAATGTCCATACCTCGCTGGACAGGGCGGTCAGTGGTAAGGTGCATCTTACCGCTGACTCATGGTCCAGCAGGCATGGACAGGGACATTACCTGTCTTTTACGGCCCATTGGGTGACTCTGCTGGCAGCTGGGAAGGACGCAGGTCAAGGCACAGTAGTTTTGGAGGTTGTTCCACCACCACGCCTCCAAAACACTACAACTGCTTGTGACACACCTCTCTCCTCCACCCCCTCCTCTTCTTCTTCCTCTGTGGCCTCTTCCTGTGGTGATGTTGGCTCAGAACCAGCCGTGCTCCGTAGGCGTACGACGGGCTACGCAGGAATGCAGGCCAAGAGATGCCATGCGGTCCTAGAGCTGGTGTGCTTGGGAGACAGGAGCCACACTGGGGAAGAGGTTCTTTCAGCTCTGCAGGGGCAGGCTCAGAGGTGGTTGACGCCACGCCAGCTGAAGCCTGGAATGGTGGTCAGCGATAATGGCACCAACCTCCTCTCTGCCCTGCGACGTGGAAAACTCACCCATGTGCCCTGTTTTGCGCATGTTCTCAATTTGGTGGTGCAGCGGTTCTTGGGCAGGTACCCTGGCTTACAGGATGTCCTGAGGCAGGCCAGGAAAGTCTGTGTGCATTTCCGGAGGTCATATAATGCCACTGCTCGGCTGACAGACCTCCAGAGGGAATACAACCTGCCCAAGAACCGCCTAATCTGTGACATGCCCACCAGATGGAACTCTACGTTGGCCATGCTGCAGCGGCTGCACACGCAGCAGAGGGCCATCAATGAGTACCTGTGCCAATATGGCAGCAGAACTGGCTCAGGGGAGCTTGGGTTTTTTTCACCACGCCAGTGGGCCTTGATCAGGGATGCATGCACTGTCCTGTCACCATTTGAGGAGGCCACGAGGATGGTGAGCAGTGACAGTGCATGCATCAGTGAGACTGTCCCGCTTATTCACATGTTGTAGCACACCCTACGTGGAATAATGGACAGGGCCCTTGAGGCAGAACAGAGGGAGGAAGAGGAGGACTTCCTTACCTCTCAAGGCCCCCTTTATCCAGACACTGTTCCTGCTTGCCCACCTGGAACACAGGAAGAGGAGGAGGAGGAGGAGGAAGAGGAGGAGGAGGAGGATTGTATCAGCAGCATGGAGGTGGAGCCTAGCACTCAGCATCAACAGCAGCAGTCTTCAAGGGATCATTTACAGTCCCAAGGAACACGTGGACTTTTACGTGGCTGGGATGAGGTGGCTGAGGATCCTGTCGTCCTCAGTGACCCAGAGGACTGTGCCCCGAATGCCTCTGCAAACCTACGCTGCATGGCCTCCCTGATTCTGCAAAGCCTGCGTAAGGATCCTCGTGTACGTGCTATCAAGGAGAGGGATCATTACTGGCTGGCAACTCTCCTTGATCCACGTTACAAGAGTAAGGTAACGGATCTTATGTTGCCATCGCAGAGGGAGCAGAAGATGAAACTACTGCGGGAGGCCTTGCAGAAGGGTCTGTGCAATGCGTTCCCAGAACCGGGGGGGGATTACCAAAACCTGGCCCTGGACAACGTCTTGCTGAGGCTTCGGTGAGTCAGAGAAGGAGCGGTGGAGAAGGTGGCCGTCTGACCGATGCGTTCAGACAATTTTTTAGTCCGCAGCCCCAAGGTCTGACCGGTTCCAGCAACCATCGCCAGCGTCTGGTTTACATGGTCCGGGAATACCTAGCGGCAAGATCCGACTTGGACACCTTCCCCACGAAAAATCCTCTGGCTTACTGGGTCTTGAGGATGGATCACTGGCCAGAGCTTGCACAGTACGCAATAGAGCTACTGGCTTGCCCTGCATCCAGTGTTCTTTCAGAACGTACATTCAGTGCTGCTGGAGGCTTTGTGACCGATCACAGGGTACGCCTCTCCACCGACTCTGTTGATCGACTGACCTTCATCAAAATGAATCAGGCTTGGATCAACACCGGCTACCAAGCACCTGATGCTGATGTTACTGAATAAGAATTTTGTGTTGAAATATCAGATCCCTTTGAGACTGCTGATGCTGAGTGACTGTCCTGTTGTGCTGCTGATGGAATATCCTTCTCCTCCTCACTTTTCATGCTGTTAGCTAGTAAGAAATTTTGTTTTTCTGTGCTCCGCCACCAGTGCCTAAGGCCTAATTTTTCTGCCCCTGTTTAACAGGGGCGCCTAATAACAATTTTTGATGCAATACTTTGCACGTGGCCTAAGGCACAATTTTTGTGCCCCTGTGTAACAGGGGCGTCTAATAACAATTTTTGATGCAATACTTTGCACGTGGCCTAAGGCACAATTTTTGTGCCCCTGTGTAACAGGGGCGCCTAATAACAATTTTTGATGCAATACTTTGCACGTGGCTCCTTGTTGCGCTCCAATTACAGATATTGGGAGGGGTTGCAGTGTTATGTTGCGCCTACGGACACATTTTTATGCCCCTGTGTAACAGGGGCGCTTAATAACAATTTTTGATGCAATACTTTGCACGTGGCCTAAGGCACAATTTTTGTGCCCCTGTGTAACAGGGGCGCCTAATAACAATTTTTGATGCAATACTTTGCACGTGGCTCCTTGTTGCGCTCCAATTACAGATATTGGGAGGGGTTGCAGTGTTATGTTGCGCCTACGGACACATTTTTATGCCCCTGTGTAACAGGGGCGCCTAATAACAATTTTTGATGCAATACTTTGCACGTGGCTCCTTGTTGCGCTCCAATTACAGATATTGGGAGGGGTTGCAGTGTTATGTTGCGCCTACGGACACATTTTTATGCCCCTGTGTAACAGGGGCGCCTAATAACAATTTTTGATGCAATACTTTGCACGTGGCTCCTTGTTGCGCTCCAATTACAGATATTGGGAGGGGTTGCAGTGTTATGTTGCGCCTACGGACACATTTTTATGCCCCTGTGTAACAGGGGCGCCTAATAACAATTTTTGATGCAATACTTTGCACGTGGCTCCTTGTTGCGCTCCAATTACAGATATTGGGAGGGGTTGCAGTGTTATGTTGCGCCTACGGACACATTTTTATGCCCCTGTGTAACAGGGGCACCTAATAACAATTTTTGATGCAATACTTTGCACGTGGCTCCTTGTTGCGCTCCAATTACAGATATTGGGAGGAGTTGCAGTGTTATGTTGCGCCTACGGACACATTTTTATGCCCCTGTGTAACAGGGGCGCCTAATAACAATTTTTGATGCAATACTTTGCACGTGGCTCCTTGTTGCGCTCCAATTACAGATATTGGGAGGGGTTGCAGTGTTATGTTGCGCCTACGGACACATTTTTATGCCCCTGTGTAACAGGGGCGCCTAATAACAATTTTTGATGCAATACTTTGCACATGGCTCCTTGTTGCGCTCCAATTACAGATATTGGGAGGGGTTGCAGTGTTATGTTGCGCCTACGGACACATTTTTATGCCCCTGTGTAACAAGGGCGCCTAATAACAATTTTTGATGCAATACTTTGCACGTGGCTCCTTGTTGCGCTCCAATTACAGATATTGGGAGGGGTTGCAGTGTTATGTTGCGCCTACGGACACATTTTTATGACCCTGTGTAACAGGGGCGCCTAATAACAATTTTTGATGCAATACTTTGCACGTGGCTCCTTGTTGCGCTCCAATTACAGATATTGGGAGGGGTTGCAGTGTTATGTTGCGCCTACGGACACATTTTTATGCCCCTGTGTAACAGGGGCGCCTAATAACAATTTTTGATGCAATACTTTGCACGTGGCTCCTTGTTGCGCTCCAATTACAGATATTGGGAGGGGTTGCAGTGTTATGTTGCGCCTACGAACACATTTTTATGCCCCTGTGTAACAGGGGCGCCTAATAACAATTTTTGATGCAATACTTTGCACGTGGCTCCTTGTTGCGCTCCAATTACAGATATTGGGAGGGGTTGCAGTGTTATGTTGCGCCTACGGACACATTTTTATGCCCCTGTGTAACAGGGGCGCCTAATAACAATTTTTGATGCAATACTTTGCATGTGGCTCCTTGTTGCGCTCCAATTACAGATATTGGGAGGGGTTGCAGTGTTATGTTGCGCATACGGACACATTTTTATGCCCCTGTGTAACAAGGGCGCCTAATAACAATTTTTGATGCAATACTTTGCACGTGGCTCTTTGTTGCGCTACAATTACAGTATGTTTGAGGGGTGCCCTTTTTTCTACAATTTTGCTTTCCCAAAAAGATAATGCCACCCTCCCACCACCCCTAAAATAATCGAGATATTGTTCCCACACAGCACGTGCGCAACCAGTATTAAATTACTTTGTTCTTATAATAATTTAATGTTGTGCAGGGACATTTCTAAACATGTGCCACTACTAGAGACACACAGCAGGTGTGATATTTGAAGGAATTTTTCATTTTTTTTTTTTCACTTTAAACATCATTAAAATTGCTGCTCCGCAAAAACGTCCGTTTTTAAAATATTTTTTTCGATTGATACATGTTCCCTGGGGCAAGACCCGGGTTCTGAAAGACGTTTACCAACATTAAATTGAATATTGGTCTTTAAAATGATCGTTTTTGAATTCGAACGTTCGAGTCCCATAGACTTCAATGGGGTTCTAAATGTTCGCGCGAACCCGCGGTCTGTTCGAACGTTCTGATGCGAACCGAACCCGGGTATGTTCGGCTCATCCCTACTCCTGACTGCTGATTGAGTGGTTGTTATGTTTGGGGCTTAAATAAAGTATACTTTAAGGCCCCATACACACGATAGAATCCATGCGCTGATATTTATCCGCGGATCGGTTTCAGCGGATCGGCGGATTTATCTGTTGGTCCGCTGGCACGTACACACTAGCGTATAAAAATCCCCGCGAACCAGAACGTATGCAACGTAAACCACGTAAGACGTCACTATAAAGGGGAAGACCAAAGTCAACGGCGCCGCCCTCTGTTCCGCTTTTCTAGTTCCGTGTTACAGCGTGCTAGTGAAGGTTTGGTTAGAGCCGATTCGTGCTTTTCAGTCTCCGCGTTTTGACAGGTGGTATTCTTTGGTTCAGTGCGTGTGCTTGCGGGTTTGCAGTTGGCATTCGGGCACAGGCTTTCAGCACGTTTCCGCGTACTGTGCGCTCGTATCTGTGTGTCGTGCAGGCTTAGCAGGTTGTGCTGGATTTGGGGGTGCTTTCTGTTGGAGTGTGTTCTTGACTGACCAGCCGGCCGGTTTGAATCCATGATTGAAATAAAGTTGATAACTTGGCTTATATTTAAATAGCACACTTACTGCTATTAAATCGATCGTGAGACAGATTCGTGAATAAAAAAACGTGTGTTTAATGTACACACTTAACATAAGTACAAAAACAATTTCAATGTATCAATAGCTTCAAATAAGAGTTCAAAAAATAAGAATTTCAAATGAATGAGATGTGTGCTTCAAGACTTGTTTCTGTGTACTTGCAAAATGAGTGTCTGTGAATGTGAGCTTCTTCTTCTTGATGGTGGCTGAATATGAAAAGAGCTGCGCAAACTATCAGACCTTCAGTTTATATATCAAAGACATTTCTTTGTCTGAATTTCGCGCTCAGAAATATACCCTCCCAAAGGGTGTGACTTATAATGAAAACCTGATACAACATCTGGTTTACATCTATATCAACCTTTACATAGGAAGTGACTCCTGAGAACTAATCCAAACATTCTGTACATCACAAGAAGAAATGGCTTGTTTAAGTAAGAAAAGGGGAATGGTCTGCAGACACAGCTAAAAGCACAGTCTAAACAGGATGTGGCCTAGCTAATCAATCACTGACACTATACATGGGGGGTAGCTATACAACCTAGAAACAGTCATATGAAATACCTCAATAGGAGAACACATTCCAATCAAATACAATTCTTTACTTACAACATTAAACACTTCAAATGAACATATATATATTTCATATTCAAACTTATACGTTTTTGGAGTTTCAAACCTCGAATTCAGCGGATTACATAAGAAAATCACTAGCTCAAACAGTCTCGCATTCATTCATATTAACAAGAATATATATATTCTTTATAAAATCCTTCCGGAAGGGATTTTAGAATATAACAATGATGGAGCAGCATCGTCGATTCTCGCGAATTGGTGGTGTTTATGGGTTTGCTTATGGACAGGCTCAGCGAATCAGTTGTTTGGGCAGGAACACTGGGAGGAGGCGTTTCTGGACCAAGAATTGGTTGCGCCAGCGTGACCATTTTTCTCATATGCCTCTGCTTAGGGAACTCCAGGAGAATAATCCTGATGATTTTAGGAATTTTCTCCGCATGACGGACCCCGTATTCAACCGTCTGCTGGAACTTCTGTCCCCCTATATCACGAGGCAGGACACTGTGATGCGCGAAGCCATCACGGCCGAGCAGAGGCTTATTGCCACGTTGCGGTACCTGGCGACTGGGAGGAGCCTGCAGGACCTCAAGTTCTCGACAGGCATCTCTCCCCAGGCGCTTGGGGTCATCATACCGGAGACGTGTACTGCCATCATACATGTTCTGCAGGAGGAGTATATTAAGGTAAGTTCCCAAATTTTAACATCACAATGTTTTTTTTTTAAATGTGTGCGAAAGTCTAATATTTTTTTATTCCCTAATAACCATGAGATTGTAATCTGCTGTGTGTGGGATGTTCCCTTTTCTCCCCATGCATGTTGTTAACCTACATGTTTTTTTTTGGGCCTACCTGCATATTTTGTCCTTACCCACCATAAACCTGTCCAGCATGCTTTCCTAGGCCCAAACCCACCTAGCCAATTTTTTATTTTTGGCTAATCAATTGTAGCTCTGCCCCCCCCTCCTCCCCCCCGAAATTAGTTTATTGCTCTATCATCAGAGGGATGTGGAGTCTGATAATTAAGTGTGCCTATATTGTTTTAACTAAATACTCACTTCACAATGATTGTATGAAATCAGAATCCTGTTGTTGAAGTTGCACAATGATGGTTTTTGTATTGTGATTGCAATGTTTATCTGATAAATTAATAATATTTTTTCTTTTGTTTGTCCCCACAGCTACCCTCCACACCACAGGAATGGCAGTCTGTGGCTTCCCAATTTGCCCAGCGTTGTGATTTTCCGAACTGCGGTGGAGCAATAGATGGGAAGCACGTCCGCATTGTGCCCCCACCCCACTCGGGGTCCTACTATTTTAACTACAAGGGTTATCATAGTATTGTGTTGATGGCGGTGGTGTCGGCATAGTATGAGTTTCTCTATGTGGACGTGGGGAAGAACGGCCGGCTGTCAGATGGGGGAGTGTTCTCACGGACTGAATTCTACGATCGTCTCCAAACTGGTGATCTGGCATTGCCACCAGATGAAGATAATGTAGAAGGACTTCCGTTTGTGTTCCTAGCGGACGAAGCTTTCGGGCTTGGACCTCACCTAATGCGGCCTTTTCCCCATAGGACTCTCACCTACGAGAGGAGGGTTTTCATTTACCGGTTGTCCAGAGCTCGGAGGGTAGTCGAGAATGCCTTTGGGATTCTCACCAACCGCTTCCGCCTGTTCCTGACAGCTATACATCTGGCGGAATATAAATTGAACACCGTTGTATTTGCCTGCTGCATTTTGCACAACTTTCTACGCAGGCATTCCCAGACGTACCTACCCGACAGCGTTTCTGAGGCAAGACTACTCTCAGATCCTCTCCCTGGTCTGGACACTGGTCGCCCTGGCATTGGCACCCAATCTGCTCGTGAGGTACGCGACAAATATGTTGAGTACTTCATGGGTCGGGGGGCCATTGCTATGCCAGATGATATTTCTTTCTAATTCGGCCCCCAAAAGAAAGGAATATTCACAGAACTAATAAATAATTAGACCATTGGACTTTATACAGTTGTTTGTCATTACTGCTTTTTCTCTTTTTATCTGTCTTCCTGGTTTGCACCAAAAATAGTGCACTTCTAGTGCCAAATGTAGGGTTCAGGTTTTAGTAAATAAACACAATTCAACATTATTCACTCATCTCCAAACTGGGTATCCAGCATATAAAAGAAGAAAGCCACTCATTGATTGGATTTTGGAAAAGCTTTTTTTATTTTGAGCTTTTTCATTTTCCTTGATTACTCAAAATATTTTTTGGAACAAACATGTCAACTTTGATTTTTTGCAAGGCTTTTATTTTTTTTTTATTTGTATAATATTTTTATTTTTTACAATCATTATTCTCATAAATTTTTGGTGTTCACCAACAATGTATTACAATTGTAACATTTTTCACACAAATCGAATATTTCACAAATGTAAACTTAACAGAATTTTTTGGGGTGAATTTTTGAAACCAATATTTGTAAAAAAAAAATTATTTTTTCAAGCAAATTTTTTTATTGTTTTGGTATTATTGCACAAATCTTGGTAACATTTATTTGACATATTTCTCACCCAATTTTTTTAGGGAAACTTAGAATATTTTGAAATGTTTATTATAAAAAATCTTCTATTTTCGCCATTTTTTTTTTTAATTTTTAAAATTATTTAAAAAAAAAAATTTTTAATTTTAATTTTTTTTTTAATATTTTTTGTTTTATTTTAAAAATTATTTTTAATATTTTTTTTTAAATTATTTTTTCATCAAAAAAATTGGTTACATTTTTGTTCTAGATTTGTTACCAATTTTTGCATTTTTTAATTTTTGTTGTTTATATAATTTTTTTTTTTTCATGATTTTTCTGGCTTGTTGATTTAAGCCTTTTTTTTTTTTTAAAACATAGAAAATGTAAAACAAATATAAAAGACAAATGTGTCACTTTTACATCACAGTCATGGTGTGAGTTCACACCTGAACACGCCAAAATTTGAAGATGCACACATTCAGTGCAAATCGCCAAATGTCAGTTCTACAACATAGAAACACCGACAAAGGGCGACATGTGCTATCTGCCATCATGAGTGATCAATGTCTGTGTTATGTGGGAGCAAACCCTTCCTCAAAAACTACTTGAGAATCGAGGAGGGGTTTTTACCCACAAAGCACAGATAATCAATATTCTGTGATGGCAGATAGCACATGTTGTCACACTGTGTGTGCATCTTCAAATTTTGGCGTATTGCTGAGTCCCAAAATAAAACTGGTTGGGGGATGGGCGGGTGGGGGGGGGTGTTCAATCTTTGACCCGGCCCATCATGTCAATGATGTTTTTATAGTTCTGTTCTATACCGATCATTTTTTGGCGCATAGTTTCCAGCTCGGTGCAGCACTCTAAAAAGTATGATTTTACATTCTGTTCCATGAGAAGCAGTCTTTGTCGCATATTGTCCATCGCACTGCTGCACTCCATCACTTGCTGGATAATTATTCCAGCACTTGCGGCTGAAAAATGATGAACAACATCTTCATCCCCTACAAAATGAAGCCAAAAAAAAAAAATTAGAAAAAGCCTATCTACATCTATATAGGGTTGCCACCTCATCCCTTTAAACCAGAACACATATTAATTTAACAGGTTCTGTGGCTGATTAAGGTGGTAATTAAACTCATCTGGTGCCATATCAGCATTACACTAGCCACAGAACATGTGTAATCCATATGTGTTTGTGATTAAAGGGATGAGGTGGCAAGCCTATCTACATCTGTTTTTCCATATAAAGCTGGTGTGACACTGACCTAGTGGTGTGCTCCTTCCAACCTCCACATCTTCGCCATCTTGAATAACTCCTCCTTCTTGCACCACTTGCCCCTCATCCTCCACGACTCCTCCTTCTTCATCTTCCATCAATCCACCATCTTGTAAATTGCAAAAATCCTCTTCATCAAATTCCCCTTCCTCATCCAGAAGTACAAGATCCAAAATGACTCCATCCTCCTCTCTTCCTTGCACATCCTCCTCCTCCTCCACATCCTCCTCTCTTCCTTGCACATCCTCCTCCTCCTCCACACCCTCCTCTCTTCCTTGCACATCCTCCTCCACATCCTCCTCTCTTCCTTGCACATCCTCCTCCACATCCTCCTCTCTTCCTTCCACATCCTCCTCCTCCTCCACATGGCGAGATCTTCGATGTTGGCCTTGTCTGGCCCTCTCAGCCTCCTCAAACTGCAGGCATCTTCTTTCCCCTAAATAAACAAAGAAAAAAAGGTATACTCATCAACACACGGATATTGTAGAGCAGAAATCGCATACATTGCTTTATTAAGGAAGAGGCTTTTTTTTTTTGCTAAATTGGGTCTTCTCCCCCCCACTCAAAAATTTGGGATGACTTCTATGGCAAGCTCTGATTCGGTCCCTTTTTAGCGAAGTGACACACATGGATGTCCCCCCCTTAAAATTTTAACACGGAGACCATACAAATTTTAATCTAATATTTTGGTGGAGACACAGGTGCTCTGGATTACAGATATGAAAACACCAGCTTAGTAGCACTGTTGGCATTACACAATCTTGGATTTGCATTTTCCACAACTATATTTGTACCCAATGTTTAGAAACCATGTTTTTGGCCAGAGAGGCATGTCCAGGTGTTTTGTTCCTGGGCCAACATCGTATTGGGGAGAAAGAAGCTGATGTGAACGATGTTTACTATTAACAGTCGTTGCCCAAGCAAAATGTTTGTGAAAAACACCTTCTATTTCAACATGAGCTCAGAAGTACAACCAGGCCAAGGAGACAGATGTAGAAATGTACCTGACCAAGCTTAAAATCTTAAAAAAGGTTCCCCCCCCAACTAATATAAATAACTTACTTTTCTTTAATATTTTTATGATCTTCTTGTACTGATGTGGCTCCCTCAGTTTCAAATCGGACCACCGCTTCCGTAGCTGCTCCTTGGACCTGGTGATCCCAAACATTCTCTTCATTCTTCTTGCCACCTTCTCCATAATTTTCCCCTTTCTGCGGTTGGGGGTCTTGTATGGCCCATATTGGCCATCATAGTCCTTCCTCTGCATTATATCCACAAGCTCAATCATTTCCTCAAAAGCCATATTAGTGGCCTTATACCGTTTTGGCCGGGATCGGGACGTTCCTGCCTCTGTCCCCTCACTTCTGGCCTGAGAGCTCCGTGCATGCTCGCCTGACATCGCCATCTTTCCTTCCCACAGAGATTAGGGGCGTGGAAAACAGGAAATGTCCCGTCATGGGCGGGTACGAGGGCGGGCGGTTCATGCATACGCGGAGTGTAGAGAATGAATAAGACGTAATTACGTAGGTTACGCGGAGATTATTCGCTCGTTTCACAGAAGTTACATAGTTCACGCCATATTTTTTGAGTTAACATTGATTAGGGGGCATGGCAAAGGTGACGAAGGCGGGGTGTCACGCACACGCGGAATGTATAGAAGGGAAGCCACGTGGTTACGTACGTTACACGGAGATGATTATAACATTTGACAGAAGTTACACAGTTAACGCCATATTTTTAGAGTTAACATTGATTAGGGGGCATGGCAAAGGTGACGAAGGCGGGGTGTCACGCATACGCGGAGTGTATAAAAGGGAACCTACGTGGTTACGTACGTTACGCGGAGATTATTTCAAGGTGCTTCACGAGGAGCTAGAGATAATAAGGTAAGAAATTTGGAACATGGGATCAGCAGAGGCCTAAAAACTATAGAGCCATGGGATTGGGGTTTGGTCTGTTGTTTGCACCCTTTTAACGCTACTTATGTTTCTTGTGTCCCCAAAACGGTATTTCCTTCTCACAATGCTTTCACACATCACTTAAATCTAGATGTGAAGAATGCTCTACGTATTTGTAGTTTTTGCCAGGTGTATTGTGATCATGCAAGTATTGTTCTGTGTTGGTTGGCCAGAGGTTATTATGAAGTGTATTTATATGTCAGGAATGATGAGGGGCATGCTAGGTACACATGAAATAGTGCCTTGAGGAATGGTCAAAATATCAAAAATGGAGGATGGTTAGAGATGACACGTATTTACCAAACTTTATTCCAAAATGGTCTGCATGTGAAATAATTGTTGGTCACAAAAATGGGGCAGAGCTGGGCAGCATTTTAGCTGCAGGAGACACTGTGTTTGCATAGTACTTTATAAATCTGGGGCCACATATTATGACAATGTGAATGCTGTGCATTTTTTAATGCTTCTTTTTTTTTTTTTTACAGTGTGTTAATTTTGTGTTTTGAAAAAAAACATTAAATAAATAAATGGACCAGATTGTGGGCCAAGAAGCTATAAGTAGCCTTATTGCTAAGTATCGTGAGACGCCCCTACTTTGGGATAGCAGACACCCCCTGTATAAAAATCGGGCGCGACAAAGGACAGCACTTGCTGAGATTGCA
This sequence comes from Rana temporaria, assembly GCF_905171775.1. NCBI lineage: Eukaryota > Metazoa > Chordata > Amphibia > Anura > Ranidae > Rana > Rana temporaria. Next base: position 57,085,738 of record NC_053500.1, on the reverse strand, counting down.
ACATATATGCAGACATGGGTTCCCGGCTGCACAGGCCACATAATCAAGAGCAAAATGAACAACCTGAGGGCCGCATTCCGCACCAAAAGAAAACAACTACGGGAGCAACGATCAGGAGCAGCAGCAAGCGAGTCCACAGAGCCCAGTCTGTGGTACTACCAGGAGCTGGAGTTTTTGGGGGATCAAATGGATGGCCGGCGATCAATGTCAAGCCTTCCTTCCAGACAGCAGTGCAGCAGACCTTCCACGGATCACCGTAGACAGGAGGAGAACAGTGAGGGGCTGGCTGGCATGCATCCAAATCTTCGACTGACCACTTCTTCTGAGGTAGAGTATTTTCTACCAAATTTTTGTGCTGCTAATTATGGTTTAATTATTGAGTTGATATTGTAATCCCAAAAGAAAAAATGGCCTAGAAAAGTCGTGGGCATAAAAATAGGGGTCCTGGATGACAAGTGCAGGGATCAGAAGGAGAGTAGATTCAAGATTAAAGTAAGATAAAACAAACCAGTCTAGAGCATGAAAATGTGTGTGATTTGCTGGTGTCAAATTGTAAAACATGTCACTTTTTTTGCCACAGGAAGAAGTGACCTGCCAAGTTATGACGGCTACTGAGGCCGAGATGCATGCCAGCCAGGAGGAAGGGGTCATTGGCAGCCAGGAGGAGGAGGCCGGGCCAAGCACAAGTCAGGAGGGCCCCAGGCCCAGGGCTAGCACAAGCAGGCATGGCCCTCCCCCCCAGGTCAGGCAAGCAGGCCTAATGAGGCGCAGGAGGGAAGTTGAGGATAGGAGCCTAGAGATGATCAGAGAGGCGAGCGCCATAATGAGGGCCCCCCTGACCCGCACTGAGGCCTACAGTGCCTATGTGGCACACAAACTATCAGAAGGGGGGAGGAAGATCAGAGGCGTGCCAGGAACCTCTTTAATAAGGTGATTCTATGGATGCAGAGGGGCTGGCTGACCGATGACACCAAGCTCAGTGACCCGGCCCATCCTGCCCAACATCTGTTACCTCCTCCTGCTGCCACATCCTCCCCATCTGCAAGAGGCCGTGGACGGATCCGTGGAAGATCTGCTGCAAGGAGGGTTACAAGGAACAGAAGATGATTCCCGGCCTTCCATTTGATCCCCCAAAAACATTTTTCTTTTTGGACTACCACAGCCTGGGCTCCATTGGCTCACTTGCTGCTGCTCCTGGTTTTTGTTTTTTGTGATTGTTCTCTTTAGTTGTCGGTATGCGGTCCTCAAGGTTTGCCATTTTGTCCTTGACTATGTTGCCTGTGCAGTCTGGAACACAAGTCTGCATGTATGTTGCTATCTCATCAAGTGCTGCCCTTCTAGTTTTTTTTTTGGTGAATTAGGTTTAAAATAAATGGTGATTTTATTTTCAGAAATACCTTGTCTATTGTGTTTTTAGACTGTGTTGATTAGGCATGAAACATTTTTGGTAATATGTGTCATTTAGAAAGGACACCAACTCCCTGGGGGGGGGGGACATTTGGTGTACCAACTTGGTGAAACCAAAAAGGAAAAACACACGCATAACAAAAATGGTGACATAACCTCACCCAAAAAATATTTTTAAAAAAATGTGCAAGAAAAAACTATGGTGCCATAAATTGCACAAAAAAAAATATTTTTAAAAAAATGTGCAAGAAAAAACTATGGTGCCATAAATTGCACAAAAAAAAAATATTAAAAAAAAATGTGCAAGAAAAAACTATGGTGCCATAAATTGCACAAAAAAAATATTTAAAAAAAAATGTGCAAGAAAAAACTATGGTGCCATAAATTGCACAAAAAAAATATTTTAAAAAAAATGTGCAAGGAAAAACAATGGTGCCATAAATTGCACAAAAAAAAAATATTAAAAAAAAATGTGCAAGAAAAAACAATGGTGCCATAAATTGCACAAAAAAAAATATTTAAAAAAAAATGTGCAAGGAAAAACAATGGTGCCATAAATTGCACAAAAAAAAATATTTAAAAAAAAATGTGCAAGGAAAAACAATGGTGCCATAAATTGCACAAAAAAAATATTAAAAAAAAATGTGCAAGAAAAAACAATGGTGCCATAAATTGCACAAAGAAAAATAAATAAATAAACACAATAAAAAAAAAGATTGCATTTAACAAAAAAACAAAAAACATAGACATGTGGAGGACTAAAAGAAAGTTACAACATCTGGATAGATAGCATCAGCAAGAGAACGGGTTTATTCTAGCAAGAGAACGCAGAAAAAAAAAGAGGCAAGAAACAACACAATAGAGCTTTAAAAGGACGAATGTGCCATATCACAAACAAACGAGAGTTTTACCTGAACGAGTGCTCCCATCCCCTTATTTCGTCTGAGCATGCGCGGGATTTTTATCCACGGATATTGTGTACTAACCAACGGATCTATCCGTCGGATAGCTTCACAGCGGATATATTTGTTAAGCATGTCAGCAAATATTTGATCTGCTGAAAAGCGATTCGACGGAAAAATATCTGCGGATAATTATCCGCTGGAGTGTACACACCATAGGATCTATCCGCTGAAACCCATTTGCACGGATTTATCCGTGGATGGATTCTATCGTGTGTATGGGGCCTTACATTGATTTCCTGCAAATATAGTTCAACTAATTAAAAAGTAATTCCAGAACACTAACCTTACTTGAAGAAATACTACTCTAATATATAGTTTACACATGGAGCAGCTGCACTTAGTGGTGTGTTTAACAGGGCATAGGGAGCTTTATAAGCATTATTGAGAACCTAATGAGATCCTGCTTGGTAACAAAAACTGGAAAAAAAAGCGAGAGAAAATTATGTCCCATTCCTTTTTTTTCCTTCCTCGGGCACTGAAAAAATATCCTCTAGACATAACATTTTTCCAAACCACAGAGAGCCTGCTCTAATTGTAATGATTTGGCAGACTGGAGATATTTATTTGCATTCTTATTGTAGTTCTCTCTCTGTAAATGTCACCCGTTTGGAAAACTAGCTCCATGCCATGCAGTTCAAACATTCAGAGTAGGCACATTCATTTTTACAGCAGACAAGCTATTTTTTGTGCCGCTAATGTAAGAAGAGCCATTGTCAGCAACGTTTTCTGTTTTGTAGACTAAGTGGGAGAGATGTATGAACTGTTGTTCCTAATGCCATGAGTTATAAATGATGGTTCCCACACTTTTCCTAAAGGTAATTGGCTTCTAAATTTGAGGGTAGTCTGGGTTGTCACCCACTGCACTGGGGCTTTGCTGAAAATGAGGATCGCCATTTTGTCACATCAAAGCACGTCTCTCCCAAAAATGGTGGCTACAGTCCATTTTCCTATCCACAGGTGCAAATTTCAGACCAGCAAGTATCTGTGATCTTTGGGAGATTCTGCATTACAATTGAGTGCTATAGCAGGGAAGAGCAACCCAGTCTAGGCCAGCAGGTGAGGTCCCAGTGTCAGCAACCAAGGCTGTTTCTGTGCCATGCCCAGTAAGTTCCAAAGCCACCTTTAATTCAGGACCACTCTGGACCACTCTGGTCCCCCCCCCCACCCTTGTGATGGTCAGTGATGTCACAAGGGGCTGGGCCACATGATTTAGGATATGTCAGACTATGGAGCTTTTTTAAAATCTTTTTTTGGGTTGGTGATTGGCTATAGATCCACACCAGGGGACATTGTTTTTGTATTTTTAATACAGGAATTGTCAAAAAATGTCTGTTTTTATTTATTTTTGACTCTTTGGTGAATAAGTAGGGCTACAATGTACTCATTTACATAGAGAGGACTTGGATCTGGTTGCCCCTTTGTTAAAGGAAGCTTTCAGATTGTGATAGACCCCCTGCCCACAGACCCAGCCAGGGTTGTGGGGAAGAGGCCCTTGCCCTCATCAACATGGGGACTAGGTGTTTTGGGGTGGGGGCAGAGCACCCCAAAGCACCCCCCTATGTTAAGGGCATGTGGCCTGGTATGGTTCAGGAGGGGGCGCTCACTTAATTCTGGTGTGGGATTCCCCCTTTTTTTTGCTGGTGTTCTGTCAAAAGAGCAAACTCATCAAAATCTCCAATTGTGTCACTTCCGGTGACTCTCCAGCAGCAGTAATGGCAGATTTCAATGACAGATCATAGAGCACCGACAGCGTATATACTACGTTACATGAGGAGTTGGCAGTTTTAACAGAACACTGGCTAGGGAGTAAAAAAGTTGTCACCACATTGGAGGCGGCCAAGTTGTTGGATACTAGTGGGCGGGTAAGTGGGCAGGTAAGTATGCTTTTGCTTTGCTGGGTGTTTTTTTTTTTTTCTTTAAAAGAGGGTTTACTTCCTCTGTAGCGGTGGTTGCAACAGAGATGGAGATTAATGGTGGGTATGCAGACAGATGATATGACTCCACCTATAAGATAGATGAATATATAAAGGTAGACTATGGAGGCCTATATTGATCAAAGAAACAATAAATCAAAGATCAAAAATAACTATGAAATGGGATGAATGAGTCCTGAATTTCCTGTATATAGGCTTGTTTTAGGACAAATGTTAATCAAGATGTCCAAGTGGTACTAGATAGTAACCAAAGACAAAAATTATAGTAGACTTACATGATAGCAATTATTAGTGAACAGTCAAATCGATATATCAAGGAGAACAAAATACATGCCTCCAGGAAAGGCAGAAGAGCATGTACCACCCTGGGGTTTAGTCAGGGAGCTCCTCACCAAATTCATTAGCAGGGGTACCTACCATAGTTAAAGCGGTTGTAAACCGCATAAACTTTTTTTTTTTTTTTTTTTAAACCTGCAAGGCAAAATGCATAATCAGCCAGTATGCACCGCATACTGGCTGATTATGAAATACTTACCTCGGAACGAGGTGAGGAACACTTACCTGGTTCACGCCGAGCGAGATGTCATCTTGCTCCGGCGTGTCTTCCGGGTATCGCCGCTCCAGCGCTGTGATTGGCTGGAGCGGCGATGACGTCACTCCCGCGCATGCGCGTGGGAGATTTAAATTCGGCAAGGTCCGGCGGCTGCCGGTCCTTTAGCCGAGGATCCCCCCTGCACATGCGCCGCTGCAATCAGCGACGCATTGCGGGGGGAATATCTCCTAAACCGTACAGGTTTAGGAGATATTCTTGATACCTACAGGTAAGCCTTATTATAGGCTTACCTGTAGGTAAAAGTTACAAAAGTGGGTTTACAACCGCTTTTAATTGTTAGAGATCCATCGATTTCTCCCTAAGTTTGGCCTTGTTGTACTTTTCTCTTCTACCACTAGGTGGCCGGGTACTTGGTGGTACTAGATATGAGAAGGACAACTCAAGGTCAGGTTATGGGTATATGGGGTATCTCAACCAATGGGCAGGGGTTTTTCCTGAATTCATTTGCCTGCTGGGAGAGCCTATATATTTGGGTAGAGTCAGGTGATCTATGTTCTGTGCCACCCAGACTGCCGTCTGGGTGGACAAGTGTCGTCTCCCCCGGGCTGCTAGGCCAGAGATTGGGCAGCCTATCCTGGGGGCACCTGGCTGCCAGGCTGTTTGAGGGCCTATCCAGAAGAATGAAGGCAGCGCAGGGTTGGGACTGTGGCTTGCAGTCCAACCAAAAGTGCCGGTCCTGCCAGCTGGAGAACCTCAGCAATTGTCCCCCAATATATATATTATACCACTACCCTGCCAAGTTTGATTGTATTTCCATGCCTGTCAAATCTGTTCAGTTATTGATTGTATGTCAATTAATTTCAGATTTTCTCCTAACGAAGCGGCAACTGGTCGTGAAACTAGTTGAGACATTTCCTGTGACCCTGTTTTGGTGATGTGTATGGTCTGTCACTATGTTTTTATATTGTATATTTTTTGTTTGTGTTTTATTGATGTTGTTTTATTAATAAAAAAATATACTTTTCTATACATGTATCTATATATTTGATTCTACCTACTTATCTGTACCGCAATAGTCCAATTACCCCATGTTCTTCTTTTCGGCCTTTTTCGTTTGGGGACCAAAAGTCCAATCTCTCTTCAATTAAAATTTTTGGATGGTGGTACTATTAATTAATAATATATCATACGTGTTCTCTTAGAACAGTGATGGCGTGCCCAAACCACGACACAAAACAAACTTATTTCTTTCAAAGTGCCAACACAGAATTAAACTTATCAGCGGCTCTGTACAGAGGATGGGACTGATCATCACATTGAATGAGCCCTAAGGAACCAAAAAGAATGCAGAATGCACTGTGCAACATACACTGACCTACCTGAACATTACATTCACCTACCTGACATGCACTCACCTACCTGACCATTACACTCACCTACCTGACCCATGCACTCTCCTACCTGACACATGCACTCTCCTACCTGACACATGCACTCACCTACCCTACACATGCTTCCTGCACTACTAACATCCCCCCACACAATACAATGATCCATCCTCCTCCTTACCTTTCCATGGCCTCATCATCCAGCTCTCTACAGGCAGTATTGAAGGAATCGCCGGCCGCCATCCAGCCGCCCCTCGATATCCCCGCCTCCAGGATGTCAGCTAGCAGCCATTGCACCTCTCCCCATGGATGATTAACTCCGAGCACCGCATTCCCTCTCCGCTTCTTCACAGGCTGCACTAGGACAGACTGAACCAAAGTCATCCTGGAGCAGAGAGAGCTGAAATAGGGTGCCTGCAGAAAGGAATCCGGGACGGTGGAGGAAGAATTTTGCACCCCACACAGCAGAACATTTTGCATACACACGGCAGAACATTTTCAGCCAACATTCACAGAATCACATAGTTTTTCACCTTTTTACCAACACCCTTTGGGCAACTTCTGCTATTGTCTGATGTTTAGCATTGGTTCTGAGCATGTGTGTTTGTACTTTGGATTTTAGTTCGATGGACTTGTGTACACACGATCGGATGATCCGACGTAACACATTTGTTGTTGGAAAGTTTGAGAGCATGCACAACCAACATTTGTTGTCGGAAATTCCGACAACAATTGTCCGATGGAGCATACAGATGGTCGGATTATACGACAAAACACGTCCGTCGGACAATTGTTGTCGGAATATCCGATCGTGTGTACATGCCGAAATTCCGACAACAATTGTCCAATGGAGCATACACACAGTCGGATTGTCCAATAAAACACATCCGTCGGACTGTTGTTGTCGGAAAGTCTAATCATGTGTATGGGCCTATAGGCATACTTGTCTTGACCTACTAAGTATTCTGGAAGAATTGGAACTAACTGGGCACTGGACCTTCCAGATCACAATATGTTTTATTCATTTTGCATTGATATTCTGCAGCCCTCAGTAACAAGTGCTACAGAAGACCCAGAACAGTAAACATGAATCATTCATTGTGTTGGAATATGGTTAGAGAAAATATCCAAGTATGCAAACTAGCTGGAATCTATTTTGTATGTTGATCCATCACACAGCTGTCTATGATTATGACAAACAGACGCAAACATCAGAAAAACAAGCTTAGATGGAAATCTGGTAGTTTAATAAATATTTACAAATATATTATGAAGGGTAACAGTCTTTCATGATGTATATCATTGCTATGATTGCTGCTAGGTAACTTGTAGCTGCTTCTGGGCACAGATTGACTGAGTACCCAAGTGAATTATTTTTAATGGCAAAACTTTTTCTAGGTTTGGATAAAGTAAAATCCCGATTGATTGAGCAAGGTCTTGCTCAATCAATCGCCATCACCCCTTAGAGAACTTAAAAAAATATTCACCTTCACATACAGTTTCTGAGCAGACTTCTGAAGCACAAAATAAAAAGAGTAGGAGGGAGAGCAAACGAAGGAGCTTGAAGGGACTATACTTGGAGGCACACACTTAGCTTATGAGACCCATTCCAGCATCTGAATTAGTCCTTTGGGAGGACTTTTAAATATCCCTGGGCCCTATAAAGACCGCTGCAATACCGGTCTTATCATCTGGTAAGGAGACTACATCTTTATATACCGGGTGTTCTTTATGGTGGAGGATTTCTACTTTCAACATCACTATTCAATACATGATCTTTTTTGGACTTTTATTGAACTATTGTTCTCTTTTTACTATTCATTTATTTTTTCACAAATTTTTTTAACATTTTTTTGGTGATCACATATATTTTTAGCGCTGTACTTTTTTTGTATTTATCGTTTTTTTTACTTTGGTTCTAGGTATTTAGTACTGGCAGCTATTCACATTCACGTGTTTCACAATAATTTATATGTTAGCGCAGGGTTTTTTTCTCTACCACTAGTGGTTGAAAAAATTCTTTCTTTTCGAGTCCAATCATGGCTGATCACGATGTAAACAGGAAGAGCTGTTTATTGGTGTTTCCTCACTCGCGTCTGACAGGCGGATCCCCGCCCAGCACCACCACTATGCCGCCCAGGAACACCAGGGAAGGGAGCAACATGTGGATGGCCAGATATGTACCCCATGGCCATCAACAAATGAAAAAAATAAGCACAATAGATGCCAATCAGTGCCCACAAATTGGCACTGACTGGGAACATTATGGTCAATATAAAAACGATGATGCCCAGCAATGCCACCCATCAGTATCATCAGTGTCACCCATCAGTGTCCTTCGGTGCCACCTCTCAGTGCCCATCAGTGCCCACCAGTGCCCATCTGTGCCACCTATCAGTGCCACCCATAAGTATACATCAGTGCCAGCTATGAGTGCCCATCAGTGCTGCATACCAGTGCCACCTATCAGTGCTCATCAGTGCCCATCAGTGCCACCTATCAGTGACCATCATTAGTGCCCGTCAGTGCCACCTCATTGGTGCCCATCGGTGCTGCCTTATCAGTGCAGCCAAATCAGTGAACGTCATTGAAGAAGAAAACATTTATTTACAAAACAAATTACAGAAACAAAGAAAAACTTATTTTTTTTAAAAAAAAATGGTCTTTTTTTATTTGTTGCGCAAAAAATAAAAATGGCAGAGGTGATCAAATAGCATAAAACGAAAGCTCTATTTGTGGGAACAAAATGATAAAAAAAAATAGTTTGGGTACAATGTAGCATTCAAATTGTGACAGCGCTGAAAGCTGAAAATTGGCTTGGGCAGGAAGGTGCGTAAGTGCCTGGTATTGAAGTGGTTAAACAGCAATGTCTAGGAATGACTCTCACACATGAAGGTTAATGAAAAGTAATATTGTGCTGTGACTTGCTGCACACAAGAAGCTCAGAAATGTTTAGCATGTTTAATATGTTTAAACAACATGCCTAACCAATTATGTACCATGCATTTCTCACACACATGACACATAGAAGACATTTGGATACATTTGTGTAGGAGCACACATCGTATAGCAGCTTTCCATTTTTGTTGACATAATTTCCTCTCGTGTGCAGAATATATCATTTTATCCTAATTACTATGTAGGCATTACAATTTAGAGCAGCTGACAAGGGATATGCTGCCAAAAAGTCTTTCTGAAAGGCCACCCAGATGAGTTGAATTTAATTTCTAAACAGCCCAGTTGAATACGTTTTCAAGGTGTATATTTTTAAACTCATGTCATTCACCTTCTTTATAAAGCACATATAATCACATATAATCCACAGTCAGGGCTGCCATCAGGGGGGTACAGGCATTACACCAAGGGGCCCGATGGTCCCCAGGGGCCCGGGTGCCCCTTGTATTTTTTAATTAATTAATTGATTTTTCATCTAACCCCCCCCACCTTTAGAAACTCGCGGCAGGGGACGACCCAGCCCCCCCCCCCTGATTTTTTTATTTTTATTTAAAAAAATTTAGAAGAGAAGAGAAGACTTGACTCAACCTTTTGTTTTTGTTCGTCTGCACCAACTCCCCCCCCCCCCCCCGTTCCACTTATCATCTCATCTTGTGGCAGGAGAGAGAAGAGAAGACACTTTCGTTACCACAACCCCCCTCCCCCGCTTATCACCTCAAGGCAGGAGAGAGGAAGGCCCCCCTCGGTTCTCTGCTCCAGGGGGCCATGCATAAAGCTGTGTAAGGGGCCCCAAAATTTGTGATGGCTGCCCTGTCCACAGTCACTGCACATTTTCCAGCATTACCATTTAATAGCAAGGGGTGCTTACTGTAATTAGGGATGAGTGAATGTGTCTGGATTTGAATCACAGTGTGTTTGTTGAACTCATCTGAAATTCTGGAATTTGTGAACTTTAATCTAAACCCCATTGGAGTAAATGGGGGATGAATAGACAAGGGATTGACAAACAAAGGGCATGGCATGGGTAGCTAGGACATATCATGGGGATGGGGGACTTGCCATGGGGGACTTGCACCAATGCAAAATATATATATATATATATATATATATATATATATATATATATATATATATATATATATATATATATATATATATATATATATTGTGAAATACTGTTTAGAGAGAAGTAGACATGTGCAGAACAGAAACATTTGTTTAGTTCTGTTTCCGATAGATTTGTTATGTTAATAATTTAATTTCTTTGATTCATTTCAGAATTTATTTAGTTTTGTTTCATTTCATTTTGTTTAATTATTTTCTAATGAATTTCAAATTTTCAGAATGATTTGAATTTGGATCAGTCGAAAAATGATCGATCTGAATTCTGTGTGGAGAATAGCCATGTCTACCTAAATGATCTTCCACAAGGTGACTAATACAGTACTGATTCTAGTTATGGTTTAACCACTTGCCGACTAGCCGCCACAGTTTTACTGTGGCAGAAGGGCGCACGGCTGGGTAAAACAACGTTATGTTACGTTGCTTCGCCCTGTGACCACTAGAGGGCGAACGCGCCGCCGGAGGCACGCGGCCGCTGCTCGCGCTGGAGCCGATGTGAGTGCCCGCCGAGCACGATGACCGCCAGGCACCCGTGATCGCTCGTGACAGAGCGAGAACCGAGATCTGTGTGCGTAAATACAAAGATCTCGGTTCTCTTAGGGGAGAAATGACTGATCGTCTGTTCATACAAAGTATGAAAAGTGATCTGTCATTTCCCCTAGTAAGTCCCATCCCCCCTTCAGTTATAATATGCACCTAGTGTTAACCCCTTTCCTGCCAGTGACATTTTTACAGTAATCAGTGCATTTTTATAGCACTGATCGCTGTAAAATTGTCAATGGTCCCAAAAATGTGTCAAAAGTGTCCGATGTGTCTAAATGTAGAGAAGGGAAAAGGGGTACCAAAACCCGGGACTTTTCACTGTGTTTAATTGATTAGATATAAACATAGCAACAGCATTAATAGCATTCAAATGTTATTATAAAAGTAAATAAGCAACAAGAATAGATAAAAAAAACATCTGTGTATATTGCATGAAGCTTTGCCAAACGCATAGGATGCTGCAGTAAAATTGCTCTACACGTTTCTCTCTGTGAGCTTCTTCAGGAGCTATCGATGTTAAAGCAGGCTATGCTGGAAATTACAAAGAAACATAAAATGGATCTCATTTGAGATGCTTTCCCACTCAATGTCTTCCTTTATAGCTTGCAGGCAGTGGCGGCCAGTGCATTAGGGGAGCACGGGCACTGCCCATTCATGCATCTGGCCCCCTGATCAACATGCAGGGCACCAGATGTGGATTGATTTCTGCCTCCCCCCTCCTGGGATGTATTTTATTCCTGTATAATCTGATCCACTATCTGTGAAGGTATCCTGACTAGCGGGTTATCATTAGACCTGATGGGTTTTACTTCCTCTTTTTTCCCCTGCAAAGTAAAAGCATAATAAGATAGTTTGCATAGCCCATTATGTGTCAAACAAAGCCTGTGCTGTCCCCACTGCTGGCCATATCCACATACCTCCCAACATTTTGAGATGGAAATGAGGGACACCTACTTGCAATAGTATGTAGGCATTCGGACACGCCAAGAGGAGACTTAACTGAAAAAAAAAGGTTAATTAAATCCACAAGTGCTTTTTTTTACCTCTACCATTCCTTTATATTGGCTTTTAAAATTCACAAATGCAGCAATTTGGAATTTGAATGAAAGGCTTAGCACTAGAAAACACCTTTTGAAAAATAAAACATGCATTTTATATACAACTATATGGATCAGACCAAAATAAGGGACAAATGAGGAGGAAAGAGGGACAGAGGGACATTGCTCCAAATCAGGGACAGTCCCTCCAAATCAGGGACAGTTGGGAGCTATGGCATCCACCTTTACCCCTCTTCCTTCTTGGGGCCACGGACTCTGGCTCTGTAACTGGCTGGAGTCGCGTGGCTTGTGCGAGCCGTCAGTCACAGCACTTGCTAGTGAAGAAACGGCACAGAGGGCCGTTTCTTCACAGTGCATGTGCCGATGACATCATTGGCGCAGTGTACAGCAAACATCTCTTAAAAAGCTCACGTTTAGGAGATATTTACAATACCTATAGGTAAGCCTTATTCTAGGCTAACTCATAGGTACAAGTGACACAGAGAGGTTTACAACCACTTTAAGCTGCATAGTTTTTTCTGAAGCTGCGCAGGGGGCTTTCCACTGTGAGAGCAATAAGGATTTGGAACTCTCTTCCACAATTGGTGGTGTAAACAGAGAGTATTGATATTTTTAACCCTTTCATGCCTAAAGCCTCGTACACACGATTGGATATCTGATGGAATCTAATCCGATAGATTTTTTCATCGGATATCCAAAAAAGCTGACTTTCATCAGTCTTGCCTACACACCATCAGTCAAAAATACGACCGTGCCAAACGTGGTGACGTACAGTTTTGTTCAAAATTATTCAACCCCCCAATGCTGTAAAGGGTTTTAGGGAATTTAGTGTACATTTGTAATTGTATTCAGAATGAAATACTACAAGGACTTCTTAAAGCGGTGGTTCACCCACACTAACAACATTTGAGCATTAAATTAGGCATAGTAGCCCGGTACTCACTGTGCAATCCTCTATAGAAGATTCCGACTCCCCGGGCGTTCCTATCAAGAGGGAGGATGATTGATGGCCAGCTATGGCACGTCACGCTCCCCGGAGATAGCCGGAACAGGTCTCGGCTCTTCACGTCGCTATACGGCGCCTGCGCACAGACTATGCGCAGGCGCCGTGAAGCACCAAGTCCTATTTCGGCTATTTCCGGAGAAGCGTGACGTGCCATAGCCGGCCGTCAATCATCCTCCCTCTTGATAGGAACACCCATTCCCCGCGGGGAGTCGGAATCTTCTATAGAGGATTGCACAGTGAGTACCGGGCTAAAAAAATCAATACAGGCATACTGTTTATTTTGTGAATTCTTCATTTACACAATTATTCAACCCCTTAACCACTTACCCCCCGGAACATATTGCTGCCTAAAGACCAGAGTACTTTTTGCGATTCGGGACTGCGTCGCTTTAACAGACAATTGCGCGGTCGTGCGACGTGGCTCCCAAACAAAATTGGCGTCCTTTTTTTCCCACAAATAGAGCTTTCTTTTGGTGGTATTTGATCACCTCTGCGTTTTTTATTTTTTGTGCTATAAACAAAAATAGAGCGACAATTTTGAAAAAAATGAATATTTTTTACTTTTTGCTGTAATAAATATCCCCCAAAAATATATAAAAAAACATTTTTTTTCCTCAGTTTAGGCCGATACGTATTCTTCTACATATTTTTCGTAAAAAAAATCGCAATAAGCGTTTATTGATTGGTTTGCGCAAAAGTTATAGCGTTTACAAAATAGGGGGTATTTTTATGGCATTTTTATTAATATTTTTTTTACTAGTAATGGCGGCGATCAGCGATTTTTTTTTCGGTATTGCGACATTATGGCGGACACTTCGGACATTTTTGACACATTTTTGGGACCATTGGCATTTTTATAGCGATCAGTGCTATAAAAATGCATTAGATTACTATAAAAATGCCACTGGCAGTGAAGGGGTTAACACTAGGGGGCGGGGAAGGGGTTAAGTATGCCTGGGTGTGTTCTTACTGTGGGGGGGGGGTGGCCTCACTAGGGGAAACACTGATTTTCTGTTCATACATTGTATGAACAGAAAATCAGCATTTCCCCTGCTGACAGGAACGAGAGCTGTGTGTTTACACACACAGCTCCCGTTCCCCGCTCTGTACCGAGCGATCGCGTGTGCCCGGCGGCGATCGCGCCCGCCGGGCACACGCACGGGAGTCGGGGGCGAGCGGGGAGCGCGCGCGCGCCCCTTCGGCGGCGCGCGCGCGCCCCTTCGGCGGCGCGCACGCGCCCCCTAGTGGCGGCTATACGATAGGACGTATAGCTACGGGCTCTCGCCCAGGAGAGCCGACCTGCCGCCGTATAATGACGGTGCGCGGTCGGCTACTAGTTAAAGTCTACCACTCTGAAGAACAGAGGTTCATTGAAGTGTTTTCAATCAGGTATTAAAAACACCTGTGGATGTCAGGGAGCAGCAATAAAGCCTAATAAGCACCAATTAGGCAGCTTTAAAATGACTGTGATACTCAGCTCATTCTAGACATTTACTGGTGTGGTTACAAACATGGTGAAGTCAAGAGAATGGTCCAGGAAGACAAGAGAAGAGGTGATTACTCTTCAAAGGAAGGGCAATGGCTATAAGAAGATTGCAAAGATGTTAAACATACCAAGAGACACCATAGGAAGCATCATTCGCAAATTCAAGGCAAAGGGCACTGTTGAAACGCTACCTGGTCGTGGCAGAAAAAAGATGCTGACTTCGACTGCTGTGCGCTACCTGAAGCGTAGAGTGGAGAAAAGTCCCTGTGTGACTGCTGAGGAACTGAGAAAAGATTTGTCAGATGTGGGTACTGAAGTTTCTGCTCAGACAATACGGCGCACACTGCGTAATGAAGGCCTCCATGCCAGAACTCCCAGGCGCACCCCCTTGCTGTCTCCAAAGAATAAGAAGAGTCGACTGCAGTATGCCAAAAGTCATGTGGACAAACCACAGAAGTTTTGGGATTGTGTTCTGTGGACTGATGAAACAAAATTAGAACTGTTTGGGCCCATGGATCAACGCTATGTTTGGAGGAGGAAGAACAAGGCCTATGATGAAAAGAACACCTTGCCTACTGTGAAGAATGCCGGGGATCAATCATGCTTTGGGGCTGTTTTGCTTCTGCAGGTACAGGGAAGCTTCAGCGTGTGCAAGGTACCATGAATTCTCTTCAGTACCAGGAGATATTGGATGACAATGTGATGCAGTCCGTCACAAACCTGAGGCTTGTGAGCCGTTGGACCTTTCAACAGGACAATGATCCCAAGCATACCTCCAAGTCCACTAGAGCATGGTTGCAGATTAAAGGCTGGAAGATTTTGGAGTGGCCATCGCAGTCACCAGACTTAAATCCGATTGAGAACCTCTGGTGGGACTTAAAGAAAGCAGTTGCAGTGCGCAAGCCTAAGAATGTGACTGAACTGGAGGCTTTTGCCCATGACGAATGGGCGAAGATACCCGTAGATCGCTGCAAGACACTTGTGTCAAGCTATGCTTCACGTTTAAAAGCTGTTATAACTGTAAAAGGATGTTGTACTAAGTACTAAGATTGAATGTCACTTGGGGGTTGAATAAAACTGATAATGATGTGAGCACAGAAAAGACATTTGTGGTTATTTCATTATAAATGTTATGTTATATTTGTCTGACCTACACGTGCCTCTTTGATTTAATTGTAAGCAGGATGACTGAATGATCAAAATCAATGTCAAACTGGCCAAAACAATCAATTTCAGTGGTGGTTGAATAATTTTGAATACAACTGTAAAACACTATGACGTGCTGCTAAAAATGTAGTTCAATGCTTCCGAGCATGCGACGACTTGATTCTGAGCATGCATGGATTTTTGACAGATGGACACAGACAAATGTTTTTTTCTATCGTTTTTTTATCCATAGGAAACATTTAAAACATGTTCTATTTTTTTTTTCACCGATTGGAAAACAAACCGATGGGGCCCACACACGATCGGTTTGTCCAATGAAAACAGTCGGTCTGTTTTCATCGGACAAACCGATCGTGTGCTAGAAAATTATTTAGAACATTATATATATTTATTTTAGCAGAGACCCTAGAGATTAAAATGAAGATTGTTGCAATATTTTATGTCACACTGTATTTGCACAGTGGTTCACACATCTCCAGAGCAGCTCTGGTGTGAATTGCACAGGAGTCCTGAGCTTCTTCTAGTCCATTTCAGGTCCAAATTCAGCCAAAAATTTGGACTGAAATCTGACCTTAAAACGGTGAACAGGGACACACCGGACCCCATGCTGTGAACCCAGCCTGAGACACTTATTTTGCCATCCTTCCTCTTCTCCTCATAGGACTGCATGGCTGTTATATTGCACTTCAAGTTTGTGTCTCTCTCCTATGTCAATACCAATGTGAATACAAAATCTTGAGATTTTTATTTTGCAATTGTCAATGTTCGTTTTTCTTAAACACTCTACAAAAATTTATTGAACAATAGAAGATTAGGCTTGAGTAGAACCTCAGATTTCTCTCCTGATTCTGCATGTTTATTTGTCCTGGTGATCAGTGTCATAGGACAGAAGCGAAGTCCAAAATGTTATTATTGTCATTGAAGTAGGAGTTGGAGGGAAATTCTCTAGTGGAGGGATCTGTTTTGGCTACAACTGTTTAAGAGGGAGTTCCATTCTCTTTGCAGAGATTTAGATTTCCTTTCTGATGTACTGTAGTTCCAGGAGAGGAAGAAGATGAAAATTTCCCCAATGGGAAAGAAAAATGAAAAAGGTTCCAGCTCTTTCTACTTTATGATTAACTATAAAAAGACGAGATATACAGTGGGGCAAAAAAGTATTTAGTCCCCACCAATTGTGCAAGTTCTCCCACTTAAAATTATGAGAGAGGCCTGTAATTGTCATCATAGGTATACCTCAACTATGAGAGACAAAATGTGGAAACAAATCCAGACAATCACATTGTCTGATTTGGAAAGAATTTATTTGCAAAGTATGGTGGAAAATAAGTATTTGGTCACCTATAAAACAAGCAAGATTTCTGGCTCTCACAGACCTGTATCTTCTTCTTTAAGAGGCTCCTCGGTCCTCCACTCATTACCTGTATTAATGGCACCTGTTTGAACTTGTTATCAGTATAAAAGACACCTGTCCACAACCTCAAACAGTCACACTCCAAACTCCACTATGGTGAAGACCAAAGAGCTGTCGAAGGACACCAGAAACAAAATTGTAGACCTGCACCAGGCTGGGAAGACTGAATCTGCAGTAGGCAAGCAGCTTGGTGTGAAGAAATCAACTGTGGGAGGAATGATTAGAAATTGGAAGACATACAAGACCACTGATAATCTCCCTCGATCTGGGGCTCCATGCAAGATCTCACCCCGTGGAGTCAAAATGATCACAAGAACAGTGAGCAAAAATCCCAGAACCACACGGGGGGACCTAGTGAATGACCTGCAGGGAGCTGGGACCAACGTAACAAAGGCTACCATCAGTAACACACTATGCTGCCAAGGACTCAGATCCTGCAGTGCCAGACGTGTCCCCCTGCTTAAGCCAGTACATGTGTGGGCCCGTCTGAGGTTTTCTAGAGAGCATTGGATGATCCAGAAGAGGCTTGATAGAATGTCATATGGTCAGATGAAACCAAAGTAGAACTGTGGTGACCGGGGAGGGTGAGCCCCACGGCCACACACATAGATTTCCAACAATTCGGGCATTAGTTGAGGCCACTCTTCAGGTCGGGATACAGAAGCCGCTCTCAGCATGTGGATAAACACCTGGTTGATCCTCTCGCAGAGTCCATTCCCTTGCGGATGATAGGCAGTGGTCCTGAGTTTCTTACAAGCATGGAACTGGCACAATTCTTGAAACAGTTGGGCCTCAAAGGCCGTACCTCGGTCGGACAAGACAGTTTCAGGACATCCAAGTATCTGTACCCAATGGGTGTAGAACATCTGGGCTGTTGTCTTGGCTGTTAAGTCTTTGACTGGCACAACCACTACCCACTTGGAATAGTGATCCACCATGGTGAGAGCATATGAATACCCGGACCGGGTAGGTGACAGCTTGACATGATCCAAGGCGACCAATTGGTTGGGCCTCTCGCTCTGAATGGAGAGGTGCTTGCGCATTCTTGCGACCATTCTTGGTGATATTGCAGACTGCACACTCACTGCACCACTTTTCAACGTCGCTCCTCATTCCAATCCAGTAGAACCGGCGTCGGATGGTGGCTTCTGTTTTATGGACCCCAAAGTGTCCTTACTGGTCGTGGTAGGCATCTCTCCGAGCGATCAGAATTTGGTGTAGCCTTTCACCCGACACTCGGTCCAAGAAGTTCCTGTACACCATTCCTTTGTGCACAAATAGTCTTTTCCTCTGACGCCACAATCGCTTCAATTCGTAGTCATTCTGGCCCCGTCGTAACCGGGGAGGTACCCTCCTGGTCAATAAATACTCCTGCAGATCTCCCATAGTCTGACTTTCTTCCTGTAGGGTCCTCCAGGTATACAGGTCTTCCTGGATTGCTTTAGACCCAGATTCACTCCCCTCGCGGGTGACGACCACATCCTGATTCACGAATCTTTGATAGAAGGGAGGCATCTCCACATCTTCCCACTTGTCCTCCACTGGGGGATCTTCGCCAGGAGCCATGCGTGATAGCACATCCGCATTAATATTAGACTTGCCACTTCGGTACTTGATAGAGAAGTCATAGTTGGCCAGTCTGGAGGCCCATCTTTGCTCAAGGGCACCTAGTTTAGCGGTGTTCAGGTGAGCCAGGGGGTTGTTATCGGTGTAGACCGTGAATGAGGTGGCTGACAAATAGTCCTTACATTTTTCGGTGACTGCCCACACGAGGGCCAGGAGCTCTAACTTGAAGGAACTGTAGTTAGAATCATTCTTCTCAGCCCCTCGCAGATTCCGGCTGGCGTAAGCTATCACCCTCTCTTGTTTTCCCTGCATCTGGGACAACACTGCCCCGAGTCCTTCAAAGCTGGCATCTGTATACAGTCGGAAAGGCTGAGTATAATCCGGATAGGCCAGGATGGGAGGCTCTGTCAATAGATGTTTTAGAGCCTGGAAGGCCACCTCTTGCTCTTTGGCCCATTCCACAGGCAGCTTGCCATTTGTAACGGTCACCACCGTTTACGACCTTCCATCCACGACAACAGCTCATCTGACACACAGACAAACCAGCAGGCATCCCATTTTCTCAGAATCAAGACGAGACACACAGCTCTGTACTTGTTCCAAATGTAATGACTTCTTTAATGGTTTCTTCTCAGCTTTTTATACAGTACAACCATGTGACAGTATTCAAAGGGA
Source organism: Rana temporaria (assembly GCF_905171775.1). Taxonomy (NCBI): domain Eukaryota; kingdom Metazoa; phylum Chordata; class Amphibia; order Anura; family Ranidae; genus Rana; species Rana temporaria. The sequence continues at coordinate 57,066,502 of NC_053500.1, read as the reverse complement.
CAATGAGATCTCCACCCCCCTAATCACACACTAAGGGTAATTACTTAACATTCCTTAATCAACAACAAAACACCTTCACCCACGCATACAGCTTGACACCTCTGAGCATCAATAGGCTAGGCTCTAGACAGTGTTATCACACGTAAGCAGTATTTAGTATGCATAATTAGAGTTCTGGGAGCAGACCTGGGATTAACACCTGTCCGTTACAACACCTTTACACAAGGACAATGGAATGTCTTTCCAAGCCCTGATGCAATTAGCATGTCACTAGAAATGAGTCACTATTGACTGGTTGGGCCCACATCTTGCAATCTCTCAAGATCCTGCAATATGAATTATTATTGATGTCCTATCTCATGTAATACATGAATTATGATTTCCTTGCCACCCCATGCCCAAAAGGCACAGGGTGGACTCAGACCCAAGAGTTATCAGTGACGCTGACACAGGAGTATCCCCCATCCTCACAAAGTCTCTGGATGTCCCGGGCCATTCCGTTACATCTCTCCCCTTTCGGTGGGAGACTGACACAGGAGGAGACCCCGAACGGGTTGACTCCGAAGTCAGTCAGTAGATCCAGTCCTCCAATGCTGGTATCCATACCGTACCCCAAATAAATGGCTCCAAACAGAGCATTACTCACCCAGCCAACCTCTGTCTCTCTCAGAGAACCTGCCTGGCGCTGGGGAGAGGCCTGGACTGGCCCTTCTCCCTGGAGTCCTTTCAGCCGCTGGAGAGAAGACAGGGTGACTGGGCTCAGTCCATCATGTGGTTGGGGATCTGGGCCAACTGGCCCCCATCCCTGTGGTATACCAGTGGAGACTGAAGTCCCATCCACTGGTCCAGGAACTCCCTCTCCTGCTAGTTGAGAGCAGAGGCTTGTGGCACTCTGCTCTGTTGCCAGCTCTTCTGCAGGGTCGCTTTGAGTGGAGACCACAGTCCCATCCACTCCCACAGGAACTCCCTTTCCTGCTAGTTGAGAGCAGAGGCTCGTGGCACTCTGCTCTGTTGCCAGCTCTTCTGCTGGGTCGCTTTGAGTGGAGACCACAGTCCCATCCACTCCCACAGGAACTCCCTCTCCTGCTAGTTGAGAGCAGAGGCTTGTGGCACTCTGCTCTGTTGCCAGCTCTTCTGCTGGGTCGCTTTGAGTGGAGACCACAGTCCCATCCACTCCCACAGGAACTCCCTCTCCTGCTAGGTGAGAGCAGAGGCTTGTGTCTCTCTGCTCTGTTGCCAGCTCTTCTGCTGGGTCGCTTTGGGTGGAGGCCACAGTCCCATCCACTGCCCCAGGAACTCCCTCTCCTGCTAGGTGAGAGCAGAGACTTGTGGCACTCTGCTCCGTTGCCAGCCCTTCTGCTGGGTCGCTTTGAGGGGAGACCACAGTCCCATCCCCCCATGTCAGCTCAAGCTGCAGTTGTGTGCTGCAGCCAGTCGCATCCTGCCCTGCTGCCAGGGATTCAGCTGGGGGTAAATGCTTTACCACCACAGCTTGTTGCTGGGGAGAGGGGCCAATTGCCCCGGCTCCCTGGAACTCCACTTCCATGGTGACTGGTCTCTGTACCTCTCCCCTCTCTTCAGTTGGTGCTGCTGTGACTTCTGCTGCTGCAGCACCTCTTTGCTCTAGCCAAGTGGCATCCACAGCCGCTATAACCCGGTCTATGATCTCCGGTGGAGGATTAGGTCCATACTGTGCCAGTCCACGTCTAACAGCCCGGTCCCAAAACTCTTCATCGGGTGTCCTGTCTGTTACGCTGGGCCTCTCAGCTCTATCCATTTCGACAAGTTGTGCGATAATGTCCCTTCTCTTACGGTTGCTGGCCGATCTGCCCTGGCTCTCCAGTAAGTCCTTGAGGGAAGAGAGCTTCAGCCGTTCATACAGCGTCTCCATCGTCCTGTGTCCTTGTAGCCGTCCTTTAAGGATGGAATTATCCCACTGCTGTTGAAAATGGGGAGGGTAGTGCTGCGCTAATCAGTGGTGAATGGATAAGTGAATAAACAGGTGGGGGAGGGGAATGAAAGTAGGTGTAATTGAAATGAGGAGCAATATAGCCCAAATGGCATCAGCATAAAAATAAATATAAATGATCAGTGAACAATAACAGTAATGGTGCAAATCATATAACTACACAGGTTCCTCTTAATGTGATGAAGTACACTATAAGTAATGGTGCAAAAAAAAATTCCAGGTAACTGTGCTAAGTGACACTCCTATACTGGTGATAAACAGTCCATCAACAGAGTTTGAAAAATATTAGCAAAAAATATAAGTAAAATTTCAAAAGTCCAAGAAAGCAAAAGTGCAAGTGTAGGTCCGCAATATGGAGTGAGAGGAAAATGGGTATCCAGTGATCCTTTTAGGGTAAGTAAGGATGTTTTCCACTATCCCACTGCTGTGCCACCACTTTAACGGTCACCACCATTTACGACCTTCCATCCCAGTCACGACAGCTTATCGACACTCCAACCGACAGGACCCGATCCCATTTCATTTGCCCAGAATCAAGACGAGACACAGCTCTGTGCTTGTTCCAAATGTAATGACAACTTTAATGGTTTCTTCTCAGCTTTTTATACAGTACAAGCATGTGACAGTATTCAAAGGGACAATGAGATCTCCACCCCCCTAATCACACACTAAGGGTAATTACTTAACATTCCTTAATCAACAACAAAACACCTTCACCCACTCCGTCTCCTAGGCAGACATTTTGTCTCCGCATACAGCTTGACACCTCTGAGCATCAATAGCGTAGACAGTGTTATCACACATAAACAGTTTTTAGCATGCATAATTATAGGTCTGGAAGCAGACCTGGGATTAACACCTGTCCGCTACAACACCTTTACACAAGGACAATGGACTGTCTCCCAGGCCCTGACGCAATTAGCATGTCACTAGAAATGAGTCATAGAATATTCTTTGCAGGCATTTTAAGGAATATACTGTAAAACACTATCCACGCCAAAACCATCCAACATGTGTACCCCATCTCCTGGCTCCATCTGTGCCCAAAAGTGACTCCTGTTACACCATTATAGTTCCCCTTCGCCGTGCCTCGCAGGAGAGAGGTCAATGGCTCGGCAATTTGTGCAAAATGAGGAATAAAGCGGCGGTAATATCCTGAAAATCCTAAGAAGCTCCGAATATCCTTAACGGTGCGTGGGATAGGCCAATTCTTGACAACTTCGACTTTAGCTGGATCAGGTTGGACCCCTTCGGCACTGACGACGTGGCCCAGGTAATGTACTTGTGGCTTGAGTAGGTGGCACTTGGAGGGTTTGACTTTCAGACCATGCTGGATCAGTACTTGGAAGACGTCGGACAGGTGAGTCAAATGTTCCTGATAGGATTTGGAATACACAATCACGTCATCCAGGTAGAGTAGGACACTCTGGAAGTTAAGGTGTCCCAGACATCTCTCCATCAGCCGTTGAAAGGTAGCTGGGGCATTGCACAGCCCAAAGGGCATACTTTTAAATTCGAAAAGACCCATGGGGGTGACAAAGGCTGTTTTCTCCCTGTCTTCGACGGCCATGGGCACCTGCCAGTATCCGCTGGTCAGATCCAATGTAGAGAAGTAGGCCGCAGAACCCAGCGTGGTGAGTGACTCCTCAATACGGGGGAGAGGGTATGCGTCTTTATGGGTGATGTCGTTCAATTTCCTGTAATCAACACAGAAACGGATGGTCCCATCCTTCTTCTTAACTAACACCATGGGTGCTGCCCAGGGACTCTGGCTCTCTTGTATTACATCTGCCTCCTTCATGTCGGTTAACAGTTTCTTGACGGTTTGGTACATGCCTGGTGCCACAGGCCGATGCCTTTCCTTGATGGGGGGTTTATCGCCGGTCAGGATTCGATGCTTAATCATGGAGGTTTTTCCAAAATCGGTTGGGTGTTTGCTGAAGGCACTCTGGCACTCCTTCACCACCTCGATGACCCCTTCGACTTGTTCTGGTGGGGTGAGAGATCCTCCTATTTGCAGTTGGTGCCACCAAGGTTCTGGAGAAATTTCCGTAGCCCCTGACACGGTTTGGGCACTCAGCTGTTGGGCCGCCTTCTGTGAAGAGAGTATGTCACTGGAGTCCAAGAAAACAAGTTGGGCCACTGGAGTGTACTTTGGTAGGGTGGTGGCTACGCCGGACAGATTAACTAGGCGGACTTGGACCCATCCATTCACCACCGTCACTAGGCTCCTTGCAGCTCGGACCAAAGGAAAATCTTCAGATTGTATGGGCTCCAGTAAGGCCTGATAGTCCTGATTCCTTACACCAGGGCGCGCCCGACACCACAAAATTGTCTCTGTGTTCGGCTGCAGGGTCACGGGCCTCATGTCTTGGATCCGAACTTTACCGATTTCTCCTCTCCGGTTCGCAAACTTCTGTTCTGCTTTCAGAATTTTGAGATGGTGTTGCGCAGTCCTCTGACCTGAGGAAGACATGTGGGGGAGAGAGGCATGCAAGGCATCCAAAATATCACTGAAGCAATGTCTCATTATATTCATCCCCAATATAAACTCTGTGGCCCCTGGTACCGTGACATTAGTGACAATTATACCTTGACCTCTAAGTGTGTGACCTCTCAGCTGAATAGTGGGCTCCCAGTACCCATGTCTGGGAATTGGTTTCCCATCCCCTGCCAGGACACTAAAATCCATATAATCTGGTTCACACAATGAATCGACATTCCAGTACCTATAGAATAGGCCCTTAGAGATGGTAGACACCTGCGAGCCTGTATCAATCAGGGCCTGCAGTTGGACACCATCTATGGTAACATTTACATAGGGGCAGGATGCAATGTATAAGGACTGTCCTGAGTATATTGGCTCTTCTGCTGGATCTGTGATTCGTTTTCCTGAGGGCCGGTCCTCGACCTCAGGGGACGCCCGTTTAAAGCCCAGCATTGCATCTTCCAATGACCGGGTTTGTCACAGAAATCACAGTAAGGCCTACTAGAGGGTCCCGAGCGAGGCCCGCTAGAACGGGGAGGAGGGGCAGGAGTAGGTCTCCTAGTCTCTGGAGGCTCTCTAAGTACCCGAGTGGTGTGATTAGCCAACTCCTGCTGGGCAATATCTTGTCTAACCTCTTGAATCTCAGTAATTGTAGTGGAGGCCAGGGTGACAGCCACGGGTGCGGGGGCTGGTGGTAACAGTGGTGCAGGGCACGCCGCCGCACCCATGGGTTCCGTTTTAGGGTCAGGATGCTCCTCGGGGCTTGCCCCCTGCTCTATAACTTGAAGGGCTAGGCGCTTAAAGGCAGAAAAAGACATATTGGGGTTCTGTACAGCTAACATCTTTAATTGCGCCTTGTCCCATTTATTTTGGACCCCTTCTATGAATCTATCCATCAATAGTTTGTTACCCTGGTCAGGGGTGATATTGTCCAGTTTCTGGACTGCCTCCAGGGCATTCTGCAAGGCTACTGCATATGCCCTTAGTGTTTCCCCCGGCTTTTGTCGCCTCTTGTACAGCCTGAGGCGGATCTCTGAGGGTGAGTGGGACTCAAATACCTGATGTAATTCCTCGAAGATCTGATCTACTGTAGTCTTCTCAGAAGTGGGCCAGGTACGGACTTCCTCACGTGCAGGTCCCTGCAACTGTCCCATGAGCAACAGCACCTGTTGGTTAGGGGGGAGAGAGTAGAGAGAGAAAATGCTTTGGAAGCTCTCCTGGAAATCCTTGAGGGAAAAGGGATCGAATGGGGGGCCCCACTGTCATGACGTCGTACTGGAGGTGATCCCGGAGGGGTAGCTTGTGCAGGAGCCGCAAGAGGATCTGGTACATCACCTGCATCTGGTGATCTTGGGGCTGACATGTTGTAGCCTTGTTTGAGTGCGCTGTCACTTTAAGAAACTTTCAGGGCACTGTCTTTTAGTGAGATGTCTTTGAGTGCGCTGTCATTTTAAGAAACTTTTGAGTGCGCTGTCACTTTAAGAAACTTTGAGAGCGCTGTCTTTGAGAGCGCTGTCTTTGAGTGCGATGTTGTTGAGTGCGCTGTCTTTGAGTGCAACGTCTTTGAGTGCACTGTCTTTGAGTGCGCTGTCTTTTATTGCCGGACACGTTGCTATGGCTGTGCCTGGCAACTTCCTTTTTTTGGTCCGGTCAGCAATTGTTTCCTCCGTGCAACACAGAGTGGATTCTCTAGTTCCGGCTTGCACACTGAAGAGGCGTCACCGCCGGGGCTTGACTGGGCGGAGCTGCTTTAGTGGCTGAATGGTTAAGGCGTACACCTGTATCCTGTTTGTGACGCCAGAAAACGATGTGGTGACCGGGGAGGGTGAGCCCCACGGCCACACACATGCGCTTGATGGTTAGCTACTTGGTTCTTGGGGCTAGGAGCCCAGGGTAAGGTGGTATTAACCCTTAGTGAGGGCCAGATGGTATTAACCCTCTCTGTCACGTGACGCCACTGTAGTCTTGGAATACCCCGGGAAACTACAGCTCTGGGGGCCTCCGTATCACCGCTAGTTAGGATGGTAATAACACAGTCCACAACAGGGGTTAAAACAACGAAGGCTTTACTGGCATGAAGGCAGGTGTCAAAATCTTCACAGCGTTTAAACAGAGTGTCAAAATGTTCTGCAGGCAGTCTCTGGATCACACGGCTGATAATGCTTGAGCTTAGCTGATCATATATATATACTCGGCTGCAAAAGCCGGATTAGTAATTCAGGGCCTATGCTTAACTAGGCTAAAAAATAGATACACTTACTGAAGTGTCTGTAGACTTGAGGCTTTTCGCCGGAATAACGGATTGATCCGATAAATGAGCTGAAGTACTGGTTCTGTAATGTTTAGGGATACTCCACTCTTTGCTGTATTTTCTCCTGAACTGGAGGCTTCTGGCCTGCACTTCTTCTCTGACTGTGTTTTGCTCTGTTCTGCCAGGAACTGTGTATAGTCTAGACTGGCTTAAACAGGAAGTACAATCCCTTATAAGGGCCTGATGAGACTGAAGCCTATTGGTTGAGAGCTGTGGATCATAGAGACTGACCTGTAGTATAACACAACACAATAAGGTCTTGTCTAGCATTTAGTCCTCCCGACTCTAATACACTCTGACTGAACATGAGATGGTAATACACTCTGACTGAACATGAGATGGCTGACTAAACCCCTTAAAGCTATACACACCTAATAAACGTATTATCAACCATAACAGTATAAATCACATCATAACTAGCTGAGTCCCTGCAGGGGAGACCCCACAAGCCAAGGGCCTCAATCTGACAGGGCCTACAGCAAATACCTGTACTGGGACACCACAGAACTGTTTGGTAGAAACACATTTCGTCGTGTTTGGAGGAGAGAGAATGCTGAGTTGCAACCAAAGAGCACCATACCTACTGTGAAGCATTGGGGTGGCAACATCATGCTTTGGGGCTGTTTCTCTGCAAAGGGAACAGGATGACTGATTCGTGTACATGAAAGAATGAATAAGGCCATGTATCGTGAGATTTTGAGTCCAAACCTCTTCCCATCAGCAAGGGCATTGAAGATGAAACTTGGCTGGGTCTTTCAGCATGACAATGATCCCAAACACACCACCCGGGCAACAAAGAAGTGGCTTTGTAAGAAGTATTTCAAGGTCCTGGAGTGGCCTAGCCAGTCTCCAGATCTCAACCCCATAGAAAACCTTTGGAGGGAGTCCGTGTTGCCCAGCGACAGCCCCAAAACATCACTGCTCTAGAGGAAATCTGCATGGAGGAATGGGCCAACATACCAGCAACAGTGTGTGACAACCTTGTGAAGACTTACAAAAAACGTTTGACCTCTGTCATTGCCAACAAAGGATATATAACAAAGTATTGAGATGAACTTTTGATATTGACCAAATACTTATTTTCCACCATAATTTCCAAATTTTGTCTCTCATAGTTGCGGTATACCTATGATGACAATTACAGGTCTCTCTCATCTTTTTAAGTGGGAGAACTTGCACAATTGGTGGCTGACTAAATACTTTTTTCCCCACTGTATGTAAGTAGTCTTTCTGTGATGGGAGGGGCATAAGGGAGACAAAAAGTATGAAATCTAAACATTTTTGCAGTAATAAAATTTGTGTCGGGAATTGTGGTTTCAAGAGAAATAGGGGTTCAATTAGAGAAAGAAGTTGGGGTGGGAAAAAGTTCTGTAATATTAGATCATTTTAGTAAATGTGACACCTCTTAATATGCTCAAAACATACAAAGCTGTATTTAAGCTAGCACGTCTATCAGGAAAATTAACGTTAAAACTTTTTTTTTTCTTTTCAGGCTGTTGGTACTACTAATAAAAAAGAAGAGAGCAGTTGTCAGAGATAAGAATGATTTAAACACATACTACTCAAAAATATATGTTAGGAATCCCCAGAATGAACAGAATCAATTTACCAAAGCTTATGAACAACCATGTCTGGAAGATACAGCCTTTTTGAATTAACATATTGATTAAATGTACAGGAATAGTGAATATAAAAGGGCTGTCAAGTCTTTATTAAGAAAAACGATTTTGTTCTTGTACCGAATGAATAAGCAGCTTTGTACTGTAAGATAAAGATAATGTTTTATATGAATAATAAAAACCCTGCCTTTTTGCCATTTTTGTCCAGTTAGGAGATTTACTTTTACTTCCAAACCTATAGACACTTTAGGACGTGAGAGGAAATCTCTCCAATTTGACTGAAACCTCCTCATAGACGGTCGTCATTGGAGTATGTGTCCCAATAGGAAGATTTCCCACTTTTTATCTATTTTGGAGGCAATTCAGAATTTTCAATTTTCCCTCACTTTAGGTCCCAGGGTACCAGGACTGAACGTCCCTACTGGGGACACAGAGAGCAACAAAAATTCAACAGAGGTTTGAAAACTTATACCACTCAGCATAATTTGGCTTGATGAGCCTGTTACATAAAAAAGCAAAAACCGACCCCCCCCCCCCACACACACACACGCACGCAAAGCCTACAGGAACCACAGCATAGCGATACAGTTTAAGTTCACCTGTATGCTATATAAATAAAAATTGTTTACAGTGCAAATACTGCTGTTACATATAATGTGCATAAAATTTGAACATTTTCAACAATTGAACATTTGCAAAAAACACCACTGTACCATAAAATCAATGAATATACATAAAAAAGTGCACAATAACTAAATCCAACATACTTCTTACTCCCCCCTCCCCTCCCACCCAAAAGCTGGTGTCCCCATCAGAGTACCCCCCTAGGGATGAGTGGCTGTGGTGGTGGGTGGGATGGTGGGTGGGATGGCCCCAAGCAGTTGCTTGTTTTGCCTGTCTTGTTCCGACGGGCCTGAGTACAGTCAGTCAGTCACAGGCGCCTGGGTGCAGAAATTATTCGGTCTCTGGCGCCCCCACAATGACTCAACCACAGAGATGCTCCCCCACGAAGTCCCACCTCTGCAGGCGCCTGGGTGCAATGCACCCTGTGCACCCTGCCTAGGATCGGCCCTGCAAGTAACCATATTCCCTGGGCTGAGGGGGGCCCAATCTGTTCATCCAGAGGGAGACTTTTTTTTTTTTCATTTTCGGGCACCCCCGTCTGGCAGACTTACACACTATCCTGTGATGAGTCCTTACTCTGTAAGTCCCTGCTACTTGCCTGGCAGAGTGATTCAGCATTTTGGATTGCCTTCCACACTGCCTGACTCCTTCAGCAAGTCAAGTAAGTGCTGAGGGAATCAGGCAGAAGAAGAGCACTGGCAGGCTCAGGGAAGCTGGCTTGAACTGAAAGTGATCAGTGCAGGCAGAGTCCTTGTGTGGTGTCCATCCCAGCCCAGCAGTGCAGAAACAGATAGATCGCCAACTCTGACAGAAGTCACAGGAAAGGTATAGTCCTGACATGACAGCACACCCCTTTCCCCGTGCCTTGACCATTGCCTATTTTCAATTATATAGTGGGGAACAGCCAAATGTGATCATCATTATCATGATGATGATGTTCACACTCATACAGTACAGGTGCTTTGAGCCACGGAACCTGTACTGTCACTGTGTGATTATCATAATGATAATTGTCATTGAAGGAAGTAAAATGCAAACCAGCCATAGACGGTTCAAATCCTGGTCGGTTTAGCAGGGACCGGCTGATATTCAAACCACCTGCACAGGCTGATTGTACCCAAGTCAATTGTTTTACGACTTGGGTACAACCAGCCTGTCGGGTTTTACATGCAATTATTGGCAGCAGCTTTTATAGCAGCTAGCAGTAATCACTGTGTTCTCCCAGATAAGATTGCTCCCCCCCAACAGGAGAACACAATAGCTCTGCTGGAGGGATTACCCTGCCAACATAGTCAATGGTATGAATGAATGACTTGTATAGCGCTACACATGCGAACTGAATCGCCTCTAGGCGCTTTTTGCAGCCAGTGTCTTCCTGGCTGGTGCGGTCATTTACCCCGTAGGATCTTGACACGCTTGGGACACAAAGTCGTACACACATATATATACTGAGCCAATTTGGCCAGAATGCAATTAACCTACCAGCATGTGTTTGGAGTGTGGGAGGAAACCGGAGTACCCGGAGGAAACCCATGCAGACACGGGGAGAACATGCAAACTCCAAGCAGATGGTGTCGTGGTCGGGATCCGAACCAGCAACGGGCGACCCTTTTGCTGCTAGGTGAAAGTGCTAACCACTACACCACTGTGCTGCCTGTGGTAATGAGGGATTTGAGCGATTTTTCTTTCCTACAAACTGATTGTATTTTTGTTTTAGGTGGGTGGGTGGAGTCAGGGGTGCGATCAGAGGTGGGGTTTTGGGGGCCCTGTCAGGTAGGCTGCATGCGTCCCTGTAATTTCTAACAGTGGCACTGAATAAACCTATTATTGAGGTTTAGAGACAAATAAGTACGTTTTGTAAATGCTTAGAGAGAACTTCCTATTATTTTGAAAGGGAAGTAACATAGTTCAGCGTCCAAGATTAATACTATTTATTGCCTACCAAAAATATGAAAGGACATAATGAACTTCCTAGAACAGTAATGAGTATCATGTGATCACTGTGACCAATCACAGCTAGCAACACAATTGTATATGATGGATAGCATGAAAGGAAGACAAAAATCTCACCTACCATCATTTTGCTATAGGCCGGGTAGCAAAACAAAGTGTGCAATAACACTTTACAACAATTCTTCTCATTCCCTGTACCCCATATCTCCACTTCTTCCAAAAATATTTGCACTAAAGCCATTGGGTATGCTTCACTTTGTAAATAGAAATTGGCCAGTAACAGGACAGCAAGTAGAAGAGACCTAATATAGGAGAGATGAGGCAGGTGTTCTTCAGCAATTACAATTAGAGCGTATAAGACACAGAAGCAAAAATATTTTACAGTGACAGAAAAGTACGTTAACAGCTAGGACAGGCCCAAATTGGGAGAGATAAGACATGTTTGAGGCTGCAATACAATACAATATAGTATCTAAAACACAGTAGCCTAAAATATTTTCATGGGGCTGGCGAGAACGTGAGCGATTAGGCAGGTTTTATCCTTCCATTACCTACATTTACTTCTCCAACAGAACAGAGACAGGGTTACTTGAGCTTTGAATGTGACCACAGGTCCACAAAACATGACCTGCACGGAGACAGAAGCTCCACAAGCTTTTATCTTAGGTTGTCCTACCACCCTAGTGGCCTCCCACTTCCCCCAAGATGTAAGTCACCAACATCCTTGTCTGCCATTTTGATTGCTCATAACCAGAGCTTTTTTCCTCAAACAATAGGTGCTGGAACTCAAACACGACCCCCCCCCCCCCCCCCCAAAACCCCTCACCTTACACACACCCTCCAAATCACATCAAATAGTGGGTGTGGTCAGATTTCACAAACAGTAGGAGGGTCTTAAAGGGGCATTAAATACCAGGATTGCATTACATACAGTGCAGAGTTCAGGGGAGTTACACACAGAGTGCAGAGCTGTCACTTGTAAACACAGAAACCGGACTTCTGTGTTTACAAGTGATCGTGGTTAGCAGGCACCAAAGGGTCTGAGCCAGAGGTGGTGGAACTGAGTTCCACCAAGTTCCCCCTGAAAAATAGCCCTGCTCATAACTAGGGTTGTCCCGATACCACTTTTTTAGGACTGAGTACAAGTACCGATACTTTTTTTTATGTACTCGCCGATACCGAATACCGATACTTTTTTTTAAATGTGTCCCCAAATGCAGCCATGTCCCCAAACATATCCAGCCATGTCCCCAAACATATCCAGCCATGTCCCCCATATACGCAGCCATGTCCCCAAACATATTGCATCCATGTCCCCCCCATATCCAGCCATGTCCCCCGTACCTACTGTATATGATGCCGCCGCCGCTGCCGCGATAATCACCGCGCGGGGAACATTACAGTCAGCTTTCGTTTGAATAAGCTGTTTTCCCCGCCGCGCTGTGTATAGAGACTCTCCCCCTTGCTCGCGATTGGACAGATCCGTCCAAGGGGGAGTGTCTATGCCGCGGTGATTAACGCGGCGGCTTTGCGACACACGACGGCGGCGGTTGCGGCGGCGGCGTGGGGGGGTAGGGGGGTGAAGTATTCTATTTTGGCATCGGGAGTATTAGAGGGAGTACGAGTACTCCCGCTAATACTCGGTATCACTCTTGAGTCCATACTGCACTATGAAGGGCTCTTGAGTCTTCTCTCTTTTTCTTTTTGGTTTGTTTCCAACACTTACATCTTTATTCTCTGAGAGAAACATGCAGAGCGGCAAATGCTTCATGTTTTCCTCTCTAACCCCTGGTGAAGAGGAGTAATTAGGTAATCTTTCTGCAATTTGCTATGCCTTTTATTTAATGCAACTGCTTTGCTTGTATAGAGTAAGCTGTTGTAAATTTTGAATGCATGCATCACCCACCCTTTTAGAATAATAAATACTAAATACTAAATATTTTTTTGCTCTAAATTGCACAAATTGAGGGAGCTTAAAGTGGAAATTGCATGTAATTGCCTTTTATTTCAAGTGACTGATTTCATTTCCATAACAGTTTATTCAAATATTTTGAGCATATACAAGTATGGCAATACAGGCACAACTTGCAGAACAGATGGAAATAGTAACAACAAGTAGTGTATCAGACTATTTTACCACCAATCAGGGGTAGCCTGTCAATTGTGGGCGCGCGGGGGGCGCCGTCCCCTATCCATGCCGCCACCCTTCCTATCCATGCACCCGGCCCCTTTCAGGAATTAATTCCTATGAATGGGCATGAATTCCTATAATGGGGTGTGTTTTTTGAAGCAGCCAATGCCCCGATCCTCACCGCTCCTTGATGTCCACCACTTCCCAATGGCCGCCGCTGCCTGATGCCCGACGCCTAGATGGGGTAAGTGAACTGACCGGCACAGCAAGCGGGGGTTGGGTGGGGGGCCAAACAAAAAACCACAACCTGCCACTGACACCAATGCAAATAGATGAAACACATGGTTAGGTTTAATCTCCCTCAGGTAGACTTCTCGTCCTTGAGTCACCGACTGACAGTTTGCAGCATACAACCTGTCAGTGTACGGCCACCCAGATTCCCAATGGTTCGTCTAAGCCCTGTTGGATCACCTGCCTCCGGGTTCACCTCAGACCGACTCCCCATCGAACAACACAACTTGCTTGGGATCTTCTTGGTGAGGGATGGGAACCCAGTCAATCACTGGGGCCCCTTTGCAGCATCAGTTGCCCAGGGCCATGAGGGCCCAGAGTCGGGAACTCCGCGTAGCACGTGCACCCCGGCCTGGTAGGCCATATCGCCAGGGCGCGTGATGTGAGCGCACCCTAAAGGTGGGTGCCGCACCTGGAACCAGGAACCCGCGAAGAACCCCGAGCAAAGGCCTCCGCCACAGAAATACCCCTCCCCAGCATGCTCCATGAGGGAAAACTCCTCCAATTGGCTGCTGGGAAGAAGCCGCTCCGCCCGGACCCCTCTGGCGCCACCTGCCACCCAGAGATAAAACTGCATCTCTGAAGCACAGAATGACCCACAGGACAGTTCAGGACTGGCGATAGCCAAATTTAAATAAATCAACATGGATGAGAGCAAGTAAGTCTCTCATCCCACTAAATTTAACGATAGCACCTGTACTGATAAGTACACAGGCGCTACAGTAGTTTGTGTTTCCTAAAGATGTTTTTTTACTGTCCTGTGCAGGAAAATATACTTTAAACCCAGAGGGCCAGATTCTCGTACATCGGCGCATCCTTATGTGGGCGTAGCGCATCCAAGATGCGCTACGCCGTCCCAACTTAGAGAGGTAAGCGCCGTATTCCCGAAGCACAGACGTTCAAATTTGCGCCGGCGTAGTGCAAATTCGTGGGCGTAAGTGGGCGTAAGTGAAAGTAGGAAGGAAGTGGGCGTGATACATTTAAATGAACCGTGACCTTATGCAACTGATGGTCCGAACGGACGGCGCATGCGCCGTCACGTGACCGGGTGTCCCCCGCCCCTATGCGCATGCGCACAACGCGATTGTGAGTTGCTCCGACCAAGTGCATAAATACGCCCAGACATGCGCCCATCGTGTGCAAAAGTACACCTGTTAGTTTAGTCTTGGTGGTGAGCTTACTTTTGCAGTGCTTTGACATGTCTGCTGAGCGTACAAGGAGCAGGAAAAAGAATTTCGCTCATGATGAGAGGGCCATAATTCTCGCAGGCATGGAGAGGCACTATGACCGCCTCCATGGGTCCAGGAGTAAAACGACAAGCAAGGGGAGAAGGGATGAGATCCTGCAGAGGATAACGGATCAAGTGAATGCTGTGGGCAATGAGGCAAGGATGCCCAAAGACATAGCCAAAAAGATTAATGATCTAAGGCGGAGGGTCAAGGACAAGATGGCCCTCATGGCGAGGCATGCCAGGGGCACTGGTGGGGGACCTGCCTCAAGGGTCCGTCTGACACCAGATGAGGAGGTAGTTGCCCGGTGCCTTACCAGGGTGCAAGAGGGTATGCCGGGCTATGATTCTGTTCATCCGCCCTTGAGGACAGGTAAGTGTGTTTATTTCTACTATCTGGTGTGTAGCATGTGAGGGAGGAAGGGAATATGTGACAAGTTTGTGGGTCCACCAACATGTGAATGTTTTGTGTCATCCACAGGTGTCCAGGATGTAGCTGGCCTGTCTTGTGCCCCTGCCCGTCCCACACCATCCCCTGATGATGATGTCCCTGCCCGTCCCACACCCTCTTCTTCTGATGAAGATGCCCCTGACCCCCAGGGAAGGCGAGCGGCATTGGTGGCGGAGAGTGGTGGCCACGCCTCCATTGAGGAGGTTCTGCAGGATGCGGAGCATTTGGGGGAGGAGGTGTCACTGTCCCTTTTCATGGAGGATTTGGGGAGCTTGGCTGGTCCATCCCGGACCTCAAGCCCACGATCCTCCACATCCTCGGACTCCATCTCCAACCCAGCCACTCCCTCTGTCTCCATCCCCAACCCACCCCCTCCATCTAATCACTTCCCCTATGCCAGGCCTGAAGCCTCTCGTGGACCAAGGAGGGCAACGCGGAGAACCAGGGGGGTACCCGAGTTCCTGCCTGTGACCCTGACCACTGCGCAGGAAAACCAGACCCGCCTTATGGGTGCGATGGCCCAGGACATCACTCGAGTGGCTGACAGCCTTGGGGAGAGGGGACATGTCACTGATGTGATTCAGGACATTGCAGGCAACACCACTGCAATTATCACCTGTTTGCGGGATCTAGAAAACACCACAGCAAGCCTGGTGAAAGAGGTGCAGACCCTAAATGATTCCGTCCAGGGCCACACAGCTGCCATTGTTGTTGTTCAAACCGAGACCAATAACCTCCTGAGGAGGATAGCGGTGGCATTAGAGGGCAGGCCTCCAGCCCCGGTGGATGCTCCTCTGCCTGATGCAAACCCCCCCCCCCCCCTCAACCAGGCAGTTTAGGAGCCGGGGCCGGGGCCGTGGCCGAAGGCAGGCCAATTAGTTTTTTTTTTGATTATTATTATTGCTCTGGTAAAGATTTTTTTATTTATTTTTCTAAGTATTGCTCTGGTAAAGAGTTTTTTATTTATGTTTCTAAGTATTGCTCTGGTAAAGAGATTTGTATTTATGTTTCTAAGTATTGCTCTGGTAAATAGATTTTTATTTATTTTTCTAAGTATTGCTCTGGTAAAGAGATTTTTATTTATTGTTGACAAATGCACACGGTGAGGCGTGCAGAATAGTGTGACTGGTGTGTGAATGGGGGGGGGTGACACTCCTGCCAGCAAAGGGGTGTCACCCTCTGCCGTGTGAAAGGTGTATGAATGTACAGTGACATAATTGGAGCCTTGGCATGGCGTTACTGCTCCCTAAAACCATGTGGTTTAATTGGGTCTAATCCAATTCGATGTGCATGTGGGGGGTGTGTGCTAGGGACCACAGTGGTGTGCACGCGTGCATTCACATTGTGCCATGTTTAATGTGTGTGTTTATCGTTCAAAGAGACGTTCAACGAGGCATCTCCTGATTGCTGATCCCTCAGCAGATGAGGTACCCTCAGGCAGGGGTGGATTGTCGGGTTAGGGGGTCAGGTCATCACGTAGCTCAATCTGCAGGCCCCTTCTCACAGCGAAGTTGTGCAGAATGCAACATGCCCCGATGATCTGGCACACAAAGTCTGGGGAATACAACAGGGTACCCCCAGACTTATCCAGGCATCGGAAACGGGACTTCAGGAGGCCAAAGCTTTGTTCCACCACTGCACGGGTGCGTATTTGCGCAGCATTGTAGTTTTCCTCTCCTGGGGTTTGGGGGTTCCGGAATGGGGTCATTAGATGGGGTCCCAGTGCATATGCAGAGTCACCTGTAAGGGAAAAGACAGGAGGATGTTAGTCGTGCATGTGCCCCTTGTGATGTCTGCATCATGGGGGGGGACAGTCATACCTGACACCCATGTCACTCACCAACCAGCCAGCTGTCCCCATACACGTTCTGTTCAAACTCCATTGGAATCTCGCTTTGGCGGTATATATAGCTGTCATGACAGGATCCGGGGTGTTTGGCACGGACGTGCCATATGAGGCCATGGGCATCGACTATCACCTGGACATTGATGGAATGCCAGTGCGTCCGATTGCGGAATATGTGCTTTAGGTCACGGGGGGGCCGTAGTGCCACATGGGTGCAATCAATGGCCCCAATGGTGCGTGGGAATCCTGCAATTCTGACAAAATCTGCCCTTGCCTTATTCCGCTGATGCTCCTGGGTGGGTCTGATGATTTGGTTGGACATGCGTCTCAGGATTGCGGGGACAACCTGGTGCACACACCTGCTCATGCTGGTTTGTGACATCCCAGCCACACCTCCACTTGTGCGCTGAAAAGATCCAGTGGCCAGGAAATGGAGTGTTGCCATGACCTTGAACAGAGGCTGCACTGCATGTGAGCGGTGTGTTGGGCTGGTGAGGTCATCCTGCAGGATTGTGGTTATTTCCTGGATGGCTTGAGTGTTGAATCTGAAGAGGCGATACACCTCTGCTTCCCCGATGGCCAAGACGTCTAATGGCGTTCGGTAAAAACGCTGCCGTGCCCTTCTCCTTCTCCTTCTCCTTCTAAGCGCCTGGGCGCACACTAGTTGTGCTATGACCATGCCTGCCCCTGGCATGTTGGCATACAGAAGTCTTGTCCTGCAAGTGTGGTTGCTCAGCTCGTCCGTAAGGGTGCTGCTAAAGCTGCTCTCCAGCTGAACTGCACACGTCTGGTGCAAAGTTGCCCCTGCTTTTATGAGGGGCAAGTTTACACCGGACGAACAGCTTACGCGCACCGCTCGTAGCCTGCGTCGGGCGGTCGTACGTTCGGGAATCTCCGTATATCCCTCATTTGCATATTTGATTAGGAAATCAATGGGAGCGCTGGGCGTTCTCGGCGTAAATGTGCGCCTACGCTACGCCGGTGTACAAACGTTGCGCCAATCGGAACAAGACTAATTTATGGCGTACCTGGTTCTGTGGGTACGGCGCACCGATACGACGGCGCATTTGTACACTTATGCCGCGCATATCAAGGTGCCCCGGCGTAACGCCTTTGAGAATCTGGCCCAGAGTTTACATACACTGCAGGAGGGTAATTAGGGTAATATCAGTCCCAGGAAGACTCCTTAAAGTATATGAATAATGATACATAGGGGAACGGTTTCTTAGGTACATGGGTTTGAGGAAACAGCTGCAGTGATGGCCAGATCTGCATGTCTACATGTAGGAGACTGGGACCAGACTGTGTAAGTGAGATTTAATTACAGTGAAACAAAATCCTTTCAAACACCAGCACACAGCAAACATGAAAACATAAGTGAACCAAAAAACCCAGTGATGGAATATCTGGATAATAACTAACAAAGAGAAAGCCTACAAAATATAAAATGAGGAACACAGAGAAGCAGGGAAACTGGAGGTGCAGGGAGAAGGTACACACAAAACTGGAATCAGGAGCAAGACGGAGCAGGTCCAAGGCAGCAGGATACAAGGTACAACAAACAGGTTAGGAGCAGGAACAGGATAATGACTAGCAGTATCTGGCAGCAGGCAAAACACTGGAGCAAAAAGCACTTAGTAGGGGAGGACCTAAATACCCTCCCACTTATGGACACTGGAATTACAACCAGGGCTCAAGTCCTGCAGGAACGGAGTTCCTGCACTTTTTTCACAGCAGGAACTCAGTTCCCTTTGCAGGACTAGAGCAGCTGAGAGCAGCCGAGCCAATCCTTCACTAAGCGGCGATGCCCAGCTCGAGTCACTGTCAGGGGCAGGCAAACCTTAGTAATCCTTTATGTTACTGGCCGCTTCCTGTATATGGATTCATCAGGTAGTGTGTGGGTATTCCGTCACTTCCTCAATGCCGCAATGTCTCCTGGGAGCTTTTATCATTGTTCCCAGGAGACATTGCGGAGGTCTGCCGCGAGTTATCGCGGGATTTAGAAAGAACTTGCGGTTTAGTAATTATGCATATGAGCGTATCATTTATTTATTTTTTTTGGTGGGGGAGTGGATCTTGGGTGGGAGTTCCCACACTTTTTTCCCCAGAACATGACCCCTGATTACAACCCTCTGCCCAGGGAAGCACAGTGCCACCAGCATGTGATATAGGTCCCGACAATGGGATCGAAATAGAATTAACTTTTCATTTTTTTTTTTTATCTTTAAGGGGTATGCAAAGATTTATACCAAGGCCTTTCTTAAAAAAGGTTGATTGTAAAAGCTACATTCCCACTAAGGATGAACCTTTGGTTTAGTCTGAACAGGTTCAGACTGAACCTTGCCTGTTCTGGCATTTATTTGACAGAGATCAAACATAATATATAGTAGAAGTTCTCTTCCACCACTATATATGACTGCTTCCTTTCAGTTATTGTTAAGGAAGCAGCAGGCACCTGCCACATCCTTAGCAACCAGTAACATCACCCTCTGTCAATGCTTGTTAAGCAGCAGCAGCAGGTATTGACACCCACAGCATCTTTAGCAACCAGTGATGTCACTTGGCCCCATTGGATTTCTGTCTGGGAATCCTAAACCACGTAAGCAAAGAGGCAAGGATAACACTGACATCACTGACCAAACGCTGTATGTCCATTTGCCCATTATTGATCAATGAAGTCACCCAAGAGACCTTGCCATATTTTTTACTTTTAGTGGTGGGGGGCCAGAAGATGTCAGTTGGCAGAGAGTGAACAGTGTGAGCAAATTGTGTCAGAAGTCTGCAAGATTGTTTTCTTCTTGTGGATGCTGTTCATTATGGGTAATGTGGATCTGCATCACTGAACACAGTTATTGACAATGGAAGTTTATTTTTATTTTTATTAAAGAACTGAACAAAACTGTGTAAGTACTTTATTTACTTTTTTTGTATGAAGCTGGGGGACTGAGATATATGCAGGGAGGTGGTTGGGCCTGGGGATACAATCTACAGTCTGTGGTTATGCTTTTCAGCTGCAAAAACTCAGGTGATTCCCTGAAGACTACTCTAGAGGGACGGCCACTGCTGACAGACAAACTAATTTCCCCTATAAGACCTGATTCACGCCTATGCAGGTTGCAAATTGCATATTCCAGGTTATTGGAAATTATATAGCATATACAGTACAACACAAACTATATTGTAATTTAATGTTATTAAAAATTACCTTTCCATTTCAAATCTGCAGCACAGATATTTTCTGTAAAGTTCAATGCAATATGGCTACTTGGAGGCATTTGTTGCACTGTTTTACACTATTCCATACTTATGCAATTGGCTCACCGAAGTCTGCACGATGGAAATCAGATTTTAGGCATCTCTCACTGCTGCCACCATCTTTGTATAATTTTAAATTAAAATCTTTATTTATTTAATTTGTGGTTGCCTTTATTAGGGGGTTCATCTTTTTTTGATTTACCATGGGGATGTTGGCAATGCTATTTAGGTCCAATATGATGTTCTATCTATGTTTTTCATTAAAAATTATAAAATACAAATATTAAAAGTGTAAAAAACAATTATCACTCTAAACAGTAGTTTTCACTTGTAGCAATTGAATGAATCAAAGTAAAATGTATATGACATGAAAAAAGTCCACCAAATAGTGCAAAATAGTGTTCAAATCTTCTCCTGTTGATAATAATATCACACACCACCTCAGGTGCACTGGTGATCCCCAGCAGATAAAGCACTCACCAAAATTCAATACCTCCCACTCTCATGGTTGGCACAATACACTTGTGTGAAATATCCAGCTGTGTTCCGTAGGGGTCATTAATGGCCATAAATTATGACAAAATGCAGATATCCTCCAATAGTACAGTAACCAAATAAGCTAAAATGTATTAAAAACTGCTAGA
Source organism: Rana temporaria (assembly GCF_905171775.1). NCBI lineage: Eukaryota > Metazoa > Chordata > Amphibia > Anura > Ranidae > Rana > Rana temporaria. The sequence continues at coordinate 57,045,692 of NC_053500.1, read as the reverse complement.
AAGCCGCTCACATTAATACAAAAAGATCGCAATATGAGGTGACATCAGATACTGCCTCATTATGTGATAGACTGTGAGGGTCTCACTATCTCCGGACACCACAGACGTGCCTCCGCGTTTACTTCCAGTCTTGACGTCACCAGATATAAAGATAACACAAATATACATGATGAAGCCCTGTCTGAGGTGTAATGTGTACGATTGAGACCATCGTCATGCCTATCAGATACACTAATGCCCTGTACACACGATCGGTTCGTCTGATGAAAACGAACCGATGGATTTTTTCATCAGATATCCGATGAAGCTGACTTTCATTAGTCTTGCCTACACACCATCGGTTAAAAATCCGATCGTGTCCAACGCGGTGACGTAAAACACAACGACGTGCTCAGAAAAATTAAGTTCAATGCTTCTGAGCATGCATCGACTTGATTCTGAGCATGTTATAGTGTCTACAAAATAGGGGATAAATCTATGGCATTTTTATTATTCATTTATTTTTTATTGGTAATGACAGTGATCTGCAATTTTTAGAAGGACTGCAACATTGCGGCGGACACATCTGACACTTTTGACACTTTTCTGGGACCAGTGACATTTATACAGCGATCGGTGCTAAAAATAGCCACTGATTACTGTATAAATGTCACTGGCAGGGAAGGGGTAAACACTAGGGGGCGATCAAAGGGTTAAACGTGTTCCCTAGGGAGGTGTTTCCAACTGTGGGGGCTCACTGGAGGAGGAGAGAGATCGCTGTTCCTGATCACTAGGAACAGCAGATCTCTGTCTCCTCCCCTGTCAGAATGGGGATCTGTTTTTTTACATTGACAGATCCCTATTCTGGCTCTTTGAGGAGCGATCAAGGGTGGCTCTGGCATCGCACCGCAGGCGTGCATGTGCCCCCTGTCGCACTTTAAAACGCTTAACGTACACCTACATCGATTTGTGCAGCCATGCAAACCTGCAGCACTATAATGATGGCAGATGGTTGGCAAGCAGTTAAAGCAATATAATGTGAGTATATTTTACATACTATTTTTAACAAACCATTATGGACCCAAGTATCCTGAGCTATTGTGACACATACAAAAAAAAAACATATCCGGCAAGAAATCGACAAGTGGGTATTGTCCTAAGACTGGGAACAACTGTCCTCCAGGGAGCAGGAGAGCAATAGTGAGTATAATTACATGGTTGCTGTTTTCATTCAATATAATTTTTGTAATATAGTCTAAATCCGACATATCGAATTAGATCTTTTCCTCAACATCACTTCCTCTTTAAACACTTCCCACTAGAAAAGCAACACTTGCGTGGACATTTATTTAGCATTCCTTGAAGTGTTTTCAATACTTCATAAAGGAAAACACATCATAAACACGTCATAAATGCCATAGGAGTGTTTAGTGAGCATTGCTTCATTCCTCCCAATCAACACACATGTGAACAAGCCCTTAGTGGTAATTACTTCTAGAGAGGTACAGACACTGCAACTTTTCTCATTAGAAAACCGAGAGTGCACCGGGTGATTATAGTGAACTAGACCCTCCCATTCAGAATCACTCTGGTTAAATATCTTATTTCTTCACAACAACAAAAATCTGCTACAACATCTGTTAAAATCCTTGCAATGTTCATTGATCACTGCAAGGGAATTTTTTTTTTTCCGACAGGAGTGGGGTTACTCTATAAGTTCCCGCAGGTTTATGTTGGAATCATAGTGGTAGAAATTTAGTTATGCTATTATCTTTTTTGTAGGACACTGAAAAGAAATTTCCAAACTCAGTTCCCTCCCAGTATATTCTGCTCATCCTTTTAAAGGTCAGTGGAAAGTGCATCCTTGTTTCAAAAAAGGAGATTGCGGAGGAATTCTTTGAGTCCCAGGTTTTCTACTCTTCAAAGGCATTCTGTAGATTAACCCTAGAGGTATTGAGGCATTATCATTGACTGTGCATTCTCAGTGACAGCATTTTACTTTGAAATAAAACTGACCTTCAAATGAATAATGTCAAAGTAATCTGCAGAAGCTCGACAGGTGATTACCAAAGCAATTCTGCCGCCATATAATGTCCTGCACAGTAATGAATTAAATGTAATATATTGGCTGGCAGAAGATGTCCCTGCAGGTCTGCTTTAATAAAGCCTCTGAGAGTTAACTTTAAATGCAGGTGTTTTTATAGCGTGTATGGTGACCTCTCTAGCTCTTTATTAACCACTTAAGCCCCGGACCAATATGCAGCTTAATGCCCAGAGGTGTTTTTACAATTTGGCACTGCGCTGCTTTAACTGGTAATTGCGTGGTCATGCAATGTTGTACCGAAACGAAACTTGCGTCCTTTTCTTCCCACAAATAGAGCTTTATTTTCATGGTATTTGATTGCCTCTGCGATTTTTATTTTTTGTGATATAAACGGAAAAAGACCATACATTTTGAAAAAAAATTGATTTTTCTTAAAACAAAAAGTAAAAAATATCGAATAAACAAAATTTTAGTCAAGCATTTAGGCCAAAATGTATTCAGCCACATGTCTTTAGTAAAAAAAATCGCAATAAGCGTATATTTATTGGTTTTTGCAAAAGTTATAGCGTCTACAAACTAGGGTACATTTTCTGGAATTTACACAGCTTTTATTTTATGACTGCCTATCTCATTTCTTGAGGTGCTAAAATGGCAGGGCAGTACAAAACCCCCCCAAATGACCCATTTTTGGAAAGTAGACACCCCAAGGAAACTGCTGAGAGGCATGTTGAGTCCATTGAATATTTTTTGTGATTGAATAATGACAAAAAAAAAAAATGTTTACAAAAAGTTGTAAATGATATATTGCTCACACATGCCATGGTTATACATGGAATTGCACCCCAAAATACATTCTGCTGCTTCTCCTGAGTACGGGGATACCACATGATTGGGAGCCTAGCCGTGTACGGGGCCCCAAAAACCATGCACCGCCTTCAGCATTTCTAAGGGCACAAATTTTTGATTTCACTCCTCACTACCTATCAAGGTTTCGAAGGCCATAAAATGCCAAAATAGCACAAAACCCAACCAATGACCCCATTTTGGAAAGTAGACACCCCAAGCTATTTGCTGAGAGGCATGTCGAGTCCATGGAATATTTTATATTTTGACACAAGTTGCGAGAATATGACAAACTGATTTTTTTTTGCACAAAGTTGTCACTAAATGATATATTTCTCACACATGCCATGGTTATATGTGGAATTGCACCCCAAAATACATTCTGCTGCTTCTCCTGAGTACGGGGATACCACATGTGTGGGACTTTTTGTGAGCCTAGCCGCGTACAGGGCCCCGAAAACCAAGCACCGCCTTCAAGATTTCTAACGGCATACAATTTTGATTTCCCTCCTCAATAGCTATCACTACCTATTACTGTTTTGAAGGCCATAAAATGCCAAGATAGCACACAACCCCCCCAAATGACCCCATTTTGGAAAGAAGACACCGCAAGCTATTTGATGAGAGGCATGTTGAGTCCATGGAATATTTAATTTGTTTGCCCCAAGTGATTGAATAATGACCAAAAAAAAAAAATTACAAAACGTTGTCACTAAATGATAAATTGCTCAAACATGCCATGGGCATATGTTTAATTACACCCCAAAATACATTCTGCTGCTTCTCCTGAGTACGGGGATACCACATGTGTGGGACTTTTTGGGAGCCTAGCTGCGTACGGGGCCCCAAAATCCAAGCACCGCCTTCAAGATTTCTAAGGGCATACATTTTTGATTTCACTACTCACTACCTATCACAGTTTTGAAGGCCATAAAATGCCAAGATGGCACACAACCCCCCCAAATGACCCCATTTTGGAAAGAAGATACCCCAAGCTATTTGCTGAGAGGCATGTTGAGTCCATGGAATATTTAATTTTTTTGCCCCAAGTGATTGAATAATGACCAAAACATTTTTTTTACAAAACATTGTCACTAAATGATAAATTGCTCAAACATGCCATTGGCATATGTGGAATTACACCCCAAAATACATTCTGCTGCCTCTCCTGAGTACGGGGATACCACATGTGTGGGACTTTTTGGGAGCCTAGCCGCGTACGGGACCCCAAAAACCAATCACCGCCTTCAAGATTTGTGTGAGTGAAATCAAAGATTTATGTCCTTAGAAATCTTGAAGGTGGTGATTGGTTTTCGGGGTCCCGTACGCGGCTAGGCTCCCAAAAAGTCCCACACATGTGGTATCCCCGTACTCAGGAGAAGCAGCAGAATGTATTTTTGGGTGTAATTCCACATATGCCCATGGCATGTGTGAGAAATATATCATTTAGTGACAACGTTTTGTAAATTATTATTTTTTTTGGTCATTATTCAATCACTTGGGGCCAAAAAATGTAATATCCCATGGACTCAACATGCCTCTCAGCAAATAGCTTGGGGTGTCTTCTTTCCAAAATGGGGTCATTTGGCGGGGTTGTGTGCCATCTTGGCATTTTATGGCACTAAAACACATTATATTGCCCAAATTATTGATGAAATAAAAATGATGATCTTAGGCCGAGTACATGGATACCAAACACGACATACTTTAAAATTGCGCACAAACGCGCAGTGGCGACAAACTACATACATTTTTAAAAGCCTTTACAGGTTACCACATTAGATTTACAGAGGAGGTCTACTACTAAAATGACTGCCCTCGATCTGCCCTTCGCGGTGATACCTCACATGCACGGTGCAATTGATGTTTACATATGACTCCAGACCGACGCTTGCGTTCGCCTTTGCACAAGAGCAGGGCGGGACAGGGATACTTTTTTTTTTTTTTTTTTTTTTAATATATTTATTTCGCTTTTTTTATTTTATTTGTAAACTGTTCCTTCCATTTTATTTATTTTTTACCATTTTTATTTTTATCTCAGGGAATGTAAATATCCCTTATGATAGCAATAGTTAGTGACATGTATTCTTTTTTTTTTTTAAATGGGGTCTATTAGACCCTAGATCTTTCCTCTGCCCTCAAAGCATCTGACCACACCAAAATTGGTGTGATAAAATGCTCCCCCCCCCGCTATATCCGGGGGGGGACATTCCCTCCCACTGAATGTAAAAGCAGTCTAGAGGCTAATTAGCCGCTAGGACTGCTTTTACATGAAAGTCGACCGCTGGCTGAAAAGAATGATACCAAGATGATGCCTAAACCCACAGGCATCATTTTGGTATAACCATTCAAAGTCCAGCAACATACCAGTACGTTGATGGTTCTTGTTGGACATGTATTGTAATCTTTTTTTTCATGCAGCCTGTTGGCTGAACGAAAAAAAGATTGATCGGTGGGTATGCCCACCATTAGAATACCTCCCTTCATCCACCCACTTCTAATGATGGGCATACATGCACCATTTATATATGCCGAAGCATGGGGGAATCTTCCCGCAAAAAAGTTATGCCGCGTACACACGGTTGGACTTTTCTATGCCGCGTACACACGGTCGGACTTTTCTATGCCGTGTACACATGGTCAGACTTTTCCACGGGAAAGCCTCCGTAGGAATGTCAACCGTACGTACGCGGCATTAGGAGCAAAATCGCTCCTCCGCCCCTAATGCCCCCATGCTTCGGCATATATGCTCTTTTTTTAACTGTGGTGGTGAAATCACCTCCTACAGCACTGGAGTCGCGGCTTTATATATCGTGGGAGCAAACGCTGTTGCTGTCAAGATAAATAAGTCTGCGCAACAGCTGAATGGCGTACCTGAAAACAGTAAAGTAAATTACATACCTGAAAAGCAAGCATGAAAAAACATAACAATAAAACTTTGCAGAATAGAATGCAGTAAAAAAGAGCAGAACAATAGAGAGAGAATAGAAAGGTAGAGAACAATAAAACGACAACTATTTTTGTTTTTTTTATTTTATATTTTTTTTGTGTTTTTATTTTTTACTTTTTTTTTTTTAACACTTTTTTTTGTAACTGTAACTGTTGAACTTTCTGGATCCAGGTTTGGGTCTCTCAAAATGCGATGGCATCTTGGGAGACCCTGTGTAAGTGTGCCTAGCCTGTGAAATGTTTCACCCTACGCTAATACTTCACTCGTGTGTGGAAGCGTTCAAAACATTAACCAATACAAAGACCAGGATCGGCAGGACATTGGGGACAAAAATAACGGGTGTCACGCCTAAATCCGCGCTTGGTACAGACACGAAATTTTCTTTGGGGGCTTTTTGGGTAGGGGTACTCCTGAGGGCATATACAAAATGCCTCTCATGCAGTCGGCTTACTGCATTTGGTTGGGGATGGTGAGGTACAGAACCGCCTGGATACAGGAATTCTGTGACGATATCCCTCTGGAATTGAAGGAAGGATCCCTTCTGTCCTGAAGCTTTGTATAAGACAAAAGCATTCAGTAGAGTCAATTGAAATAAATGTAGAGACACTTTTTTGTACCAGCGTCTCGCCTTACGGGCAATAGGATACGGCGCCATCAACTGGTCGTTGAGGTCCACCCCTCCCATATTAAGGTTATATTCGTGGACACAGAGGGGTTTCTCCACAACACCAGTCGCCATATGAATTTGTACTGTCGTGTCTGCGTGAAGGGTGGTAAGAACAAAAACATTCCTATTGTCCCGCCACTTCACAGCGAGCAAATTTTTACATCTGTAGCAGGCTCTCGCCCCCAGCCTAAGACGGGCATCTACAAGCCGCTGGGGATAGCCCCGGCGATTAGGTCGCACGGTGCCACATGCTCCAATCTGATGATCAAACAAGTGACTAAAAAGTGGCACGCTACTGTAAAAATTGTCCACATACAAGTGGTACCCCTTTCCGAATAAGGGTGACACCAAGTCCCAAACGATCTTGCCAGCGCTCCCCATGTAATCTGGGCATCCTTCTGGCTCTACCTCACTATCTTTGCTATGTGGCCCTGTCAAAAAGCTTATAGAGCTTGACCCCGTATCTGGCACGCTTGCTGGGAAGGAACTGTTTGAAAGACAAGCGGCCAGAAAATTTAATCAGGGACTCATCAACGCATACAACCTGCTGGGGATTAAACAAGGCTGCATAACGTTTGTTGAAATGGTTTATGAGGGGCCGAATTTTGTAGAGCCGGTCATATTCAGGGTCTCCACGTGGACGACAAAGTGCATTGTCACTGAAATGCAGGAACCGCAGGATCGCCTCGTATCGATTCCTGGCCATGTGAGCAGAGAACACGGGCATATGGTCGATGGGATGTGTGGACCAATACATCCGCAACTTAGGAAATTGGTGTATGCCCATGTTGAGGGTAAGGCCCAGAAAGGTCTTAAAATCGGAAACCTCAAGAGGTTTCCATTCTTTGGCAAGGAGAGACTGGGGATTAGCGGCGATGTAGGTACCAGCATATAAATTAGTCTGGTCCACAATAGATCTATAGAGATCTTCCGTGAAATACAGCGAATAGAAATCAAGTGGCATAAAATTCGCTGTATCCACCTGAATACCGGGTTGGCCAGTGAATGGGGGAAGTACGGGTGCTGCAGAAGTGGTGGGGACCCAATCAGGATAGGCGAATTCTGCAGGAAGGGCACTATGGGCACGACGAGCCTGTCTTTGTCTTCTTCTTGGTGGCAGCGGGACACTACTTGTGCTTGCCACCTCAACCCACCACAAACGGGTTTATATTCTGAGCCAGATTCTGACAGATGCGTGACCTCTTCTTCACTATCTGTCAAGCTCATGAACAAGTAGGCCTCGTCATCAGTGTACGTTCGCTTTGCCATTTTGGACTCTAAATTTAGTCGTACACTGGTGATGATTCACAGGTAAAAAAAGCAGGCAAACCTCAAAAAAAAACTAGCTACCTAGCGGCAAAAGTGACACTAATACAGCGATCAGAAAACCGATCGCTTAGTGACACTGGCAATAGGGGGTGAAAGGGTTAATTAGGGTGGTGATCAAGGGGTTAAACCTTTATTAGGGGGGGTAGGGGGCCTAAAGCTAATGTCCCTAACACTTTTTTCTGTCACAAATGACACTAATTGCAGTGATCAGAAAATAAATGATCACAGCAATAGTGACACTGTGACAGTTGTATGGGGGGGGGGGGTGATCAGCGGTGACTGGGGGGGGGGGGGTTGTGTGCCTATGTGTTACGTGTCAGTGTTGTGTTTGGTGCAACTCACGTTACAGAAGTCCTCTCTCCTCCGGATCCAGACGAAAAAGACCCACACGAGGAGAGAGGACTTCACTTCCTCTTCCTGTGTTTACACTTAACACAGGAAGAGGCTGAGCAGGACGTCCATTGGCTGTGAGCAATCGAGAGGAGGCGGCTGGAATCGAATAGCCGCCCCCCCATCCCGGGACGCTCGTAACCACTTACCGACTGCCGCACGGAGTGTGTGGAAAATAAGAGCACAATAATCAGAAGCCTTTGAATTACTGGTCGTAAATAGAACCCATTTCTACTATGCTTAGGGCCAGGGAGTCCCTTCTGCTATTCTCGGCCACTAATGCCATGTAACAGGAAAAATTACTGTAACGGGAGTCCCTTTTGGGCATAGGATGACTGAGAACTGATATCTCGGATTACATGAAATGAGACATTAGTGATAATTCATGTACTGCAGGATATCTTGGAATAATACAGGTTGTTTATTCTGACCACAACAGGTCAATAGAGTCTCATTCAATGTGTAACATAGACTGTGTTGAGATGCTAATTAAGTCCACATACCCGTCACGTGACCCCGCCCCCTCTGACATACCCTCTGCTACGTCACTGGGTAAGCCCATGGTCTTTCCTGGAAGAGGAAAGACCCTGGGCTTACCCAGTGACGTAGCAGAGGGTACGTCAGAGGGGGCGGGGTCACGTGAGGGGTGGCCCTGCCTCCTCTATATAAGTAATGTCACAGCTCCAGCGCGTCATTCCGCTGGGCTGTGTCCGGCGATGAGGAGGTCGGGGATGCTGCTGCGCTGGATGGATGGATGGATCTTCTCAGCGCTGGAGCGGAGATCACCCGACGCAGGATCTTCTCATCGCGGGAGATCACCCGCAGCCGTCACAGGATCAGGACAACGCAGGAAGCCGGGAACGAGTGGATTTCTCACCGCTGGAGGTTTTTTTTTTTTAATAAAGGACTTTATTCTATGGTGTCAGTGTGTTTTTTTTACAATACTTTACACTTCCTTCGTGAAATGGTAGGGGTACAGTGTACCCCATTACCATTTCACACAGGGGGGGTCAGGATCTGGGGGTCCCCTTTGTTAAAGGCGTCTTCCAGATTCTGATAAACCTCCCGCCCGCATACCCCCACAACCACCGGGCAAGGGTTGTGGGGATGAGACCCTTGTCCCCATCAACATGGGGACATCCTCCCCATGTTGAGGGCATGTGGCCTGGTGCGTTTCAGGAGAGGGGGGGGCCGCACTCTGTCCCCCCCTCTTTTCTGCGGCCGGCCAGGTCAACGTGCTCGGATAACGGGTTGCCGGCGGGGTTCCCCTGAATATCCATACCAGACCTGAAGGGTCTGGTTATGGATATTTAGGGGGAACCGCATGTCATTTTTTTTTAAATTGACGGCGGGGTTCCCCTTAATATCCATACCAGACCTAAAGGGTCTGGTTATTGAATTTGCGGGGACCTCCGCGCATTTTTTTTTTTTAAAAAGTCCGTGTCCCATTGACTACAATGGGGTTTGGAGTTCGGTTTTTTTTTTTAAAGTTCGGTTTCGGACCCGAACCCGAATATCCAGGTGTCCGCTCAACTCTAATGCCAAGCAGAATCCGGGGGAAAGGTGCTGCAGGTGTTCCTGCTGGAGCACTTCTTTGACAAAGGGCTCTTTCACACGTCCGCTCAGTTTTTTAGATCATTTTTTTTTTCATCAGTTGATCCATTTTTTCGTCCGTTTTTCGTCCGTTTACATCCGTTTTCGGATCCGTTTTTCGTCCGTTAACGTCCGTTTTTCGTCCATTTTTCCATCCGTTTTTTCCATCCGTTTTTTCATCGTTTTTTTTTTTCTTTTTGGGCTTTTTACATATTTTGATGAAAAACGGATGTTAGCGGAACGGATTGTAAACGGATCGCCCGCTAACGTCCGTTTTTCGTCTGTTCCGTTTTTTTTGACGGAAGAAAAATAGGGTTTTCTTCCGTTCAAAAAAACTGAACTTAACGCAGACGGATGCTAACGGACGTTAGCGGATGCTCATCCGCTAACGGACGTTAACCCATAGGGAAGCATTGCGGTCCGTTAACGGACGTCCAAAAAACGGACGAACGGAACGGACGTGTGAAAGAGCCCAAACTGTCCCTGGAAGTCAGAGAGTGGGCCCGGGACCGAAAACCTTTCTTCTTGTCTGAGGCCTGATACACACGATAGAATCCATCTGCTTGAATTTATCCGCGGATCGATTTCAGCGGATCGGCGGATTTATCTGTTGGTCCGCTGGCGTGTACACACCAGCGGATAAAAATCCCCTCGGACCAGAACGTGTTCAACGTAAACCACGTAAGACGTCACTATAAAGGGGAAGACCAAAGTCAATGGCGCTGCCCTCTGTTCCGCTTTTGCTAGTTCTGTGTTACCGCGTGCTAGTGAAGGTTTGGTTAGAGCCGTTCGCGCTTTTCAGTCTCCGCGTTTTAACAGGTTGTATTCTCGGGTTCAGTGTGTGTGCATGTGGGATCGTAGTTGGCAATCAGATACCGGCTTGCAGCTTGTTTCTGCGTTTGCAGTGGCGTACTGTGCGCTCGTATCTGTTTGTCGCGAGTTCTTTGCAGGTTGTGCTGGATTTGCGAGTGCTTTCTGTTGGAGTGTGTTCTTGACTGACCAGCCGGCCGGTTTGAAGCCATGATGGAGCAGCAGCGTCGATTCTCGTGAATTGGTGCTGGTTATGGGATTGCTTATGGCCATGTCCAGCAAACCAGTTGTTTGGCCAGGAACAGTGGGAGGAGGCGTTTCTGGGCCAAGAATTGGTTGCGCCAGCGTGACCAGTTTTCTCATATGCCTCTGCTTAGGGAACTCCAGGAGAATAATCCTAATGACTTTAGGAATTTTCTCCGCATGACGGACCCCGTATTCAACCGTCTTCTGGATCTTCTGTCCCCCTATATCACGAGGCAGGACACTGTGATGCGCCAAGCCATCACGGCCGAGCAGAGGCTTATTGCCATGTTGCGGTACCTGGCGACTGGGAGGAGCCTGCAGGACCTCAAGTTCTCGACAGGCATCTCTCCCCAGTCGCTTGGGGTCATCATACCGGAGACGTGTACTGCCATCATCAGAGTTCTGCAGGAGGAGTATCTTAAGGTAAGTTTCCTCATTTTAACATCACAATGTTTGATTTTTAAATGTGTGCGAAAGTCTAATCTTTTTTTCTTCCCTAATAACCATGAGATTGTAATCTGCTGTGTGTTGGATGTTCCCTTTTCTCCCCATGCATGTTGTTAACTTTTCCATGTTCATCTTTTTGGCCTACCTGCATATTTTGTCCTTACCCACCATAAACCAGTCCAGCATGCTATCCTAGGCCCAAACACACCTAGCCAATTTTTGGGTGATTTTTTGGCTAATCCATTGTAGTTCTGCTGCCCCCCCCCCTCCTCCCCCCCTGAAAATTGTTTCTTGCTCTATCATCAGAGGGATGTGGAGTTGATAATTAAGTGGGCCTCTATTTTTGAACATAAATACTCACTTCACAATGCTTGTAGGAAATGTGAATCCTGTTGTTAATGTTGCACAATGATGGTTTTTGTATTTTGTTTGCAATGTTTACCTGACAAAGTACTAAATTTTTTTTTGTTTGTCCCCACAGCTACCCTCCACACCACAGGAATGGCAGTCTGTGGCTTCCCAATTTGCCCAGCGTTGTGATTTTCCGAACTGCGGTCGAGCAATAGATGGGAAATCCGCATAGTGCCTCCACCCCACTCGGGGTCCTACTATTATAACTACAAGGGTTTTCATAGTATTGTGTTGATGGTGGTAGTGTCGGCACAGTATGAGTTTCTATATGTGGACGTGGGGAAGAACGGCCGGCTGTCTGATGGGGGAGTGTTCTCGCGGACAGAATTCTACGATCGTCTCCAAGCTGGTGGTCTGGCATTGCCACCAGATGAAGATAATGTGGAAGGACTTCCGTTTGTGTTCCTAGCGGACGAAGCTTTCGGGCTTGGACCTCACCTCATGCGGCCTTTTCCCCAGAGGACCCTCACCTCAGAGAGGAGGGTGTTCAATTATCGGTTGGCCAGGGCTCGGTGGGTAGTCGAGAATGCCTTTGGGATACTCTCCAACCGGTTCCGCCTGTTCCTGACAGCGATACACTTGGCGGAATATAAATTGAACACCATTGTATTTGCCTGCTGCATTTTGCACAACTTTTTACGCAGGCACTCCCAGACATACCTACCCGACAGCGTTTCTGAGGCAAGACTACCCTCAGATACCCTTCCTGGGCTGGACACTGGTCGCGCTGGCTTGGCCACCCAATCAGCTCGTGAGGTACGCGACAAATATGTTGAGTACTTCATGGGTCGGGGGGCCATTGCTATGCCAGATGATATTTCTTTCTAATTCGGCCCCCAAATGAAAGAAATATTCACCTAAATAATAAATAATTTGACCATTGGACTTTATACAGTTGTTTGTCATTATTGCTTTTTCTCTTTTTATCTGTCTTCCTGCTTCTCCCCAAAAATAGTGCAGTTCTAGTGCCAAATGTATGGTTCAGGTTTTAGTAAATCAACACAATCGCACATTATTCACTCATCTCCAAACTGGGTATTCAGCATATAAAGAAAAAAGCCACACATTTTTAGGATTTTGGCAAAGCTTTTTTTATTTTCAGCTTTTTCATTATCCTTTATTTGTATATCTTTTTTCTTAAGAAACATGTCAATATATTTTTTTTGCGATGCGTTTTTTTTTTGGTATTTTTTTTTTTTTTTGTTTTTTTTAGTTTTTTTTGGTCCCAAAAAGTATTTTTGGTTCACAAACAATGTAGTACAATTGTACCATTTTTCACAACAAACTTTGATTAGCAAAATGTAGACTTCACCAAATTATTATTTGGTCTTATTTTTTAATAATTTTTTCTCACAATTTTTTTTGGTGATTTGTTATCTCGTTATTTTTAATATAATATTTTTTTTTATTTTGTGTAAAATATCCCAAAATTTTTTAGTATCGATTTTATCAAAAATTGTAAAAAAAAAATTGGGTTTTATTTTACAATAGAGCTAATACAATTTGGATCTATTTGTTACCAAATATTTTTTTTGGATTTGTAATTTTTTTTTTTTTATTATTTTTTTTATTTTTTTTTTTGTTTTTTTCCGGCTTTTTGATTGTAAGCCAATTTTTTAGTCAAAAAGGATAAAATTTCTGCAAAAATTCAAAGACAAATGTGTCACTTTTACATTCACAACAACAGTCATGGTGTGATTTCACACCGGAACACGCCAAAATTTGAAGATGCACACATTCAGTGTAATTCGCCAAATGTCAGTTCTTCAACATAGAAACACAGACAAATGGCAACATGTGCTATCTGCCATCATGGGTGATCAATGTCTGTGTTTTGTGGGAGCAAACCCTTCCCCGAAAACTACTTGAGAATCGAGGAGGGGGTTGTACCCACAAAGCACAGATAATCGATATTCTGTGATGGCAGATAGCACATGTTGACACACTGTGTGTGCATCTTCAAATTTTGGCGTATTGCTGAGTATAAAATTTAAAATGGGCGGGGGGGGGTGGTGTTCAGTCTTTGACACGGCCCATCATGTCAATGATATTTTTATAGTTTTGTTCTATAACCAGCATTCTTTGCCGCATATTGTCCAGCTCGGTGCAGCACTCCACAATTAAATTTCTCACATTCTGTTCCATGAGAACCATTAGTTGCCGCATAGTCTCCATTTCACTGCTGCACTCCATAACTTGCTGGATAATTATTCCAGCACTTGCGCGCGAAAAATGCGGAACAGCATCTTCATCCCCTACAAAATTAATCCAAAAAAAAATATCAATTTTACCGGCCTATCTACATCTGTTTTGCCCTATAAAGCTGGGGTGACACTGACCTGATGGTGTGCGAATTTCCTCCTCCACCACTTCTCCATCTTCAATAACTCCTCCTTCTTGAACCACTTCCCCCTCATCCTCCACGACTCCTCCTTCTTGAACCACTTCCCCCTCATCTTCCAGCACTCCTCCTTCTTCTTCTTCCATCAATCCACCATCTTCAAATTCACAAAAATCATCTTCTTCAAATTCCTCTTCATTCTCCACAACTACCAAATTTAAAATGACTCCATCCTCCTCTCTTCCTTCCTCCTCCTCCTCCACATCCTCCTCTCTTCCTTCCTCCTCCTCCTCCTCCTCCACATACTCCTCTCTTCCTTCCTTCTCTCTTCCTTCCTCCTCTCCTTCCACATCCTCCTCCTCCTCCACATCCTCCTCCTCCTCCACATGGCCAGATGGTTGATTCCAGGCGTGTCTGGCCCTCTCTGCCTCCTCGAAATGCTGGCGTCTTCTTTCCCCTAAATAACACAAAACCAAAAGGTATACTCATCAGCACACAGATATTGTAGAGCAGAAATCGCACACATTGCTTAGAAGGAAGAGGCTTTAATTTATTTATTTTTTAGGTTCTTATCCCCCCAAACCTACATTTTTGGATGACTTCTAGGCCAAGCTCTGATTCAGTCCCTTTTTAGCGAAGTGACACACATGGATGTCCCCCCCCCTTAAAATTTTGGCTCTGAGACCATACAAATTTAAGTGTAATATTTTGGGGGAGACACAGGTGCTCTGGATTACAGATATGAAAACACCTGCTTAGTAGCACTGTTTGCATTTCCCATTCTAGGATTCGAATTTTCCTAAAATATATTTGTACACAATGTTTACAAACAATGTTTTTGGCCAGAGAGGCATGTCCAGGTGTGTTGTTCCTGGGCCAACATCGTATTTGGGAGAAACAATCTGATGTGAACGAGGTTTCCTATTAACACTCATTGCCCAAGCAAATTTGTTTTCCAAAAAATCTTCTATTTCAACATGTGTTCAGAAGTACAACCAGGCCAAGGAGACAGATGTAGAAATGTACCTGACCAAACATTAACTAATAAAATTGTCCCCCCCCCCCCCACAAACAAATAAATAAATTACTTTTCTTGAGGATTTTTTTTATTTTCTTTAACTGATGTGGCTCCCGCAGTTTCAAGTCGGACCACCGCTTCCGTAGCTGCTCTTTGGACCTGGTGACACCGAACATCCTCTGCATTCTCCTTGCCACCTTGTCCATAATTTTCCCCTTCCTGCTGTTTGGGGTCTTTTATGGGCCATATTGCCCATCATAGTCCTTCCTCCACATTATTTCGACCAGCTCCACCATTTCGGCAAAAGCCATATTAGTGGCCTTATAACGTTTTGGCCTGGATCGCGACGTTCCTGCCTCTGTCACTTCACTTGTGGCCTGAGAGCTCCGTGCTCGTGTGACATCGCCATCTTTCCTTCCCACAGAGATTAGGGGCGTGGAAGAGAGGAAATGTCCCGTCATGGGCGGGGACGAGGGCGGCGTTTCATGCATACGCGAAGTGTAGAGAATGAATAAGACGTGATTACGTAGGAGATTATTCGCTCGTTTTACAGAAGTTACATAGTTAACGCCATATTTTTGGAGTTAACATTGATTAGGGGGCATGGCAAAGGTGACGGAGGCGGCGTGTCACGCACACGCAGAGTGTATTAAAGGGAACCTACGTGATTACGTAGGTTACGCGGAGATTATTCGAACATTTGACAGAAGTTACATAGTTAATGCCATATTTTTGGAGTTAACATTGATTAGGGGGCATGGCAAAGGTGACGGAGGCGGCGTGTCACGCACACGCGGAGTGTATTAATGGGAACCTACGTGATTACGTAGGTTACGCGCAGATTATTCGAACATTTGACAGAAGTTACATAGTTAACGCCATATTTTTGGAGTTAACATTGATTAGGGGGCATGGCAAAGGTGACGGAGGCGGCGTGTCACGCACACGCGGAGTGTATTAAAGGGAACCTACGTGATTACGTAGGTTACGTGGAGATTATTACAGCGTGCTTAACGAGGAGCTAGAGAGACTAATAAGGTAAGAAATTACAACATGGGATCAGCAGAGGCCTAGAAACTTGAGAGGCATGGGATTGGGGTTTTGTCTCTTGTTTGCACCCTTTTAACGCTACTTATGTTTCTTGTGTACCCAAATGGTATTTTGTTCTCCCAATGCTTTGACACATCACTAAATCTTGATGTTAGGAATGCTCTACCTAATTTTACTTTTTGCCAGGTGTATTGTGATCATGCAAGTATTGTTATGTGTTGGTTGGCCAGAGGTAATTAGGAAGTGTATTTATATGTCAGGGATGCTGAGGGGCATGCTATGTACACATGAAATAGTGCCTTGATGAATGGTCAAATTTATAATAATTGATGATAGTTAGAGATCCCACGTATTTTGATAAATGTAATCAAAAAGGGTCTGCATGTGAACTCATTTTTTGGAACAACAATGGGGCAGAGCTGGCCAGCAATTTAGCTGCAGGAGACACTGTGTTTGCATAGTAGCTGGTAAATCTGGGGCCACATATTCTGACAATGTGAATGCTGAGCCTTTTTTAACACTTTTTTCTTTTGGTTTTAACAGTGTTAACTTTGAAAAATTTACCAAGCCCGAACTTCAAAAGATGGACCATATTGTAGGCAAGGAGAACATTAGCCGACTGATTGAAAAATTCAGGGAAATGCCAATACTATGGGATTCTAAACACCCCCACTATTATAAATGGAACCGACGAACGGCAGCACTTACCCAGATTGCTACATATATGCAGACGTGGGTTCCCGGCTGCACAGGCGAGATAGTCAAGGAGAAAATGAACAACCTGAGGAGCGCATACCGCAAAAAAAAAGAGAACTACATGACCAAAGATCAGGAGCAGCCGCAAGCGAGTCCACGGAGCCCAGTCTGTGGTACTACAAAGAGCTGGAGTTTTTGGGTGATCAAATGGAGGGCCGGCAATCAATGTCAAGCCTTCCTTCCAGCCGGCATCGCAGCAGACCTTCCAGGGATCCCCACAGCCATGATGAGTACGGTGAGGGGCTGGCTGACATGGAGCCAAATCTGCGACTCTCCACTTCTGATGAGGTAGAGAATTTTTCAAAATATTTTGCGGCTGCTAATTCTTGTTTGTTTATTGAGTTGATATTGTAATCCCATAAATAAATATGTTATTTATAAATAAAGAAATAAAGAATAAATAAAGAAAAGTCGTGGGCCTAAAAATAGGGGTCAGGAATGCCAAGTGCAGGGATCAGAAGGAGAGTCTATTCAAGTTTAAAGTAAGAAAAAACAAACCAGTCTAGAGCATGAAAATGTGTGTGATTTGCTTGTGCTAAATTTAACAACATGTCCCTTTTTTTCACACAGGAAGAAGAGAGCAGCCAGGAGTTGTCAGCTCCTGATGCTGAGCTCCATGTCAGCCAGGAGGAAGGGGTCAGTGGCAGCCAGGAGGAGGAGGCCGGGCCCAGCACCAGTCAGCAGGGCCCCAGGCCCAGGGTCAGCACCACCAGGCAAGCCCCTCCCCCCCGGTCAGGCAAACAGGCCTAATGAGGCGCAGGAGGGAAGTTGAGGACGCTAGCCTCGAGATGATCCGGGAGGCTAGTGCCTTAATGAGGGCTCCCCTCAACCCCACTGTGGCATACAGCGCCTACGTGGCGCACAAAATGTCCCAAGCGGGGGAGGCCGATCAGAGGCTTGCCAAGGACCTGTTCAACCAGGTGCTTTTTTGGATGCACCAGGGCTGGCTGACCAATCAGACTGAGCTGAGTGACCCGGCCCATCCTGCCCAACACCTGCTAACTCCTCCTGCTGCCACATCATCCCCACCTGCAAGGGGCCGTGAACGGGTCCGTGGAAGATCTGCTGCAATGCAGGCTGCAAGGAAGGTTACAAGGAACAGGAGAAGGTGATTCCCGGCCTTCCATTTGATCACCCAAAAACTGGGCTTTTTTTGGACTACCACAGCCTGGGCTCCATTGGCTCACTTGCTGCTGCTCCTGGTTTTTGTTTTTGTGGTTGTTCTTTTTAGTTCTCGGTATGTGCTCCTCAAGGTTTGCCATTTTCTCCTTGACCATGGTGCCTGTGCAGTCTGGAACACAAGTCTGCATGTATGTTGCTATCTAAGCAAGTGCTGCCGTTCTAGGTAATTTATTTTTGTTTATGGCCAAAATAAATGTTTTTTTGATTTACTGAAAAACCTTGTCTATTGTGTTTTAATACTGTGCTGATTAGGCATGAAACATTTTAAAAAATAATATGTGTCATTTACAAAGGACACCAAATCCTTGGGGGGGGGGGGGTGCTACATTTGGTGTACCAACTTGGCAAAACAAAAACGGAAAAACACACGCAAAAAACAATGGTGACATAACTTGCCAAAAACAAAACAAAAAAAAATGGCATCAAAAAACAATGGTGACATAACTTGCCAAAAAAAAAATAAAAAAAAATGGCATCAAAAAACAATGGTGACATAACTTGCCAAAACAAAAAAATCAAAAAAATGGCATCAAAAAACAATGGTGACATAACTTGCCAAAAACAAAAAAAAAAAAAAAAAATGGCATCAAAAAACAATGGTGACATAACTTGCCAAAAAAAAAAAAATGCCATCAAAAAACAATGGTGACATAACTTGCCAAAAAAAATGGCATCAAAAAACAATGGTGACATAACTTGCCAAAAAAAAAAAAAAAATGGCATCAAAAAACAATGGTGACATAACTTGCCAAAAAAAAAAAAATGGCATCAAAAAACAATGGTGACATAACTTGCCAAAAACAAAAAAACAAAAAAAATGGCATAAAAAAACAATGGTGACATAACTTGCCAAAAAAAAAAAAATGGCATCAAAAAACAATGGTGACATAACTTGCCAAAAAGAAAAAAAAAAATGGCATCAAAAAACAATGGTGACATAACTTGCCAAAAAATACATTAAAAAAAAAAATATTATAAAACATCAACATTAAATACAAATGACATTACATAAACATAGACATGTGGAGGACATAAAGAAAGTTCCAACATCTGGATAGATAGCATCAGCAAGAGAACGGGTTTATTCTAGCAAGAGAACGCAGAAAAAAAAAGAGGCAATAAACGACACACTAGATATTTAAAATGACGAATGTGCCAAATCACAAACAAACGAGAGTTTTACCTGAACGAGTGCTCCCATCCCCTTATTTTGTCTGAGCATGCGCGGGATTTTTATCCGCGGATATTGTGTACTAACCAACGGATCTGTCCGTCGGAGAGATTCGCAGCGGATAGATTTGTTAGCATGTCTTCAAATTTTTATCTGCTGGAAATCGATCTGACGGATAAATATCCGCGGAAAAATATCCGCTCGAACGTACACACCAGGGGATCTATCCGCTGAAACCGATCCGCTGAGATTTTTCAGCGGATGGATCCTCTCGTGTGTACGGGGCCTCAAGCAGCTCGCCTGGCGGATGAATACACAAACGCCCGCAAACTGGATAACTCTGTGGTCAAGACAACAGCTCGGGTGGATTATCAATCAGCGGCACTCCCGCCGGCTATTGTCTACAAACCCCAGTCGGACCGTCCTACAGCACCACCTCCAGCGGCCACTTATCCTCAGCATCCCAGGTTCAACTCCCAGGACTACTCACAGCTCATCAGGTGTTTCAGGTGTAAACAGCTAGGACACAAAAAGCTAGACTGTCCGTTGAATCCACCCAGGCAGTCACAGTCATGGAGAAAGAAAAATTTCATTTGGGTACAGTGTTGCATGACTGAGCGATTGTCATTCAAAATATTATAGCGCTGAAAGCTGAACATTGGCCTGGGCAGGAAGGGGGTGGAGTAGTTAAATATCATTTTTGATTAATACATTTATGAATTCTTATTGAGCGATCCGGAGTCCCAGTCATTTACAGCCTTTCTTTTTGTTTTCTCCTCCCTTTGGAGAGAAAACCTATTTTTCTTCTAGTATGCTTTTAAGCTATACGATTGAACCATATCGCGTTGACAGGATACAGCGCTATGATTTTTTACCTTGCTCCATTTTTTCCATTTTATGAGTTCTTGTCTTCATGTCATTCTTTTGATCCAAAGAATTTTTAGAGAAAATTTGGTCTTTACTTAAAATTTGTATTCAAGGGTTTCTGCCAGGAACAAAATGTATTTTGTAATAGGGCGATGATATTCATTTCATCCTAGTGTGTTAAACCTTGGTTTTCCTTTCACAGTACATGGGCTGCCTTGAGCACAGAAAAGGTACTGTAATATAGCAGTAAAGTGAACTCTTCCAGGTTAATAATAGGGTGCTGCATACCTGTACATGCATAAAAAAAACTAGAATAAATAAACACAACCTCTCCGTAGTTATAAGGTTACTAAAATGATAAAAAAAATATAACATTTGCACAAAATAACATTTCACGGAAATGATACACTCTTTCACCTTGTGGATAGCAATTTAGTTACTGAATAAATATAAGAAATATAAATGTTTTTGTTAGACATATGAACACATCATTCTGCCTAAAATCCTTAAAATCCAAATTTAGCAGTCAACCCCACTGATGTCTACAGGGGTTGATATTAATTTCTGGCCATTCTAAAGGGTAATAGACAAGCTATTGTCATAAGGTGCTGGGCGCTGTCATGGAGGACCATTACTGAAGCAAAATAAGATTATTTTTAAATCATGGAGAGAATTACTTGAATTACATTTTTGAGGGCAACATGGAATACTTGGGTACAACCAGCCTGCCAGATTTTACATGCAGTAGCAATAATCACT